>NC_087458.1:4259177-4562208 GCF_036321535.1 Camelus dromedarius | reverse complement strand
TTCACAGTGTCAAAGAGCTTACTCCATCCCCTGATTATCTGTTAATCTTTCCCCTTGTTTCCTGAATTCTTTCCTCAAAGGCACCTCCAGTCCCTGCAAAACTCCCATTTCAACATTCAGCACAATATTCTTCCTTTATTGCTTTGTGGCAGGCATAGCACCATCATTCACACACATTTTGTTAGCCATTATGGGTCAAAACTGTCTTCCATGGCACAAACTAAATTACAGGAAAATAGGTTACAGAGAAGTAAATAAACAAAATTCTGCAGAACTCACTCAGTTGAAGGAGCAGCTCCACGGCTCTCACCCTGGTCCAGGCCACAATCATCTCTCACCTGGAAATTGCAATAGCTTGCTGACCCTGCCCCTACCAGTTATTCTTTCTAAGCAGCCAGAGTGTTACTTTAAAAGTGTCAGTCAAGTCATGTCACTCCTTGGCTCAAAATCTGCCAATGACTTCACTTTCACTAAGAGTAAAACTTGAACTTGGCTACACCTTCTTCAGGTCTGTGCTCAGATATCACCTTAATGACAAAGCCTTCTCCAACACCCCCCATCCCTGTACCACACTCCCTATTCCCCTATCCTGCCCTCTTCCCCACCCATAGCACCTATCACCCTATCACATATTATATATTTATTTGCATATGTAGCTGATTGTATTTTCCAAGATAGCCACAGCATTTCTCATTCCACATACCTTTCCTACAATGTGGTGTTTCTACTGCTCCCTTTGAGAGATGATTCCCATCCTTCTTGAATTGAGGCAAGCCTGTAACTGTGGTGGAAGTGATGCTGTGTGACTTCTGAGGGTAGGTCACAAAAAGCCATACAAACTCAGCCTGGTCCTCTTGGGGCACTCAATCTTGGAACTCAGCCACTATGATATGAGGAAACCTAGGACACCTGGAGAGGCCAAGCGCTAATGGTTCTGACCCACAGCCTCAGCTGCAGTCCAAGCCAACACTCATCATCAACTTCCAGAATTTTGAGGAAGATTTTGAGATGACTTCAGCCTCCGCCACTCCGTGAGACTCCCAGTGAGGACTGCTTATGTGAGCCTAATCACCTCCCAGAACCATGAGGGATAATAATAACGTTGTTGTTCTAAACCACTAAATTTAGGGACCATTTGTTATTCAAAAATAGAAGAACCACTTGTTTATGTTTATATTGTGTATCTCTCCTTACTACAGTATTAGTTTCATGAATTCAGGGATTTTGTTTTCTTCGTTGCTGTATTCTCAGCACCTAGAACAGTGCCTGGCACATAGCAAATACTCAAAATATTTGTTGAATAAGTGAATGAATGCATGATGCATTTTTGGTATGATATGCTCATGGTTATTGGTCAGTGGTACATAGTACAGTCTGCTGGGCTCTGGACCTCCTTGGCAGAGAGCATAATTTGGCACTTGGTGCACGGCCAAATGTACTTTGACAAAAATATTTCAGAGGCAAAAGACATTATAATGAATTATAATAAAATTATTGCAGGAAAGCATAAAATTGGATAAGAGCATCTAGAATATTTTTTGATGATTGATTCCATAATCCCACCAAAGGTCCAGATCAGGTCTGGAGAGGCTTCGAAAGTATTTTCAGGATTAGTGACTATTCCAATTCAAATAATAAAGATCTTCCTAAGAATGGCTAGTTAAAACCACTCACATGTTTTTGGTATGAAATGGGAGGATGAAAATGGGTGGTGGTGTACATGCTCACACACACACACACACACACACACACACACACACACACACATACACATACATATATGGGTGCACAATTTGAAACGCCTACTTCCACTGCCTATTTTCATAGTCTGGTGGTTTGCATGGAGGGTGTACATGGAGAAGGAATAAATATGGTTCTGTATCTCCCCGGTCTTGCACCAAGTACTTTGATTTAGCCTCTGGTTTGGAGAAAATATTTGTGTGTTGCTTAAAGAGCAACAGTATCCTCAAATATCCAAGGAAAATACTAATTTTTTTCACCGTCTTCGGATGTAATAAAGGACAAGATTTCTTAGCTACTTGGAAAAGAGGTTTGTTTTTGTTTGAGGAAAAATAATAGGTGTATGGTCTTGAAGGGATGAATCAATTCCTTTGGGCCAATCTATCTCAGCCTTGACTGGAGCAAAAAGCACAGATGTGGAGTCTCTGGTTTCTTAGACTTGAGAATCTCTCATGAGTCTATTCTTCTCAGAGCAGTTTCCATACACAAATTATCTTGATAAGCAATCGTGTGTGACCTCTTTCCAGAATCCAGAAGGGTTCTGGGCGCAGATGGCTTTTAAAAGTTCTTCACTTAAGGCTTCTGCTACTTGACGGAATGTCTCCTGAGGAAGAGTGAGTGCCATTGTGGTGCCTTTGTTCCAGCAGCAGTCGTTGGTGCCATTGGGCCTCACCATCTGGCCTAACATGAGGGTCCCCCTCTTGATTAGGTTCAAGCCTTGAGTGGAAAATGTGGAGATGCCCGAAGTTTCCCTGGGAAGACCAGGCAAATGAATTGGGGAGTATTTTCTTTGGAAATCCCATTTTTCTCATCAAAATTTAGATACTGCTTCCGACGCTAATTATTTTTTATTTTATTTCATTTTTAAATTTTATTTATTTATTTATTTGCAGGCCCAGACAAACTTGAGTAGAAAAGAAGCCCGGGCAGGGGTTAGGCTGAGCCTGTGACGTGTCACGAGCTCCAGCCAATGGAAACACCACGAAAGGGGGAGGGCGGAAGTGACGAGACGTATCCCTCCGCGGGGCGAGAGGGTCGGTGGGGGGAGTCGAAGTCTCTCTCCCCCGCGCCAGCTCCGTACACGGAGCCGCATTCCTTGGCCCCCCCGCCCCCCTCCCTCGGGGCCCCCCCCGCCCCCCTCGGGAAAAAAAATCCACCCCAAATCACTGGAACCCGAGGGAGGTTTCCTTTCACCCTCAGAGAGACGAGCTTTCAACGGTTCCCTCGTCTCCGTCTCCCCACAAGCCCCCGTCCCCTCCCCTGCTCCCACCCCCTTCTCCCGGCGCCGGGTGCAAGGTCCCTTTAAGGCGACGGCGCCTTCCTCGGGTCAGACTACCGGCGGCGACGACCACGGGAGGTGAGTGAGCGAGCGAGCCTTCTCTCTCCCCACCCCCTTCTCCCGGGGGTTCCGTTATCTTTTCGCTCGGCGAGGCATTCCGAGGCGAGACAATGAGAGGGGGATGGGGCGGGAACGCGAGGGGTGGGGGCGGGGGCCCGGTGGCGCGCGCCCCCGCCCCCCCTCGAGTCGCGGCGCGGCCCGCGGCGACAGGCGTGGGGTGCGGCGCGCGAGCGCGTGTGTGAGTGCGGGAGCCGCGGGAGCCGCGCGGCGGGCCGGACCAGGGAGGCCCTTGCCTGCCTGCCGGCCGCCCCCGCCCCCCGGCGCCCGGCGCGGCGCGCGCGCGCGCACTCGCGTCCCACGGCCCCGCACACACCCGACGTCCACACGCACACCCGGCGCGAGGCGTCTCGGAGGAGTGGGCGGGCGCGGGCGCGGGCGGCGGCCCGCTGGGGAAGGGGCGCAGGCGGCGGCGGTGGGGGCGGGCGAGGGGGCGAGGCCGCGCCGGGGAGGTGGGCGGGAGGGGCGGCGGGACGACGTCCCTCGGGGTGGGGGCAGTGCTTGGTCCTCGCGCCCCACCCCCGCCAGGGAACGAGTGGGGCGCTCTTTTTGAGCAGGAGGAGGAAAATGAGTGATTGCTTAGCCGCTCCCTGTGTTATGTAATCCCCTCTCGGTCCTATAGTACGTCCCAAGCCTTAGTGCATTGCAGTTAGTTCACAGAGTCTCCTCCCCCGGTCCTAAAATTTCCTTGGGATGGCGCCGTGATTTATAAAATGGGATGGGGCGGAAAAACCTGTATTTGCCGACGATTATATCCTGCCGCGGTGGGCGCCATGTTTATCCCAGGGACTATTTTCTTTAGATTCTCAGCACCTACTGAAGAGGAGTGATGTCGTTGATACACCTGTTTTCTCTCCTTTCTGCGAGTTACCTTGATTTCCTGTCCCGTCAGACGCGGGGTTCTCTCAAACTGTTACTAATACTGGGCGTTGCTTTGCTTGTCTTGGGCATTTTCAACTCAGAGAAAGGTAGAGCTGGAAAGAATCTTGTAAGTTCTTTAGCCCAATCTCTTTCGAGATGGAAATTGAGATACAGTTGTCCTATCTCGGAACAACCATCGTCTTGTTGCAGGCTGTGTCTACACTTTTAGAGACCTCCCACTACAGCTCAAAACCTCGTAGAAACGCACTTTTACTTTCAAAGGAATTTTCCCATTTAGATGAAGGGGAAAACGGCGGGGATGGAGGGCTGCTTCTTGGCAAACGACGTGGAATTTCGAGACCCGTTGCTCTTGGAACAGGGAGTTGGACTCGAATTCGAACTACTTAGCACAACCGTTCTTGACTTGAGGGTGCATAAAAAGTACCTTGGAGATTGCTGAAAGTGCAGGTTTGGGGGCCCTTTTTGGATGGGGTGGTGGGGTATCATCTATACATTTTTATAATCTGCAGTCCTTCAGCTGCGACTGATCAAGATAACCACCATATTGGGTTATTGGTCTCGCATAAAGGTGCACAGGATATAATCTTAAAACAATTAAGTGGCACTCTATGTCCTTGATTTCCTTCTCCTTTCCAGTATTATAGTTATGACATACCAGCTGGTGTGTTGGTGGCATATCTCAAACTAAAGGACAGGAATGAAGACTTGAGGGATGAACAGGATTTTGTTAGTTTCCACTCTTACCTTGAACCAGTAGTATAATCTAGGAAAATAGTTCGCAAAGTGTGGTCCTCTGACCCCTGGGGATCCTTTGTGGCCTTTTCAGGAGAGCTGTAAGGTCATAAGTATTTACAGAATAATACTAAGAATAATACGAAGACTCTCTTTCACTGACGTTTGCACTGATGGTCCCAAAGCAATGCTTGGTATTATATATCAGCCTTTAGTAAATGTGTTTTTAAATTTTAAGTGTCTGACCAAATGGGAAGTGTGCATAATGTACACTCCCTGCCGACGTATGGTCCTTGTCATAAGGAAAAGCATTTGTGAAATTAAGTTGTGAGCTGCTGGTTTCCTGGAATAGTATTTTTACTTGAAAGAACAACTCACCAACTAGTTTTTACGCTTGAGTGTTTTTGAATATTTTCTTGAGAACAAATGAAGTGAGCCTGTCTCTTCAAGGAAAACAGTCGACCATATTTGTTACCAGTGATAAAAATTTAAGAGTAAAAATCAATTTTTTGAGAAGTTGACATCTCAAGTTTGACAGCTTCTCAGTATTTTAAGGACTTTTCTTATAACATCAGTGTTAATGACTTTCTTTAAATGTATGATGAAATGTGTCAACATTTGAAAGCTAGACATAACTCAGTAAATCTGTATTTTCTAAATTACTGATGCGTGATGTTTCAAAATCACCATGAGTAAAAGGTCCTTTCAAAGTGCAAGATACAACAATGAATTTAAACATAACATTTATTGATAGAGTTTCAGATTCCAAGATACAAGTATCCTTTAAGAAACCACCATTTGTCTAGTTTTGGTATTGTATCAGTATACACAGTTACCTGAAAAGGTTTATAGAATACTTCTCCCTTTTTCTGTTTTTGTGACAGCAGATCTTCGTTATACTTAACCAAAACAATATAGAGCAACAGACTGAATGCAAAAGCATCCATGAGAATCCACCTGCTTTCTATTAACCTAGACATAAAAGATTTGCAAAAATATAATGCCAGGTTACCTGTCTCAGTGTTTTGGGGGGAAAATGGTAATTTTTAATTGAAAATGTTATTTATGTTAACATCTAATAGGTTTATTGTTTTTAAATGCATTGATAAGTATTTAAACTTCTTGTGTTTTAATGCCTAATATGGTAAATATCAAGGGATAAACTCCGCATAAAAGCTCTTTGTGGTCCTCAGTAATTTTAAAAATGTAAAGGGGTCCCAAAACCGAAAACTTTGAGAATCACTCGGATTCCTCATATCATCCAAATCTGCATCCATTTAGGAACTTCTGGAGAATTTACAAATTTTAGTTGGAGTTAATAATGTAAGAGACAATGACTTGGGGAAAAATTCTAGAGCAAAAAAGGTTAGTAAATATCCCAGCCAGGATTCAAACCAGCTATAACCTTGGGGAAGTTACCTAAGCTCGCTAAACCTCCATTTTGACCTCATGTAATATGTATTGCTTAGAACATATAATTGTGAGAATTCATTGATAATGAATGTAAAATGCATAATAATGCCTGGTTATAACAGTAAAATAAAATATGTTGCAGATAATGTTTCAGTCTTTATTCTCCATATATGTCTTTTTGTTGAAGGTGGAGATTTCTGATTTAAATTAAAACCTTAGAGCTGCTGGTGTCTTTGTTGTAATATCAATATGGTAGGACTTTGGTAGATTCTTTGGCAGTCTGGTTTGTGATAATAAGGAATATTTGCAAAAACGCATTTTTACATGTAACTCAGGAGGAGAGGAGAAAGGAAATAGACTAAGGCATTGCTAGTATTTAGCAGAGTTCGATGAGCTTGAGGGAGTAGAAATGGAATTTAGACAGCATACAACTGTCAGTAAAGAAGAGCTCTTCTTGGGAGAGGAACTGAATATCGAACCCTTTAAAAATAGGAAACTTACTGCACACTTTAGCTGTTTTAGTGA
The DNA here is from genome assembly GCF_036321535.1 of Camelus dromedarius. Classification (NCBI taxonomy): domain Eukaryota; kingdom Metazoa; phylum Chordata; class Mammalia; order Artiodactyla; family Camelidae; genus Camelus; species Camelus dromedarius. The sequence goes on along the minus strand of NC_087458.1, from coordinate 4,555,520 downwards.
AAAGCACATAACTAGTATTTGGATGCTTCTTGATAGAATATTTGCTGCCAGTTAAGTGGAAAATATTTTATGTTTCAGAATATTGAGACTATTTAAGAACCCATTGTGAATATTATATGTGAGGTTCTATAGTGGTTTCTGTGAGGGACGAAATGGGCCATTCAAAAAACTAGGTAAATAAAAGCTTCTTATTGCAAGTTTAACAATAATTTTATAGCCATATCAAGTATTCAGCCCTGTAGGCTTTCTGGTACTAATCCGTTTTAAAGCTAAAAATTGAGGTAACTTGAATACAAATGCCAGTTGTTTTGAGGATCATTATTGTTTATCTCTCTTTTTGTTTTTTTAAAAACATTTTTCCTGTTCCAAGTGTTCTTTTTATCTTGATTTTTGGGTGGGTAGGCACTAGCAGTGAATCAAAAATGTTAGATATGAATTCTTCATTCTTGGAATTTAGTTTAGAGCTATGAAAGAACCAGACAAATTAAAGGAATTCAAAGCTTCAAGAGCCAAATCTGTCTCAAGAGTTTGGTAGAAAACAGATGTTTTTCTAATCTTATTTGAGATGAAGATAGGTAAACACTTGCTGCCCATTAAATACCTCAAAAGCAGACTAGCAGTTGTATCTGAGGGATTCTTTCTGCTGCTTTAAAATGAGATTTTAAAGAATCTCTTTGTATCTTGCCGTTTCAGTTATATAGGCTTTTACCGATGAGCTGATTTTACATGACCTGAGTATAAAGTAGACTACCATATTTGCCAGCATTTAAGATACAATTACTCAGTCCTCCTTAGAAAGGTATGTATCTGGTACACCTGTATTATGGATGGAAAGATGAATGCCAAAGACGTAAAAGACTGTGGGAACTACTGATAGTCTTGTGTGAGCTGCAGTACTGAGTAAAGCCTACTGAGTGCACAGAAATCATGTTACCAGTGTAATTACTACTACAAAATGTAGAAACCAAGTGGGCTACCAAGATGTCAGATAATTAGGATGTCTTGATTAATGGAAGATGGCACTGTTCATCTTGTCTTACAGTGCCTCCTTGGTAACCTGTATAACCCAACTTGGATTTATTTTTTCTAATATTATTTAATTATTGTGCTACATCTTAAGAAATGTGTGTATATAATCTGTGTAGAAATTTCTCCTGGAAATGAGAATAAGTTAACAGAAAATTCAATCAACAAGACTACCAGTTTGATTTAGTAAATGGCAAAAAGATAATGGCAGAATATAGTGGTACAAAATATCACAACTAAAATATAAGTAGGTATTTTTTTCTCCCCAGCTTTTTTCCTTTTTAAGAAAAAACTCCAACTTTATTGAGCTATAGTTGACATATAAAATTGTAAGATGTTGAAGTATACATGTTATATACTTGGTGATTTCATATACATAAACATAGTAAAAGAATTCCCCCATCTAGTTGACACAATCACTTCACATATTTATCTTGTATGTGTGTGTGAACATTTAAGTTCTACTCTTCTAGCAAATTTCAATTAAATGGTAGTGTTATCAATTGTGTAGTCACTGTGTTTGCATTAGATTATCAGACCTTATTCATCTGATCCTCCAACTTTTTAAGAAAATTTTATGCATGTAAAAAAGGTGAAAGAATGCTAAAAAGAGTACCTACAATGAACCCACCACCTAGACACGATTTTTAACATGTTAGCATATTTGGTATCTATAAGAAAATGCCAAAATATGTATTTGCTGAACCACGTGAAAGTCAGTCATGATGTTTCCACTAAATAGTACATGCATTTGCTAAGAATACATTCTCCTACATAACTCTAACTCCACCATCCTTTCTAAGAAAGCTAAAAATAATTCGCAAATATAATCTTATATCTGTCTGGTCATTCAGATGTTCCAGTTGGCCCCAATACATCTTTTGTAGCTTTTTTATAATCCAGAATCCAAAAAAGGTTCACATTTCTTTTTGTTAGGTCTCTTTAGCTCTTATTTTCTTTAATCTATTTGGTCTTCCCTGTGCATGCATGCCGGTGATCATGTGTGTGGTGTGTATGTGTTTGGCGTTTTTGAAGAAACCAAGTTAGTAGTTTCATAGAATTTCTGTATTCTGCATTTGTCTGATTATTTGTTTATAAAATGTCCTACTTTGTGAATTATTCTCATTATATCCTTGCGGTGCTGCTTAACTTATTCCTCTTTTGCTGTATTTCCTATAAACTGAAAGTTAAATTTAAATGCTTGATTTGATTCAGGTTAAACATTTTTGTCAGTGGGTTTTGTTTGTTTTTTAACAACAGAACAGGCCACAGACCAAACAGATGACAGGTAGAGTTTGGATTATTGGCTAACATTTTTCTATTTGAACTTATTGTCATAACTTTCATCTTTGAGATAGACTTACTTCTGTAACTTTAAGTTCAAGCATAACAGTAAGACTTTGAGAAAGGTCACAGACCTAGGTTGCATCATTTCATTTTGGTTCACTGCCTTCTGAGAAAATGATTCGAAAGTTGAAGAGGCGAGAAGAGCTGATATATTTAGCAAAAGCAACCCATAGAGGAATGATAAGTCAAAAACCAGAAATTTTAGAAGTGACGATTAAAGGATTTAGGAAATTATCTTCACAAAGATTATTCACCAGTTAATACCGATAGTAACAAATACCGATAGTAACCATAAATTTAGAGGACTAACATTGTAATGCTAATGTTTTATAAGGAGAAATTAGGTACTTAGGCAGGAACAAGTTTCACAGGTAGATGATTATAAGGTGAAACAAACAAGATGTATGTGAGTTATAAAAATGTTTTCACAGTATAAAATGTGACCGTTGAACAATTCATAGGAACTTTGTTCTGCCCATCTTCTTTGTTGCAGAGAGAATAAATATTTTTAAAAGAAATGAGAGTTCTTTATGCATAGAATGTGGAATGATTTTTTAAAAAATTTCCCCTTCAGAACATGGCTTCAGTTTGATCAGGGTTTCTCAATCTTGGCACTGGTAACATTGGGCCAGATAAGCCCTTGGCTGTCGGTGCATTGTAGGATGTTTAATAGCATCCCTGGCTTCTTGCCTATAGGTAGATGCCAGTAGTACCCTGCCGCAACCCCACCCCTAGTTATGACTACCAAAAATGTCTCCAAGCATCGCCAGGTGTCTTCGGGGGGCAAATTATCCCTGTTATTGTTGAGTTACATAAAATCCACTGGCATATGTGGATTCCTTAATGATCTAGGTTTCCCTTTATATAACTTACGTATAGCTGTTGAACACGATTTCCTTCTGCAGGTTTTCTGCACAACTTGGACTGTGCTTAGTGTATGTTGGAGAACCAAGGAATATGGTGACATTTTGTTTTTTAGCTTTATTGGGAAGTTTATTGAAGGTAGAAATGAGTTCTTCATTTCTAAGTCAAGGTATAGGTCTTTTGCTTTATCTAATCCCCCTCCCACCTCCTAATTTGTTTGGAAAAGAACCTTATAAGCTATGTGTTATGGATAAAGTTTTTGTTAGGAATAGTTTAAAAATTTGTTTCAGACTTTTGAGGTGATTTGTATTTTGGCATTAAGAAAAGATAGTCTTTAAAAAAATAGTTACTTGCTAAAGGGTTTGATTAAATGTTGCATCCTCTTTGTTAAAATTTGATTGTCCTTAAAATTTAACTATATGTAAATTCTACCAGTGAGGAAGATGATGTAGGTATCTTGTTAGGGGGAGGGAAAGGGAATACATGCAATTGGGAAAAGAAGAAAGTAATGACAATTATTTAATAAATATAAGTTTAAAAGATTGAAACATCTCAATAATTTCAGGAGAAAGTAGAACTTTGTTTAGATTTCTAAGACAAATATTTGTAGATGTGAAGTTTTTCTGCCAAGTGGCAAAGAAGCGAAATTGAAGATAACTATTAGTTAGGGGTTGATAAGGAGATAATTTTATATTTAAAGTGAGCAGAAAGGCTCCCTAGCATCCAGACTGTGATCTTGGAATACCATTCCATACCAAAAGGAATTAGTGCTCCTTGGAGAAACAGCTGATTCTCGGTCTGGGGCAGGAAATGTATGAGATGAGCCTGAAACATTTTGTTTATCAGATAGCCAAGATTTTATCAAACACTACTAAGGGTGTGTCAGAAGGACTCAGAAGCCAGTTGAGAAGTTCCCACCGGCTCAAATAGGGCACTTTGAGTGTCATTAAGGATAACTACAGTGAATCAAAACACATAAAATATGCTTAAGTCTGTGATGTGATGTAATGTAGTTTAAGAACAGGCTTGTTGGTCACTTGGGAGAAAAGCTAGTGAAACAAATCATTTTGATCAAGCAAGATGGAAAGAATCAAGACTTTCACTACATGAACTGCACCAAATAGTAGGTATATTTTGTTTCAGTTATTAAATGAAAAGGGAATGATAGATTTAGAATGACTAGATCCAGGCATTGAGCATATCTCCTGATGGAACAAAATCTTGCCCTTATGAGTAGTTTTGGGGGGAAAAATGTTAAACCTGTCTCTAAATCCAACTATCAATTTCAGGATATATAGAAGCCAGAGGCATATATTAAATGCCATGTGTATGTAATCAACGATATCCAGACTGTAGAAACTACACGAGGTGACCTGGTTCTTCAACAAATAAATTGCAAGGGGAAAAAAAAGATGGAGGAAGAACTGTAAGTTAAAAGAGACTTAAGAAACTTATCAAATAATCATAGTATGTGGACCTTATTTGAATTCTCAATCAACAAACTTTTAAATGTATGGTGTTTGAGAGAATTTGAAATTTGTAATATTGACTAGATAGTTAATATTAAGAGACTGTCAATCTTATGCATGTTGATACTGTGGGGTTTTTTAATGTACTTTTTCTTTTTTTTTTTCTTTTTTTAAGGCAGGGAGAGGTAATTAGGTTTACTTGTTTATTTATTTTTAGAGGAGGTACTGGGGATTGAACCTAGGACCTTGTGCACAGGACCTCGTGCATGCTAAGCATGTGCTCTGCCACCTGAGCTATACCCTCCCCCTGATGGTACTGGTTTTTTTTTTTCGGTATATGATCTTTTCAGTTCCTTCTCTTGTAGAGTTACATACCAAAGTATTTATGAATATAATATTAAGGATTCACTTCAAAATAATTCGGAGAAGGCATAGGTGAAATAAGATTGGTGGATAACTTTTGAAGGTGGATGATGGATCCATGTCTACTCATATATAATTGAAATTTATATTTCTTTAAAAACTGCGGAAAAGGAATCACTACAGTCTTGCTTCAGTGATTCGTGGTTGTAATACAATGAAAGTTTGCCCCTTGGTAGAAGTATGACTCTCAAATTTACTGCTTATCCAAGTTTTCTGCTTGATGTAGTACTGTGCTCCCTGTGTGCCAGCCTTTCATTTCTGAAGTTCACATTTTTGCCTGGCACTTTTTCAGAAGAGGTGAAAACATCCCAAAATTGAGTAAGGATTGAAATTCAACATGAATTTGTTTGTTTTTTAGTGTGAGACATGTTTCAAGCCTCTGAGTACATTTATCCCTTAAATAATAGGAAAGACGGGAATTCTAGGGTTGTTTTTTTTTTTTTCTTGTGAGAAATTGTTGAAGGTTAGGTGTGGAAAGAAGTTAAACATGAGTAGAATGATAGTTTGGGAAGATATGTACATTTTACTACTGCATATTTAGTAGTTACTGTCTTATTTGATCAAAAGTAGTTGAAAGGTAACTGTATGCCATGAATTGCTTGAAAGATCACAAAGAATGATGGTATTTCTTTCTTGAGCATCTTGGTAGAGATACTAAATATAGCAGTTCATCATATTATTAAAGATTCCTTTTTGATAACTGGAAAACTACAGAAAGGTGCTAAATTTGCATTTTTCAGTTTTAAAGTTTGCAAGGTACTTAATTTAGATTGATATCTCTGTTGTGGCATTGCCCATCTTTTCAGCAGTTAATTTTTTGACCCTGAGCTATAGATGCTGATGTGAAAGGAATGATCACATTCTGAGATAGCATAGTCTAGATCAGAATTAAGGACTAATTGTTTGAAAAACTTGGTTTCAGTGTCGTTCAGAGATGTTTTGGGTGTAAGTCTATATAATATGCTCAGTCAGCAGATTTATTATTTTCTGGATTGACAAGCCTAGTTGGTTAACTTCGTCTTCTACGTTGTAAAAACCTTGAAAAATATTTTCTAAGTTGAATTTTCTTTCCATTTTTTAATTTACATTGGTTGTTTTGGCAGCGCATACACCCAAGGAGTTATTTTTCTTTCTCACTTGACAAAATTATAGTTAGGATACAAACATCCTTCTCTGCCATCTTTTCAGATCTGCCCTTTCCACTCTTTGTTTCTTAGAATACCTTGTTCATGGGAGGACCAGCATAATTTCACTCTTGTCAGATAGAAGAAGCTTTAGTTGTTTGTATTAAAGATCATTGTTTGACAAAATAAAATATGAACTCAGTCTCTTAAGATAGTATGAACAGTTGAGGTAAAAAAGAGCAGCCTTTGGGTGTGCTATTAAAATATCCACAGGCATGACATTGAAAACCACAATATGCATTCAGATAGCTCTATTTATTCCTAAGGAAAGTTTTCTACAGATCACTCAGCATATGTATGGAGAGTTTGCTTGCAGCTGGTCACAGCTGAAAGTCCTTGAAAACCATCTGTAGTCCTTGTCATACACAGTCTCTATTCATTCTGCTGGGTGTTAGATATGTATATATTAATTACGTGTTGGCTATGAGCTCTAAGAGTTATACAGCAAAGAACAATGGTATAACATTAAGTAGTTAGAAAAATGTTGTTTAAAGTGTTACCTTTTTCAGTGGAACTAGACTGGAAAATACAGAAATACGTTGTGTAGCCTTGGCTCAAAGAATGCCTGTGATATGGATTTGGCTTCTTTTTAATTCAATTTCTGGCTAGTATTGTCTTTTGTATATGTAAATTAAAATGAAACTAAGAAAATTAAAGTTGATACTTGAGAGCTTTTTCTTTTCTTGCTCATATCTTCTCTCTGTAGTTTTGGTTTAGAAAGTCAGAAATAACTAAAATAGAATATTAGCGACAACTTAGAGTCAAGTTAAGCACTTTACCCATTAAAACTATGGGTGCATGGCTGTGGCTCCTCACTAGGGCACTGCTGGAGTAGTTTAAATTTTCAAGGGAACGTTGCCATCTATTGGGCATCTTAGAAGCTAATACTGTCAAATTGTAAGGACCTGACTACTTAAACAGAGTGGTTAGGTTGGTGGTTTTGTTCTGTTTTTGGCTTAAGGGTGTGGTGAAAAGAATACTAAGGGCAATGAGAGCCTTTGCATTAAAAGCTTTGTGTGAACCTTGACCGGTAGTGCTATTCCCATTCTAAGACAAAGAAGTTGACCTTTAGTCAGCCGACATTGGAGGGCAGCATAGCAGTAATAGCTCTTTGCATTGCAAAGGTGTAGGTTTTATCTTTAAAAGAAGAATGTAATGTAAGCAGTGTTTTCAAATTAAATGCTGACTCCCCAGATCACAGTGGAGTGTAGGTAGTAGTGGTAGGGCTGGAATTAGTGGGACAAGTGAGGGTCTCATCTTGGGTGCAGAAAAGCTCAGTAATCAAGATAAACAGTATTTTAATGTATCATTTTAAATAGCTCAATGTTAATAAAATTTCATAATGAGCAAAATACCCATTTTAAATAAAAATAGGAACTGAGTCTCCACTTGCATGATTCACCTCACCCTAATCTCAGCCTTGGGTATTATAGATTAAATTTTTATAATCCTAAGTATTAAATAATTTGCTGTGGACTCTTCTACAGTAAGAATTTTTTTAGGAATAAAAGTTATATTTTGGAACCTTGGAAATGGGGGAAGGTGAGGGGAAATGGTGGAGGGAGCACAAAGGGGAAGGGCGTGGGTTACCAATAGGTTCAGGAAACTGATTCCATATTTTGTATAAAGCTATTTCTCCCATTCTGAGGTCAGTAATCTTTTTTTTCTTGTAGCATGGCGGACACCGACCTGTTTATGGAATGTGAGGAGGAGGAGTTGGAGCCATGGCAGAAAATCAGTGATGTCATTGAGGATTCTGTAGTTGAGGATTATAATTCAGTGGATAAAACTACTCCAGGTAATAAAAACTTTCTGATCGTAGATCGTTGTTTAAACTGACTCAACTGAATGGCATTTTTGTTAAGAATGTGTGAGGTGGAGAAGGACTTTAAGAATCCAGGGTTGCCTCTTTGTGGCACTGGTGGTACCTTACCCCCACCCCATGCTCTAGTCTATAAGTGCTTTGGCTTCTTCATACATACAGCTAGAAACACTATTTTTAATTCATTTGAAACATTGAAAGTTGGATTAACCAATGTTTATCAAACGCATCAACAATCCTCTTATCAAATGATGTATGAATGAGAATGCAAAGTGGTATGTGTCAGTGCTCATTTATATACCATATCAAAAACAGGTTCCCATAGTCTTGGGATTTTTTGTTTTACTTGAACTTGGTTTCCTTTGTCAGCTGAGCAGAATTTGCTTTGTGTCTGCCTTCATGGACAGTTTACAAACTTATGCTCATTAGCTTCTCTTTCAAAAAGGTGATGTTGCAGGGCCAAATTCTAGATTGCCCTGAATTCAGAAAGTGGGTGGTAGTTCTTTTTCCTCCTAAATTGTGTCTGTTGCTCTTTTTTTTTTTGTCTTTCCTACCTTGAGACCTGAAGGTGGCATTGATTTGGGCTGAAACAGGACATAATTCAGGGTCTTATGGACAGTTTACTATGCATGGTTATGAAGACCAGTAGTGGTGATAATGAGCCTTTGAGTTCTAGAGGTTTACTTGTGTTATATAAGCAAAACATTAAAATCCCGGTTTAGTGAGCCCGTAATCTAACTTAATTAACCAGGAAATGTGAGACAAAGAGGAAGGCATTGTGTCTAATTGGTGGTGTGAGGGACACATAGGACGAGAAATCAGGTGAACAGTTGGATTTACAAATAAAGCAAGAAACTTTTGACTATAGAGACCCCAACAAGGTGAAAAGGGAAGATTAGAACAGTATCCTTTAGTGTCATCTGTCCCTGTCTCCAAGTGACTGTGCCTCCCCTTCCCCACAGTTTCTGTGAGCCAGCAGCCTGTCTCGGCTCCAGTGCCCGTCGCTGCCCATGCTTCTGTTGCTGGGCACCTCTCTACATCCACCACCGTTAGTAGCAGCGGGGCACAGAACAGCGACAGTACAAAGAAGACTCTTGTCACACTAATTGCCAACAACAATGGTAAGTGGGATTATTGGGAAATTCTTCCTGGGCTAAAGGGGTGAGAGAATAAAAAAGGTCTTAGGAACAGCTGTACCTGTTCAGTTTTAGGTACCTTGGTAGTTGTGCTGGTGTTGGAGTGAGTTTAGTACTGATTCTCCGATATGAAAAGTAGGTGATGCTCTTCCTGCTGCGTTAGTGCTGTGTCAGTTGATGCTGGTCAGTCAGAGGGCAGCTGATTCTTACTGCTGATAGCATCTAGGACAGAAAATATAAACCCCAAATTCTTAACTGTTAAAGAGATCTGGGTTTTTGTTTGTTTGTTTTTTGTTTTTTGTTAGAAGAACCCCTCAAGTTTGGTAGGAATTCTCCCAGGGCAGTTTTGTACCATATTTTCTTTGGCAGATTCATTTGGTTATTGGTTCCTGGCTATGGAAAATAGGATAGGGTTGTTGTCTACCTGAAGGAAATGGTGAAAGAGTAGTGTTTTTAATGAGTTTATTGACTAGAGGGGTTATATAGTATTGGTTACTATTTCATTTTTGGTGACTGTTTCTACTTTCTGTAAATGAGTTATTGGAAAGTTATATCTCAAGAGTCATGTCTAGAATAAGCACCTTTGTAGAGTCATTGCCCTGCTGCAGAAGACTTTTATTTCATTTAAAAATTAAATAACTTTATTAATACAAGAATAATGTGTATACTATAGAAAAAGCAGACAGCTAAAGAAGAAAACAATTTCAATTGTAGTCTCACTATTTGGAGATAACTATTTGTAACCTACTCTGTACTTAACATGTGCTTTTAAATATGTCTAGATGCTGTGTGTAGTGATTTACTTTTTAAAAAAATGGATCCATGCAGATTCTATATTACTCCTTGCCTGCTTTTTTTCCCCTTCATATGTAGTGAATATCTTCTCATTTTAATAAATCTTTAACATTTTTGATGATTGTTTCCTGTTGTTTGGTTGACTGTTACTAGCAATCGGTTGTAAAGGGGTGTATTGCTACTTTGAAGAGCTATTGTGAACATGTTTCTCTCTTTTCACATTCTTAGTTTTGAGAATACATTTCTAAATGTCAAACTGTTGGGTCAAAGATTATCACAATTTTTAAGGATTTTGATCAGTATTTTTCCTGGGTTGGCCACCTAGAAATGTTGTATCCATTTATATTTCTATTAGAAGTGCATATGGTGTTCTTATTTTTGGATATAATCATTTAGCTTCCTTACTGTTGAATGTTTATCACAATACCAGTTTTTTGTGATTCCAAACAGTTCTGTGGTGAACATTCTGAGGTATTACATCTGTGCCCGCTGTGTAAGCATATCTGTAGTATAAAGTGAGATTGCTGGGTCAAGTATTTAAAATTTGATAGACAGTGTCAAATTGCCCTAATAGATTGCTCTAAATAAGTGCTCACCAGTAGCTCTTTCCTCATATTAATGTCAACTTGAAGTATTATTAAACTTAAATCTTTATAATTTCCATCAGAATTTTTTTAATCTTTGAATACTAAAAATATAATTTTTATCACATGGAGAATCCTTAGAATTTTTTAAACTTATAAATAGCCACCCTTTTATATATAAAGATGAGGAACCACTATCTACAGAATTCCCTCATTTTACAGATGTCAGAATGAAGGCTTGGAGAGTCTAAATAAAGTACTTAAGGTCAAATAGTAAGTGACTACACTGGGTTTTTGAGTTAGACTTCAAAACTTGTGGGCTTCCTCCTGTATTACACTACTTTCCTATGTTTCTCTTAAAATAGTCTGTCAAAGTGCTGTTAGCAACTAGTTTAGCTAAATTTTTCCTTGATCCCAGTGTTCCAGGGCCCATGACACTGACATGACCTGTCATGACCTATTCTCCTTGAATGAGCCCTTGATTCCTGAACCTGCCTAGGGCCTGTGTATAAAAGTTTTTTGAAATATAAATATTTATTTTATTTCAGAAAGCTCTAGTATTCAAATTAAACTGTTAAACTGTGTTCTGGTAAAAAAAAAAATGTATAGACTGATAACCACAGTTGCGTATGTCTTACATGTTTTTCAAAAAGTTTTTCATGTGTAGATAAGCACATATTAATAAACCCAATCTGTCTAACTTCTTTAATTTAAATTTTATTTTAAACATACAATTGTGTAACTTTTCTTTAATCAGATCCTCTTGGAATGCTAGCCTAAGTGTAGGAATGAGACTTCAGAACAGAGCAAATAAAAAATGTTCCCTCTTATAACCGAGTTTCCCTGTAAGCCTTCAGTTTAATTAAATTAGTATATTGTCTACTTATTAGATTGATAACACAGCAAGGGAAAGTAACTTCTAAGCAATTCACCATTATTTCCCTTTTAGTGTACTAGGTTCTTTAGAAAGTTAAAAAGTTGTCTTTTTTCCCTACTCCCCACCCTCCTTTTAAACTAGTTTTAAAACAATCTGGCTCTTGGCCACCGTTAGCTGCTACCTCCTCCAATAATTACATTTTATTTTTTAAAAATTTAAAATTTTTTATTACTTTTTTCCATTTTGAACATTTTTCAAACAATAATATTTTAAAAGTGTCCTTTTGGGGGCATTGATTGGCTTTTATAATTTAGTTGTTTCCATTATTTTCCTTGCCTTCTACATAGAAAGCATTTCCTTGACTCTTGATTTTAAGGAACATTTTTGTGTATGAGAGAGGGAGGCTGGGTTTGGGAAGGAGTAGGAACACATTGATAATATTTATAATGGCCTAGTCCTGAGCTGAATAGTAGATTCAACAGTATTTGTTTTATCATTAAATTTTGTAACATTATATGAATCAAATGTTAAAATATAATCAAGATTATTTTAAAATAATTAATGCAGTGAGGGTAGAGAGGATGGACATGATTTTGTCCTTTACTCTGAAATACCTGTCTTTTCATTGAGAGTGCTTAGTTGGTTAAAAAAAAAAGTAATCCTTTTCTGTTCAATGGGGAAAGAATAGTTTTTTCAGCAAATAATATAGTAACAAGTGGGTACTTTTTCCATGTGGAAAAGAATGAAGTGCACCCATACCTTATACCATTTGCAAACATTAACCCTAACTGATCAGAAACCTGTATGTAAGTACTAAAACTGTTAAGACTTTTAGAAGCAAACCATAGATGTAAATTTTATGACCTTGATTTAGGCAGTGGTTTCTTAGATAGGACACCAAAAGTGTAGGTAACCACAGAAAAAATAGCTAATTGGACTTCATAAAAATTAAAACCTTTTATGCTTCAAAGGGAATAATCAAACAAAGTGAAAACAACTCCAGAATGGGAGAGGCATTTTGCAAATAACATACCTGAAAAGAGACATACCTTTAGAATATATAAAGAACTACTGCAGTCAAGTAATAAAATGACAAATATACCTGTTTTTTAAGTGGGCAAAAGATCTGAATAGACATTTCTCCAAAGAAGAAATGTAAATGGCCAATAAGCACATGAAAAGATGCTCAACATCTTTAGTTATTAAGGAAATGCAAGTCAAAACCACAATGAGATACCACTTTATACTCACTTAGGATAGCTGTAATCAAAAAGATGGATAGTAACAGGTATAGGTGAGAATGTGGAAAAACTCGGACTTTCATATATTGCTGGTGAGAATGTAAAATGGTGTGGCCACTTTAGAAAACAGTTCGGTAGTTTCTCAAAAAGTTAAACATAGTAGAGTTCATTATTACATGACCCAACAGATACTCTTAGCTATTTACCCAAGAGAATTGAAAACATGTTCATACAAAATCTTGTGTACAGATATTCATAGCAGCATTATTATAGCCTAGGATTGGAAATAACTTAAGATGCTGAAAGAATAAACAAAATGTGGTATATCCACACAGTTGAATATTATGAGACCATAAAAAGGAATGGCGTACTGATATATGCTACAACATGAATGAACCTTGGAAAATATGCTAAGTGAAAGAAGTCAGACACAAAAAGGCCACATATTGTATGACCCCCATTCATGTGCAGTGCCCAGAATAGGCAAATCTATTACAGAGATAGAAAGCTAGATTAGTGGTTACCTGGGCTGGGGAAGGAAAATGGGGAGTAACTGCTAATGGGTACAAGGTTTCTTTTGGGGGTGATGAAAATGCTCTGGAATTAAATAATGGTGATGATTGCACAAACCTTGTGAATATGCTAAAAACCTCTAAATTGTACACTTTGAGTGATATGTATCATATGTGAATTATATCGCAGTAAAGTTTTTTTTTTTAAAGTGTTGGCAATAAAATTTTAGAACATTTTTACTATTCTTTTTGCTGTTCTTCATAATCTACCACTTAGCATTTAGAAATTATTTGTTTCTGACTGATCATATGTTTGCATCGGAAAGAAACATGAAGTGAACTAAATCACTGCTTAATTCTGAGCTGTGAATGATGTGAATACAATATTGTAAATTTTTTACTATAGTTATGATTTTCAACTCCTATTTTGCCCATGTCAACTCCATGTAGTCTTTTCTCTGGGTTTTAAGGCTGTGTACGTAAACCTCAAAAGAATGAAGGAAGAAAAATCAGGACCTTCAGGTTTGTAAGACAAACAGAACATGTGAGAGAAGCTGCTGAACCTCCTTCTGTTATTTAATCACTTTATGGCTGTGGTACCTAGTTTATTTGAGAGCAAACTTAGAGACGGGATTTGTTGGATAATTCTTTTAAAGGCTTTTTTAAACTTCAGGATTCTGATTCCTCTTTCATCCTCTGGAAATAGAACTTTGTAAGACCTTTGGATTGTCAGAATTTCTTCTAGGGAAAACTTAATAAGAATGAAGAAATCATTAAAAACAGCTCATTTGTTAGAATTGGAATTATTAGAATGAATTCATAGAATTCATTAAATAAATATTTGCCCAGTGTGACTTTGCCATATGGTAGCTTTTGCTTTCAGTTGAATTCTAAAGCTAATCTAGGCTTAGAAACCCACTTTTTTGTTTGCAGTTTATTTTTAGAAAAGTCCTAACAACCCACCAAAATTCAAACATGACCCTGATGTCAGAGAATATTTGCAGAAAATGCTTGTGTTAACATTCTTTATAGTAGTAGAGTATGTGCAGGTTCCATGGGAACCAGGTCCTTCTTTTGAGACTTACTAATGCTGGTTGATTTTACATAAATGGAAAAAAAAATTCCATTCTTCCTGTCCTATATTTAATTAAGATGTTGAGTTAGCGATTATCTTAAGAAGTTTTAGGCTTAGATAAATAATAGATAATTTATTTTCTTTTACCCTAGCAATTAAAACAATGAATAGAAAACACCAGAGACTGACACATTGTAATTGACTGTACTTCAATAAAAAGAAAAGAAAATATGTGTTTTTGCTTAATCAATATTTTTCAACCATAAATTACAAGGGAGTAAAAACAGATGGATGGGGAACTTATAGAGTAAGAGACTTAAGAAATGTTCATCAGTTGTACTTTGTGAACTCTTTTGTAATCTGATTAAAATAAACTATTTAAAAGAATATAATTGTCAACTTGATCTAACTGGGTATTTGATATTAAAGAATTATTGTATATATTTAACTTTATTGAGGTATAATTGACAAAACTATAGGATATTTAAAGTGTACATGGTGGTGATTTGATAAACGTATACGTTGTAAAAAGATTCCCACTATCTGATTAATTCACACATCCATCACCTCACATATTTATCCCTTTTTTAGGTTAGTGAGAACATTTTAAGTTCTACTCTTTAAGCAAATTTCAATTATATCATACAAGATTGTGAACTATAGGCAGAATTATTATAATGCTTTTTAGGAATGATATTGGTGTTAATATTCCCTCTTTTAAGTTCCTGTCTTTTGGAGATATATACTGAAATATTTATAGATGAAATGATATGATCTGAAACTTGTTTCAAAATAATATGGGAGCTGGTAAGTAGGTGGGAGGTATATAGATGAAACAAAATTGGCCTTAAGTTGGTAATTATTGAAGCTAGTACCTGGTGATTTATTATAGTGTTCTATTTTTATATATCTTTAACTTCTTCATAATAAAATATTTAAGTTAAAAATATACATGTATGTATAGAGAGAGCGTCAATAAATTGCCAGTATAGTTAGCATAGCTAGAACTTGGGATTTTTTGTTTATCTGTCAACTTCTATAATCAGTAGTCTGCTGGCCCTGTAACTGTGAGGGTCTAGTCCACTGACAGACTCAGTTTCTAGGGAGAACATGGGGCAAGCGACTGTTGGATAATTGATAGCCACTTGTTATACTCACTCTGATGGTCTCTTTGTTGCTATAACTGTAGTGATAACATCTGTCAGGTGAAACAAAGTTTCAGAGGAGTCTGTCCCATTCTGGTTATTTGAGGTAAAAGGTTGAGGCAGTATTTTGCTTGAATCTTTAATTTAGGTATATTGACTGAAATTTTCTGTTTTGGAGTATTCTTTGTAAATAAGGAATTTCAGTCTTACTGATTTTTAGCCAAACTGAGCACTTAAAAACATTTACAGAATTACTTTTTTCACACATGAAAAATAATTTAAAACATTTCAAAAATAATTAGCCAGTTTTTAATATTTATATTTGTTAATATTTATAAGTCATATCAGTTTTACCCGGTGTTAATGAATTTTAGCCAGGTCTTTTCTTTATCAGTTCTGATGTGAAGAAGGTAGCCTGTGAATCTCTGTGTTCCCATAGTAAAAGGCAGTGGTTGTTTAGGGAATCTGTTGCGTTTTTGATATTTGAGTCACTAGGAAGAGATCCCATTCTTTAGATTCTGTGTACTTCTGAACTAATGTTTGTTGGTGAATATTCCTCTTTTTAAAAAGATTAAGGTGAATTAGCTAACAAATTATATTTCAATAAAATGGGCTTTAGCTAGTTAAAATATGGAGAAAGAACTATGTTACTTTGTTTTGCTAGTTTGGTATGGAGAGATTGTGTGTGGTCACTTAAGCCATCAGAGTGAAAGTCATAGCCATGTAGAAGTCTTGCTGTGTAAAGGCATCCCTAGTTAAGGTATATGGGGGAGATTTTAGTGAGCTTCCCCTACCTGCGTTTTTCTGTATTAGTTGTAGATTTGGGTGAAGCTTAAATTTTTGGTGAGTTTGAGGGCATTAAACCTGAGAGGTGAGTGACAGTCTTGGATATCTTAATATGTGGGGTGCCATTTCTTACCTAAGAGTATTGTGTTGCTTATAAATTGTGCGTTTGTCTTCTCTTACATTGGTTTTTTTCCTTCTTCCTTTTATCCTTTAGCTGGCAATTCTTTGGTCCAACAAGGTGGACAGCCACTCATCCTAACCCAGAATCCAACCCCCAGTCTGGGTACAATGGTCACTCAACCAGTATTAAGGCCTGTCCAGGTCATGCAGAATGCCAATCATGTGACTAGTTCGCCTGTGGCCTCACAACCAATATTCATCACTACACAGGTAAGTAGGACTCTGAATTGTGGGACCTGGTAGAGAAGGACAGAAAGACTACATGAACCTTTGAAGGCTCTTACTTGAGTCTTTAGCATCATTAGAAGTGGTTCCAGGTCCTGTCTTTGGGCCTGGCTTTCTTATTTGCTACTTTTTAATTTGATGCTGACTTTAGTAGAAGGCCCAGTATAGCATATAGCTGGGTAATTTCTTCTTTATACCTCTCGAGGGCTATTAAGTAATTTGATTGAGGTCTGAATAGAAATGAGTGGGAAGCTTGGATTAGGAAGCCTTAACACTTGGCCCTCAAGGCTTCTTACCCTTTGCTTGGGCTATTTTTATTAAAATGGTGGTGAATTAGCTGACTTTTGGAAATCTATGTCTGAAATTGATGAATTGCAGGGAGATCTTTGGAAGAGAATGAAGATGACTTGTTTGATATGTAATGTGAATTGGGGCTGAAAGCCTAATGCTGAATGTGGAATGTAAAGGCAAATACTTTTGTCTGCCTTCTCTTACAAACTTCCCAGAGGTATTTGGCCTTTGAAGTGGACTTTGGAAACAATTTCTTAAAATTGTATGTTGAATCACTTCAGTGAATACTGTTACTGTCATTTTCCCCCTTCTATGCCTTTACCAATTTAGGGGCCAGTCAATGGATAAGTTTTGATGAGTTTTTTTAAGCTGAGGTTCTCTTAAGACAGGAAGTAGGTTTCCTTTTTGTCCACATGTACCAAAGCTCATTCTCCAGTTTTAATACTTGTCACTGAAAAGTTTGCTAAAATTCCAAAATTTCTCCATCTAAGTCATTTAAAACTCTAGTTCTAGAGAGAGAACCATTAGGTAAGAGTATGGTAATTTTTTTGGATGGTAGGGCTTACCGCAGTCTCTGCTAGTATTAGCTTATCTCCATGTTAAAGACCATTTTGCTTTTTAATGCAGGGATTTCCCGTAAGAAATGTCCGGCCTGTACAAAATGCAATGAATCAGGTTGGGATTGTGCTGAACGTACAGCAAGGCCAAACAGTTAGACCAATTACATTAGTCCCAGGTAAGGAAAAATGTCTATCCATTTGGAATAAACTGTCATCCAGAAGATTTGTTTTTGTTGTCTCAAAATAACTCAAGGTCATTTAAAAAATGTATTTAAGGAAAATCTAAAAATACAAAAATCATATTGATTTAAGCTCCAATTTTTAAAAACTTTCTTTTTAAAAATATTATTTATTTTTGTGGGGAGGAAGCAATTAGGTTTGTTTGTTTACTATTTTTGATGGAGGTACTAGGTATTGAAACCAGGGCCTTGTGCATGCTAGGCATACACTTTACCACTGCGCTATACCCTCCCCCAAAAACCTTTCTAACCTTTGGCCAGGGTGGTGTTTTTATTTTTCTCTTTAACTTCTTACCACCCATCATGAGGTAGTAAAACAGGGTTTATATAGTCAATTTTTCTGTTTCTGCTGTTTTATTCAGTTGTATTAAGTTTGTTATCCTGAAAGAAATTATTAACGCAAACTCCAAATTCTCTATTCCTTGTAAGTCTACTCACTCACATGATGAGATTATGAAGTTTATTTTGCTTTAATTTTATAACATAGATTTTGGGTACAAATTTAAACAAATGACATACCCTTTGAGGATAAATATTCCAATGACTGGTTAGTATATTTTTCTTTGAGAAACTGATTTGAAAGATAATTTTTAAAAATCTTAAAAATTTTCCTCCAGTTCTTTATTTAGTGTCTGTTAGTTTACTAGAATTTAGGCCAAAAAAGAATTATCTTAATTTGGTTGCAGTAGGGGTATCTCTGTAGCTTGTCTTCCTAAGTTTTGTTGTTATTCTCAGAGCTCATAGGCTTTTGGCCATGTACCCAAACCAGCTTCAGTAATTAGCAACTTAAGGCCAATCTTGTTTCATCTATACCTCCTACCCACTTACAGGGGAGTTAGGGGCAGTCTGATGAGTTTATCCTGTCTAGTTCTGATATCTCTTAAATATGTGTCAGTGGAATTGTCTATAGTTGAGCCAAGAGACTTTGGAACATTCTAGTAGAATGGCATAGTCTGTCTTCTATTTGAGTTTATATAAGAGAATGGAAGACTCCTTTAGTATTCTTAGAAAGAAAGATCGCTGTTTTCAGGACCAGCTCTGCCCTTTGGCCTACATATACCCACACTGCTTCCCACTCCATACCTATCTATTCTCTTCTAGTACCAAGGTCAAACTGTCTCTGATTTTATTCTTGGAATAGAAAAGACAATGTGATAAGGTATTTGGGGAGGATTTAATGGGAATCTTCTTTCAACATAATGTTTTTTGGGCTGATTACTGAGGCTGATTTCTTTTATCAGGTTGGGTCACCTGTTGTCTTAGACATTGGAATCTCTGCTCCCCTTGGTAACCTGATGGTTACCAGTCAGTTTGGGGAAGTAATCTTTTCCTATTTCCGTATTTTCAGTAAAGACAAGGGGAATGTATTATAGATCAGCTCACTGACTAAGATTTGGTACTTTTCTTTGTCTCTTTTTTGAAGCCCCAGGTACCCAGTTTGTTAAGCCAACAGTTGGAGTCCCACAAGTGTTCTCTCAGATGACCCCTGTGAGGCCAGGCTCCACCATGCCTGTGCGGCCCACCACCAACACCTTCACCACCGTCATCCCAGCCACTCTCACCATTCGAAGCACCGTCCCACAGTCCCAGTCTCAGCAGACCAAGTCCACTCCCAGCACTTCCACCACTCCCACTGCCACGCAGCCGACCTCCCTGGGGCAGCTTGCCGTTCAATCTCCAGGCCAATCCAGCCAGACCCCAAATCCCAAGCTAGGTGAGGCTTGGGAAGAGGAGATGGCAGAGCTGGGTTGTGGTGACAGGCAAAGAACAGGTAATTATCACTTGGCCAACATAGCTCCTTCCTTCCCTTCTCCACCTGCAGTGAGCATTGCCAGCTTTGTCACCGTGAAGCGACCTGGGGTTACAGGTGAAAATAGCAATGAAGTGGCCAAACTGGTGAATACTCTCAACACCATCCCTTCCCTGGGCCAGAGCGCAGGGCCATTGGTGGTATCCAACAACAGCTCTGCCCATGGCTCTCAAAGAACCAGCGGACCTGAGGCTTCAATGAAAGGTACCATAACCCAAAAGACTGAGCAGCCAGTCATTTCAAAAAAATAAAATGTTTGTTGTATCAGAACTCTATACTATGAAATAGAGAGATAAGATAGGATGTAGTTGCTGCAGTCTGTTCTCACAGAAAGTTTAGTGTAGTAAAGGGGATTGCCACTTGTGAAAGGTATAACTGAATCAGCCAGAAGGAGTTCTGTGTTAATTGTGCTTTGGAGGTTAGTGAAATGGATCAATTGATCAGAGATGGGTGGGATAATCAAAAGATATTCATGGGGGAGGTGGATTTCTGAACAATACTTTAAAGCTCATGCCCTGTCAGGATTTGGTAAAGAGGTTTTCAGGTGTAGGAGGGTATGTGCATAAGGGTCTTCAACGGTCTCGAGCAGGGGTTGGCAAGCCTTTTAGGTAAAGGACCAGATAGTAAATAGCTGAGGCTTTATGTGCAGTATGGTCTCTGCTGCAGCTGCCCCGCCATTGTGAACACACGCAGCCATGGGCGATATGTGAATAAATGTGACCATTCTCCACCGCAACTATTAACGGACTCGGGATTTTGAATTTCATATAGTTTTCGTGTGTCAGAAAATATTACTCTTTTGCTTTTGTTTCAACCCTTTAAAAATGTGAAACCTTAAACAATTTTGGGAAAACTGGATATCTACATGCAAAAAAATGAAGTTGGGCCCTTACCATACAGTGTATACAGAAACTAACTCAATGAGTTAGAAACCTAAACAAAAGGACTAAAAGCCATAAAACTCTTAGAAGAAAACACAGGGGAAAACCTTTATGACATTGGATTTGGCAGTGATTTCTTGCATATGACACCAAAAGCATGAGCAACAAAAGAAGAAGTAGATAAATGGGACTACATCAAAATTTGAAGCTTTAGGACATCAAAGGACACTTATCAAGTGAGTGAAAAGACGACCCACTAAATGAGAGGAAATATTTGTAAGGCATTTATCTGATAAGGGCTTAATATCCAGAATATATAAAGAACTTCTGTAACTCAACAACAAAAGAACAAAAACCCAATTTAAAAATGGGCAAAGGCGTTGAATAGAGATTTCTCAAAAAAAGATATACAGATGGCCATTAAACATCCAAAAAGATGCTAAACATCACTAATCGTTAGGGAAATGCAGATCAAAACCACAGTGAGATATCACTTCACACTCATTAGGGTGGCTCTTACCCAAAAAAACAGAAAATAACGTGTTGATGAGGATGTAGAGAAATTGGAACCTTTGTGCATTGCTGGTAAGAATGTAAAATGGTGTGATGGTCCCTCAAAAGATGAAATATGAAATTACCATCTGTTCTAGCAATTTCATTTCAGGGTATATACCCAGAAGAATTGAAAGCAGGGACCCAAATGGATATTTATACCCCCATGTTCACAGCAGCATTATTCACAATAGTCGAAAGGTAGAAGCATCGTAGATGTCTATCAGCTGATGAATGGACAAATAAAATATGGTGTTTACATACAGCAGCATATTATTTAGTCTTTAAAAGGAAATTCTGATACATGCTACAGCATTGATGAACCTTGAGGACATTATGCTGAGTGAAATAAGACAGTCACAAGAGGACAATTGTACAATTCCACTTTCATGAGGTACCTAGAGTAGTCAGTCTCAGAGACAGAAAGTAGAATGGTGGCTGCTAGAGTCTAGGAGGAGGGGGTAATGGGGAATTGTTGCTCAGTAGGTATAGAGTTTTAGTTTTGCCAGAGGAAGAGGGTTCTGGAGTGCTTATACAAAACTGTGATGTGCTTAACGGCTGAACTGAACACCTGAAAATGGTTAAGGGTAATTTTTTTTGTTGCATATTTATTACCACAATTAAAGAAGAAATTGTAAAAGCCATTCTTAATTCATGAGCCAGACAGAAACTGGCAGCTGGGTGGATTTGGTCTATGAGCTATAACTTGCTGGCTCCTGCCTAGAGTTCAAAGAATAATAAAAGGAACGTGCCTCATAGTGATTTCTCATGCTTGCTTATCAACCTGAATATGCCCCTTCGGGAGTGTTTAACTTTTTTCCAAAAGGCCAGTCATCTTTTTCCAGTATCATCTTAACTAATTTTATCGATGTTCTCACTTCTTCTAGTGACCTCTTCCATCCCAGTGTTTGACCTCCAGGATGGTGGACGGAAGATATGTCCACGGTGTAATGCTCAATTCCGTGTTACTGAAGCTTTGAGAGGTCACATGTGTGTAAGTGATACTGCCTGTGATGGGATCCAGCTTAAATGGCCCTGTAGTTTTGGGAGCTTGTGAAGCAAGAGCTCTGAAATGACTTGTAAGCTTTTCAAAGGGTTACTTCTTCTTTGGCCTGTTTTAGAATGTACTCTGGAATGTGATAGGTTACATTTAAAGACCCTCAAATAGATAACATATGTGACCTTGATTTCTTAGTTGTAAGTAGGTTTTAAAATTGCACAGGAGGACAGTTTTGTTGGATAATCAAAACTCAAACCGGGTTGGCCTCAGTTCGCTTTCTGTTTCTTGTGTTGTTGGCTGAACGGGAGCTGTTAACCGGTTTCCAGTTCTAGCCTTTTGGGTTTTTGGTTTTAGTCCAGATGTAAAGGCTGGGGCTTCTTCCTGCCAGGGAGCTCAGAGCCAGATTATGCTAGCGAGTGGTTAAAGGGTCTAAGACAGGGAGAACTACAAAGTGTGGTGTTTGGAGTGGCATATGGTTATAAACACACATACACACACACAGGAGAAAAGAGTAAAACCTGGAAACATTGTAGAAAACCGCAGGGTGAAAGCTGGCTGAAAATACTTAGAACCAGACTGTTACCCAGGAATGTTAGTGAAGTTGGGGAGTTAGCACATCCCAACCCCCAGGAGAACCAGGACGATCAGATGTCTTCTCTCTTTATAGTACTGTTGCCCAGAAATGGTTGAATACCAGAAGAAAGGAAAGTCTCTGGATTCAGAACCCAGTGTCCCATCAGCAGCAAAGCCCCCATCCCCTGAGAAAACAGCTCCTGTTGCTTCCACACCCTCTTCTACACCTATTCCTGCTCTGTCACCACCTACCAAAGTACCAGAGCCAAATGAGAATGTGGGTGATGCCGTCCAGACCAAACTTATTATGCTAGTGGATGACTTCTACTATGGAAGGGACGGTGGCAAAGTAGCCCAGCTCACAAACTTCCCTAAGGTCGCCACATCTTTCCGATGCCCACATTGTACCAAAAGGCTAAAAAACAACATTCGGTAAGTGTTGAAGATCCTTGGAGGTTACCTTGGACATTGAAGGGTGAAAGGGTCTTACATGTTTTAAATTTTTCAGTTTGAAGAATAGTGCTAACTGTTACCCTGTCTGGCTAAGGAGTATCATTATGAAATCAATAACTAGTACTGTGGAAGGAGATTGTGTTAATAAATAAAAGACAACTTTGGGTAGAGTGAGACCAGTGCATCTCCTTCCCCAGAAAAGTTTCAAGAACTCTCAGTTTGGGGCTCAGAAAAGGACTGCCCCAAACAGAGGAAGTTGGGCAGGAGGTGGGTAGTAACATAATGTCTTGTTCTGTGATTCCTCTGTTACATTACTCCAAGACTTCTGATTTTTTATGTTTTCTGTACTTTTCTGTGCTACAGATTTATGAATCATATGAAACACCACGTAGAACTTGATCAGCAAAATGGTGAGGTGGATGGTCATACTATCTGCCAGCACTGTTATCGTCAGTTTTCCACTCCCTTCCAGCTCCAGTGCCACTTGGAAAATGTTCATAGTCCTTACGAATCGACTAGTAAGTTTGAAAGTTCTTAAACTCTAGGGTTGTACTTAAACTTTGTTCTTCATTCAGTGAAGCATTGGGGGTGGCCCATTATGTTTGTTTATATTTGAGTAACAGTGTCAAGAAAGTTCTTGGCATATTCATAGTCAGTTCCTTACTTCATTTACTCTTATTTTCTTAAAAGCCTGACTTCTATTAAGTCATTTGCTTAAGAGCATACATCTCTAATAAAGTGATGGTATGAGGATTTGAGTCCAAATATTTCCTGTGTCCTTTAAGGGATTTCTAGTTTTGTTGAAGAGACAGAAATTGTGTAACTATAGGAAAATGTGAGAATAAGACAGTATATTTATTATAAATATATGCATTTTATGCTGTCAGAGAAGGAGAAGATCTTTGTGGCCAGATTTCACAGAATTAATGCATAAACTTTTAGGGTCTTTAAATACAAGAAGGATTTTAGATGGAAAGTAGTAAGAAAAGTTTTAGGTGATGGGAAACAGCATGAGCAAACACATAAAGACAGAAATATGCACATTGATGCTTTTGCTGCAAATTAAAAATCTGGACTAAAAATGGAAAGGTTAAGGACATGTATTAATGCAACATTTAACTGAGAGGACCCAAGGTGGAGCAGGCTTCAAGCCCAGGATTTGAGTCTTCTACTTCTCAGCAGTTCTCTTGTCTCTGGCTCATAGCAGGATGGCTGTGTTAGTCTCAGGCATTACATTCAGACATAAAATTTTGCAGATTAAGAAGAGACCATATCTTCCTGTGTCTCCTCCTGAATCTGTTTCTTATAAGGCAGAATTGTTTTCCCTTTATATCTCCTCGGCTTTGGTCATACTGGCAATGGAAATGGGATTGCCATGAGTGGCTCAGACTACTGCTGATTGGAAATACAGTGAGCTACATATGTAACTTTAATTTTTTTTTAGTAGCAATTTGAAATAAAGTTTTTTTAAGGTGGAATTAATTTTATAGTGTATTTTATTTAACTCATAGAGCCAAAATCATCTCAGCATGAAATCGAATTTTTTAAATTAATGAGATATTTAACATTACTTTTGTTTTTCTCTGTTAAAAAAAAAAACAGATTTTAAAAAATCTGGTGTGTATATTACACCACAGCAAATCTCAGTTTGGGCTCACCACATTTCATGTGTTCACTAACCGCCGGTGATTACCATATTGGACAGCGGAACTCTAGATTTTAATCATTTGCTTGTGAGTGGAGTAGGTATTGGAAGCAACCATATAATACTACAGTGCAGTGGCAGAACAACCAAAAAGTTCCTTGCTGTCAGTGATGGGAAGCCCAAATTCTCATCTGCAGCTCCCAGTGAAAAACTTTTTTTTTTTTTTTTTAAAGAATCTGGTGGGGTGTTTTTGTTACTCTGCTTATATATGTACTGTACATAAGAAAGAATTTTCCTAATTGGGGGGAAAAAAACAGTGCAGAACCTCATGAATCTTTTTCTCTCGGCTTAACCACTGTTTCATCCCTGACTTAATTTTTGAGTGTCTTATGATTTAAAATTTACATTGATGAGAAACCTGAGAAATTGTTGACTCAAACAGGTAAATATCTCATCTATACTTCAGTATATATCAGTTTTATTCTCGGGTTCTTTTTATAACTCCCTTTTTTGACAGATCCTGCATGAAAAGTAGACTGTTTTTAATGTTAATATTTTGGGGTCCTTTTTTTTTAGTTTTGGGAATTTTTTTCCTCTTATTTTCTCAAAACTAAAAAGGATTATAGACATAATGACTTCTACCCCTAAATACTTCAGTATGTGTTGCTGACAAATAAGGACTTTTTTTTGATACATAGCCAAAATATCTTTCTCAAAACCTAACAGTTAACCATAAATCCATAATGTCATCTAATACCTCGTTCATTTTCAAGTTTCCTGAATTGTATCCAAAACATCAATGTATCATCATATTTAATTATGGTAACAGTGTAATTTTAATAGCATTGTGTTTTTCTTCAGACTTGTTTAAGGGCAGTAGACCGAGGAAGAGGTAGGCTTGAGGAAGTGATGCTTCAGGGTGCTTAATCGTGTTCAAATGTTGGGAGGATCCTGTGTGGAAAAAGACTCAAGAAAGGGAGAACTAATTGCTTGATAAAGTCTTGGAATGCATGGAATGATGAGGTTGGATGAGCCTTAGATGGCATAGGGAATCTATCCTTCCAAACTTGGAGACCAGGAAGCAGAAATGATAGCAGTTCATGCCTGTTCTCTCAAAGCAAGAGACCGTGGTGGCAGACGCAGAAAACAGATTTATTAGGGGGGAAAAAAAAAACAGCTTTATGGTTACTCGGGGAAAGGGGGTGGGAAGGGATAAATTGGGAGTTCGAGACTTACAGGTACTAACTACTATATATAAAATAGATAAACAGCATGTTTATACTGTATAGCACAGGGAACTATATTCAATATCTTTTAGTAATCTATAATGAAAAAGTATGAAAATGAATGTATGTATGATTGAAATAGTACACCAGGAATTGACACAACATTGTAAATTGACTAATACTTCAGTTAAAAAAAATACAGTCACTTCAAAAAAAAAACAGACTGTGGTAGGAGCTAAGGAGGTGTGTGACAGTGCTGGTAGGGACTGTGTTAGGACAGCCACTTAGGAAAATCAGCTAATTCTCCCTCTTGAGTCTTTTTCCACACCAGCTCCTTACCCTGTAGAACAAGTATGAAAGGTTACTAGAGATCTCTTAAATCCACTGATGTCTAAGGTTCCTTTCTCAACTGACTTTTTTGATATGAGATAATAAATCTTAGCATGGCATATATGCATTTAAAATTGCTTAATAAATGTTATAATTGACGTTATGTGGCAGCTGTAACAGTAGAATTGATGCAGGTTGTAGGAAAGCCTTTGCAGCTAAATGGGATTGCCCAGGGAAAACAAAGAATAAGAAAAGGCTTGGCCAGAAGGTTAAGAAACACCAATGCTTAAAAGTGTTCTAGAAAAGAAAAAATTAAAGAAGATGAGCAAATTGAATTGAGAGGTAAGGGGGGAGAAACCGGAGAACATATTGTTACGCCACTAGTTACTCTTTCCCAAACATGTCACACACTCCCATACTCCCACATCTTTGCTCGTGTTCTTCGCTTGGCTCCTCTGTCTGGCAAACCACTATTCTTTCAAGGTTCATCTTATGTATCAGCTTTTCCTCATTCTAAGCAGAATTGTTTGTTTCTTCACTTTGTCCCGCTAGCACCTAATGTACCTGTAGGCAGTGGTTTTAAATGGGTTGTAGACACCTTTGAGAAAAAACACAAAACTTCCCAGAAAGATACAGATTTTACTTTTTCAGGTAGTTTCAGGGGATACTTGGGTTCCTTAAGATCTCTTCCCTGGATCCCAGATTCATTTCAACTTCACTCATCTTTTGGAGGGGCAGGGGTTGAACATTGTCTAATAAATAAATGCTTAGAGCTTCAAATTTACAATTTCCATATTTGTGAAACATCAGTTATAGTAAGAAAAATACAAATAATTATCTTTATTTTGCCTGTATAATTCAAAATATGTAGCAGTTAAAATTTCTGCCAAAAATTTAGAATTGTAGCCTTATAAAAGCTTGGTAAAATGGCTAATTTTAAAGTATAATTATCTCAGATTTGTTAATACTAAACACAATAATTCATAACAAAGCAAGAAGTTCTGTTCATGTTTATAGTCTTTTGAGGACAAATCCTTATTTATACTCTAGTAAATGTTCAGTAAATACTGAATTATTCATAGGAGATAACCATTGTCTTTCCTTGAGCAGAGGAATGAAGTAATGTAGTATTTTTTTAAAATTCATTTGGCAATGACATGTAAAGAACAGATACTGTATTTATTGGAGACACAGGAGGTATTAGAAGCCAGCTGATGAGCAATAGGAAGTCATATGGGCTTCTGCCACGTTTTTGCCTGTGAGAATGGAGAAGTGACAGTTCCTGGATGCATTTTGAAATGATGGTGACAGGATCCAGGGGTTTGGAGTCAGGTAACGCCTGACTTTTGAGCTCCCGGGGAGGTAGGGATTTAAGAAGGGAAGCAGTGGGAAACAGAAGAGTACTGAATTAAGTTACAGTTGATGGTAGAATATTCAGTTTAAAAAGTCTTGTAGAGGGGTCAAAATCTAGAATGGAGTTTTGGTAAAGAAGTCTGAGCTAGAGACAAAAGGATAGTTGTTACCTGCAACCCAGAGGTTAAGATGGAACCGTTTTAAAGAAAGAATAGAAGAGACTTAATGATTTACTGACTATTTAAGACTATGAGTCAGCAGGACTTTGGTCTTACTTTCAGGTGGATTTATTGATTATTTTTCTTCTTACAGCCAAGTGCAAGATCTGTGAGTGGGCGTTTGAGAGTGAGCCACTGTTTCTCCAGCATATGAAGGATACTCATAAGCCTGGAGAGATGCCTTATGTTTGCCAGGTATTGCCTTTTTCTCCAGGGAGCTTTAGCCATTTTGCTCTCAGGCTGAATACAAAGAATGAACACTGCCTAATTGCATATACTCAGTTGTAGGAACACTGAGGAGATACAGGAGAAATAGTAGACACAGGTTCTGTTTTCAGGATTTTCTGTGCAGGAAGAAAACATAAAGGAATATGTGCATGTACCCAGCCAAGGAACTCAGTCAGGGAGCATACACGTGTACTCAGGGAGTGTCTGTCTCCTGAACGTGCCCTTTGGAGATGGACAGGAACAAGTTTTACTCCTCTTGGTCTAAGAGTGCAGATTGTTCTCAGACTTTCCTGTCCTTCCCCAGCTTTGTCTTAATTCACAGCTGAATTTATCACAGACATAGCCCTGCATTACAAAGTCAGAAAAATAATTTGATTTCTATACATTTAGGAAAATTTTTTTCATATTTTAACATTTTTGTTGCTACCTCTTTTTTAAGGCCTCAGTTGTTCACTTCACTCTTAGCTTACTTTCCCTCTTATGTGACTCAGGTGTGTCAATATCGCTCCTCACTCTACTCTGAGGTAGATGTCCATTTTCGGATGATCCATGAGGATACTCGGCACCTGCTCTGCCCTTATTGCCTGAAGGTCTTCAAAAATGGCAATGCATTCCAACAGCATTACATGAGGCACCAGGTACCAGGCACCAAGCAATTCCCATATTCTCAATTTTTAATTTATGGATGCTGGGGCCAGGGCTGAGCTAGGCAAATAATTTTGGTAGAGAAGATAATATACATATGTTTGAAAAAAAATTACTGAATTCCAATAATACGTGTCTGGCACTGGGCAAGATGCTACAGATTTAGTGGTAAATAAGACAATTAAACAATACAGTCAAGCAGGAAAAATACTGTATTAGGGGAAATACAGGATATAGAAAAGAATGTATGTATTCTAGGAGCCTAGTAAGAATTCCAGCGAAAAGGGTGTACAGACCTGAAGGAGAAGTAAAGATGTGCCGGGTGAAGTGAGTTAGAAGCACAGCATGCTCAGGCACAGGGGAGGGTCAGGGAGCTGAAGGAAGTGCAGTGTGGTTGGAGTATGGGTGCAGGGGGTGCCGCTGGAAGCTAGGGGACAGACCATGGAGAATCTTGAGCCGTGAAGAGGAGTTTCAGCTTTTAAGTTGTTAGGAAGCAATTAAAGAGATTTTTAAGTCCTGGAGGGATGTGTTCAAATTTGCTTTTAGTTACGATTATGCTGGCTGCATTCAGGAGAATGAATTGAAAGAGATTAAGACTAGAGTTAGGGAGACTAGACAAAGATTTTTTCAGTAGTTCAGGTGAAAAATGATAGTGGCTGTTCTTCGAAGTGATAAAAAGAGGATAGAGTTGAGGGATACTGAGAAGATATGTGATGTTTATGACTTGGAAATGGATTAGGTGAAGGTAGTAAGGGAGTAGTGAAAAATAGTGCCTACAATTCTGTCTTGGGTAGTTGGTGAATGGTAGGACTATTACCGAGATAGAAACGCTGGAGAAAGTAAATTTTAGGAGGAGGATTATAAGTTTGGATATTCTGAGTTAGAGTATCTGTGGACATCAAGTGTAGTTGTCCATTAAATAGGTAGTTGGGTGTAAAGGTCTGAGGTCTGGGAGAAAAGCCTGGGTTGTGGAAGATGCTTAGGAATCATCATTAAATAAACGCAGTGGGTAGTAAACTTCTAAGTGTTGTGCTACACCCCAAACCCCCATCCCCAAAATTGGAAATGAGGTGACGGTTAGGACCATTGAAATCTCTATCCACAAAGCCAGGACCATAGTCCTAGAAGGAAAACCAGAAGAGTCTTGGTGTCAAGAAAGCTGAGGAGAGGAAAGTGTTTTGAAGATAAGAGTGTGGTCAAAATGTTGCAGGAAGGTATCAGCAAGACAGAAACTTCAGAAGCCAGCCTTTAACTTAGCCATTTTGTTGGTTAGCAGGGTGGAAGTCAAATTTCAGCGGGACAAATGAATGAGAGGTAAGGAAATGGAAACAACTTATTTAAGTTTGTTTTTGAAGGGGAGGACCAAGGGTGGTAGATCAGGAGACGAGGTAGCAAGGGAGAATTTGTTGTTGCTTTTGTTGTGTTATTTTTAAGATGGAACAGGTATGCCTTTGTTTTAGGAAAGGAGCCAGCAGAGGAGGAAGGGGGAAGTACATAGAGCACAAAAGAGAACAAAGATGGGCGCACCTGTGCCTCACGTCCACAAGTGTGTGCGCACGTGCCCGCACTCCGACTTGTAAGCACCCTCTTAGGCTCACACACTCTTTTGCACATGGTGACTGCTGAGAATCCACCACTAAGTGTATTTCCACATAGCAGCCTGGAAATGGTCACTGGTAGCTCAGCTCAGGTTATAGAGCCTTGCTGTCCTAGGGAAGAAATTGTAGTCATGGATCCTGTTTTTGAAGGACTTCGGTAGTGGGCAGACTGAGTCCTCAAAATAGCCTCCCAGGGAGGCATATCTGTATGTATGTGTTAAAGGGGAAAAACAGCTCTGTGTAGAAACGTACTATCATTTGTGTTAAAAAAAAAAAAAAAAAGAAGGGAAAACAGAGGTGGTGATTGGAAACGTATGTGTTTGCTATATGGCTACGTGTGTAGACGGTCTACGAAAGAATGCTGAAGAAACTGGTAATACGTTGTTTCTGTGGAAGGGGACTGAGGGTTGAAGTTGAAGCATACTGACCACATGAAGGAGGACAAATAAAAATATGATTTTCTTTTTTTATCATGTACATTTTTATTGTGTTTTAGAAAAAGAAGAATATCCAGGTAGCACTGTGTGTCTGCACTGTAGAGATAAAGTAGTAGGGGCACTAAAGCTTAAGCCACTCATCCCCATTGTTAAAGCAAGTCAGGGGGAGGTGATCTGAGAACCCTGGTTCACCTTTCTCTGGGAGCATGGGAGGTGCTGATTCTCAATAATACATTTGGTGCTATGTTGTTTATTTCTTCTTTACTCTGTTAAATTATCAGCAGAAAAGTGGAAAGAATGATATGGTTGGCATTGATCTACCTTCTCAGGGAAGAAGATTCATTGGGAACCTTTAAGGGATTCTGTCTTTCTTTTTTCCTTCAGAAGAGGAATGTTTATCACTGCAACAAATGCCGGCTACAGTTTCTCTTTGCCAAGGACAAAATTGAACACAAGCTTCAGCACCATAAAACCTTCCGCAAACCCAAGCAGCTGGAAGGTTTGAAACCAGGCACCAAGGTAGTTTGTCGATGTTTCCTTTATATATCCAAGAGGGGAGGAATAGAGATATTTGCAGTATTCTGAGGTTTAACGTGGGTAGTGTCTAATTGTTCTTTCCTTTGACTCGCAGGTGACAATCCGGGCTTCCCGAGGGCAGCCACGAACTGTTCCTGTATCCTCCAGTGATGCACCTCCCGGCACCCTACACGAGGCCGCACCGCTTACCTCCTCAACAGACCCTCTGCCTGTCTTCCTTTATCCTCCTGTCCAGCGCAACATCCAGAAGAGATCTGTTAGGAAAATGTCAGTGCCATCTTCTGGAGGCTGGGGGCCGGGTGGGCACCGCTATTCCTGATAGCCAGTGTAGTCTGGTAGCCTTTTAAGCAGGATCTGTTGTGTAAATCTGCTACAATTCCGGGACCCTGAAGCAGTAATAAGAATTTTCTTTGTTTGTTGACAGGAGTGTCATGGGCCGGCAGACGTGTTTGGAGTGTAGCTTTGAGATCCCAGATTTCCCTAATCACTTCCCTACTTACGTTCACTGCTCTCTGTGTCGCTATAGCACCTGCTGCTCTCGGGCTTATGCCAACCACATGATCAAGTAAGTTGTAATGAAATCAGTATTCCTGTCTGGGAATTCAGATTCTCCAGAACTCATTTCATACCCTCCCCTGCTTCTGGTGTTTCCTCCTTTAACTCCTGGAGCCGTTGGCCCACCTGTCCTAGCAGGTAGGAAGCCAGACCAGTCTTCATTTGGCTTGATGGGTGTGCGCTGGTTTTGTAGGACCTTGCCACTCCAAATGTGGTACAAGGACTAACAGCAGTAGATGGGAGCTTCTTAGAAGTGCAGCCTCTGGCCCCTACCACTCCCACCCCCAACCGGAATGTCCCTTTTAATAGATTCCCTTCCACCCCCATGATTCATTTGCATATTAATGTGATAGGAAAACAGGCTTGAGTTGGGGTTACAGTGGACTGAAGAGGTGTTTCTTCTGTTGGGCACTGTCGGTAGCTGATGGTCTCGTTTAGCAAGCAGAACCCGAAACTCATACCTCTGCTTTATTTTTCTCAGCAATCATGTTCCGCGGAAGAGCCCCAAGTATTTGGCTTTGTTTAAAAATTCTGTGAGGTAAGGAAAAACTTATTGATGATCTCTTAATTTTTTCACGTTTTTACATTAAATCCTTTTAATTATTTTGAGGGGTGGATATATGATTTAATTTGAGACAGAGAATAAAGAAGGGACATCCCCTTTTCTTTATTAAGCCTCAAAGCTTAACTCTCTCTAATGTCACTGCTGTATTTGTGTTATGTTCTCTTGACTCTTAGTGGAACCAAGCTGGCCTGCACTTCGTGTACCTTTGTTACCTCTGTGGGAGATGCCATGGCTAAGCATTTGGTATTCAACCCCTCTCACAGATCCAGTAGCATCCTGCCACGAGGTAAGCAGGAGAAATGGGGCTTAGGGGGCAAAAATAGCTGAGGATACAGCTTCATACCGTGAGTCAGGAGCATCTCCCTGACCTGACCTGTTCACTGTTTAGATTCACCAAGTTGGAAGCATTCTAACCTGAAGTTTATATAAGACTGGGAAGATAGTAGGTTTGCTTTTTTTGGTTGAAATCCCAGGATACTGTCTTTGGGGGGTTTGTTTCTTCACTGAGGTAACATTTTTTATTGTCTCATTTTCCGTAGGACTCACTTGGATATCTCACTCAAGGTAACAGAAACTCACTTCATCCTTTAATTTCTATTTTGTAGTATGTTTGGTCTTTATTACTACTACTCCTACCACTGCTACTACTATTATTTTGTATTCCTAGTTTAACTGAATTTTTTCTTTATCTCTTTGCTAACCCTTTTAGGCATGGCCAGACTCGTGACCGATTGCATGACCGGAACTTGAAGAATTTGTACCCTCCCCCTTCCTTCCCCTCTAATAAAGCTGCCACTGTGAAATCTGCGGGCACCACCCCATCTGAGCCTGAAGAGCTCCCAGCTCCTGTGGCCCAGACACTCCCATCACCAGCCTCAACTGCAACCCCGCCACCAACCCCGACCCGTCCCCAGCCTTTAGCCCTTCCACCAGTGGCTGCAGAGGGGGCTGAATGTCTGAATGTTGATGACCAGGATGAAGGGAGCCCAGTCACCCAGGAACCTGAGCCAGCCTCAGTGGGTGGTAGTAGCAGTGGGGTTGGCAAGAAGGAGCAGCTGTCGGTGAAGAAGCTTCGAGTGGTCCTGTTTGCTCTGTGCTGCAATACAGAACAGGCAGCTGAACACTTCCGAAACCCCCAGCGACGCATCCGGCGTTGGCTTCGGCGTTTCCAGGCCTCACAGGGGGAGAATCTGGAGGGCAAATATCTGAGCTTAGAGGCAGAAGAGAAACTGGCTGAGTGGGTGCTGACCCAGCGAGAGCAGCAGCTGCCTGTAAATGAGGAGACCTTGTTCCAGAAGGCCACCAAAATAGGACGTTCTTTGGAGGGGGGGTTTAAGATCTCTTATGAGTGGGCTGTGCGTTTCATGCTACGGCACCACCTGACTCCCCATGCTCGGCGAGCTGTGGCCCACACTCTTCCCAAGGATGTGGCAGAGAATGCAGGACTCTTCATTGAATTTGTGCAACGGCAGATCCACAACCAGGACTTACCATTGTCTATGATTGTGGCTATTGATGAAATCTCCTTGTTCCTGGACACAGAGGTACTGAGCAGTGATGACCGAAAGGAGAATGCCCTGCAGACAGTGGGCACGGGGGAACCGTGGTGTGATGTGGTGCTGGCCATTCTGGCAGATGGCACTGTCCTCCCTACCCTGGTTTTCTACCGAGGACAAATGGATCAGCCAGCAAATGTGCCAGATTGTATATTGCTAGAGGCAAAGGAGAGCGGCTACAGTGACGATGAGATCATGGAGCTGTGGTCATCCCGAGTGTGGCAGAAGCACACAGCTTGCCAGCGTAGTAAAGGCATGCTTGTGATGGACTGTCACCGCACTCACTTATCGGAAGAGGTGCTGGCCATGCTTAGTGCCTCTAGCACTTTGCCTGCCGTGGTCCCAGCAGGCTGTAGCTCCAAAATCCAGCCGTTAGACGTATGCATTAAACGGACTGTCAAGAACTTCCTGCACAAAAAGTGGAAGGAGCAGGCTCGGGAAATGGCAGATACTGCATGTGATTCTGATGTCCTGCTTCAGCTGGTGCTGGTCTGGCTGGCTGAGGTGCTTGGTGTTATTGGGGACTGTCCAGAGCTAGTTCAGCGGTCCTTCCTTGTGGCTAGCGTTCTGCCTGGCCCTGATGGCAACATTAACTCACCTACAAGAAATGCTGACATGCAGGAGGAGCTAATTGCCACCCTAGAGGAGCAGCTGAAGCTGAGTGGGGAACAATCTGAAGAGCCCTCAGCTTCCACTCCCCGACCCAGGTCATCTCCTGAAGAGACAGTTGAGCCTGAAAGCCTTCACCAGCTCTTTGAGGGCGAAAGTGAGACCGAGTCCTTCTATGGCTTTGAAGAAGCTGACCTAGATCTGATGGAGATTTGAGTGTTGGGGTCATGAAGGGGGGTGTGGAGTGGGGGTGGGAAGTCGTGAGGGAGGGTAGAGGGATTTAGGGGAAAGGGGGTATACCAGGTGAGATAATTGGCTTATATTTTTTAATTTTATGCCACCACTCCCCCCAGTGTTGACTTATACTTCCCTGTGGATTTGTGGATTAGGAAAACCAGTAGCGATCACGTCTGAGCCGATGAGCTGGCCCGTTGGTCATTCACTTCTGCTAAAAACAGGTTTTTGTGACTTTTTTTAAAATTTAAATCACTGTGTTTGGTATTTTTCTGACAAAATCAAGAAAAAGGAAAAAAAAATCCTTCGTGGGCGAATGTCAAATTTTTTGTTCCCCCTTTTACCTCAATTGTATCTTAGTACACCTGGATTTTTGTTTTGTTTTACTGTGTGGCCAGTGTCTCTGGGCATGATGCTCTCCAAACATTGTCAGTGTGAGAACATTTCTGCAGATGGGAAAGACAAAAATTGTAGCTCACAAACTGGTTTATTATATATATGGATAAAAAGGTTTTTTCATTGTGGTCTTAACACTTTTCTATAAAAATGAAAATGGAAAAAAATCCCACTGAACTCTCTTCCTTCTCCTTTCTTTCCTTCCCTCTCCAGAGATGTTGGTTTCTACAGCAACTCTAAGATATAAAATTGTGGCTTTAAAAATGCATGAAACCACCTTAATCATCCAGAATGATGACTAGATTTTTTTCCTCACCACCCTCCCTCCAACAAAAACACAACAAAACCAATATTCTTTGCACTTGTGATTCTTGACCCCTTTCCCCATCTCACACCATCACTCTGGACAGAGGATCATACACGTGTCATAGCAAGCAAGAGGTACTGAGATGATCACACAGACCGTTAGGGTGGATGGCTTCCATTCCAAGTGGATGGGTCTTCATTCTCACAGGGGCAGCCCCTGCTCTGTTGAACTTCCTCCCGTTCAGTGGACAGCATACCTGTTCAAGAGGTCACTTGTCCTCCAGCCAGCAGCTAATTGTGCAAGAATTGTATTGAACTTTGAAGAGACCACTTGTTGAAATCCTCCTTACCCTGTGGCTGTCCTGTTTCTCTTACTGTCCAGAGGAGAATGTGAAGAAACAGATGGGGTGCGCACAAAGAAAAAGACACGAATCTTTATTTTTCACTGCCAGCTTCAAGAAGAAAGTTTTTCTACAGTTTGCATGAGGGAATTTTTTTTTAATTGTCTGTACTTATGGTTATAAACTGAAATGTACTGTAACATACAGAGAAAAGGAGCAAAAACCCAAGTCCACCTTTCCCACAGCGACACCATTCTTCTGTCCACTCTGAAATTTTCAGCAACATTTCCCTGAGCCAAGGAGGCAACCTGCACAGGCTTGTAAATGGTTCGTCTTTAAAATGTACATAAGTGGAGCATTTAATAAAATGAGGGGAAATGGATTTATAAACAATGTGGTTTTTTTCTAGGTGACCCTATTTGAATAGGCCTTCACACTGGGAAATGCTCAAGATGTGATAAGCCTCGTGATACAGGTGTGACGTTCGTTACCACCTGTTTCCCCACCCATTTTTTGTTCTGTTTTGTTTAACTCCAAGCACACTATAATATAGTGAACTGGAGAGACCCCTCCCATCAGCAGCTCGGCCAGCTTTGTCAACCTGTGGCATCCGAAACCCAAACTGAGGGTTCACCTGGGCTTCTCTTCCCCAGCTTTTTGCCTGATGCCATTTTGACAGAATATGGACTTTCAAGTCAAAACTTTGCCTTTCAGACAGTTCAAGAACTATGGTCAACTCTATCTACATCTCTGGTAGTCTGCAGCAGCCCCAGCCTCAGCAGAGCGGGGTTCCTGCCCTCTGCACACTGTATGACTTTATTGTTGGGTAATTTTTTTAAGACCGTAAAACCAACAGTGGATCAGCCAGGTTTTGACCAGGAAGTTACCTTTGTGGATTCCGCCCGCATGGCTTAGTAGTAGAAGGAAGTTTTTTTGTTTTGTTTTGTTTTTTATAATTCAGTTTAATCAATAAACAAGTATTTATTGACTACTTCGTGTCGAGACTGAATGTGGGGAAGATTCAAATTGAGAGCTCATGGTTCTTTTGCTTAAATTTACTAGTTGTAATCGCAGATGACACAAATGGAGGGCTGTTCTGATTTCTCCCTCAGCTCTCAGCTCACTGAATTTCTCTACAGGCAAACAGTGGAGATACATGGGTTGGGTTCCACCACTACAATAAAGCAAATAGCGCAAGAAAGTGAGTCACGCAAATTTTTTGGTTTCCCAGTGCATATAAAAGTACGTTTATACTTTAGTATATTAAGTGTGCAATAGCATTAGGTCTGAAAAAATTAAAAAATACTTTATTGCTAAAAAATGTTAACCATCACCTGAGACTTGTAGTCTTTCTAAAGTAGTCAGAGATCACCATAACAAAAATAATGAAAAACTTGAAATATTTCAAGAATTACCAAAATGAGACAGACACAAAGCAAATGTTACTGGAAAAATGGCACCAGTAAACTTACTCAGTGCTGGGTTGCCACAAACCTTCAATTTGTAAGATAAAACAAAAACACTGCAGTATCTGCAAAATATAAAAACAAGGTATGCCTGTAATAGTTTGAGGGTTTCCTGCCTACACTAGTTTCTTAAAAAGGTTTAAAAAGGGTATGTATCAGAATCACCCAGGGTGTTTTTTTAAACTTGAGTTTAACACCATCCCGAGGATGGAACTGGCTAATGACCCCAGAAGACTTGACTCATGGCTACACCTAGGACTTCTTAATGAACATAAAATACTTGTAAGAGGTATTAGTAGAATACAGTGCTAGAAATTTAGCACAAGATTTGGACAATAAACATTTAGGTTAAATGTCAAAATTACTTAGTATTCCCCATGAAGGGTGAAGAGGTTGGATGGGTGAGGGATTAAGGCTTTCAGTTCCAGCTTGGTAACCTTATACATAGCAACTCTACTAGATGTTACATTTCTTTGAAATGTTTTAACTAAAATCATATTTGCTGCCAATATTAACCAGAAAGTGTATTTTAGAATCTAGTGCAAAGGTGAAAATACTGAAGAAAAATGTTAAATACAAAAGCTAATTAATGTTCTCACACAAAGATCAAGCCCAACTTCCATACAAAGCAGCCTTCAGGACAGACCCAAATGAAGACAATAGTGGGTCTTCTGTACTGACAGCACATTCTATATACACTAAGAACCAAAGGGTTCTCTGCCCAGGGTGGGAAATGGCATATAGCAGTACTTAGCAGTTTTGCTCTTGGTGTGACCTAGGCAAACAACACAACCACTCAGCAAGTGTTTCAAAGGACTGATTTATTTTACAAAAGAATACCTCTGAACCAGCCAAGTTCAAAGTTAGAAGGGTACAACTTCAGTTCTGGATAATGCATCTGTATTTCATTCAAAACCACTAAAAAGAAAGAGAACATACTAAAATTGTGAAGCCACAGGGTGAGGAATCAATTCCTGAAAACAGCTCTATACTCAACCCAAACCTCGCCACCCAGAGAATTTTTTGGTTGAGACCTCCAGAAAAACCAAGCTTAGTGCAAGTAAAGGGTCTCCCAACTTTTCTACCAACTATTTTTTCTACTGTAATTTTAATTTCAATCACCTGATCATGTGGGCAATATCCCAGTTGGTCTCTGCAGACAGGGGTCCCTCTATTTCAACACCTTTTTCGGTTACAGTGGCGATTTGAAACTGAAAGAAAGCAGAGCTCTCAATGAAAATGCCAACCCTACATGTGAGAAGTCCCTGGGGCCTGGTCAAAGGTCAAGTGGAGAATGAAAACAGGACACGCAGAAACGAGGCACTCTCTTCTTCAAAGCATAGGGACTCAAGGACTGCAAGTATCCAGAACCAGTCAGATCCCCATCACTTTTATTCACACTTCTGCTCACCCGGTTATAAGAACGGGCATCTCGATAGTACAGCACTCGCATGCAGCGTTCCACAAGGTCTCGGGCCTCAGTCTGGCTCAGCACTGGCTGCCTCTCCAAAACCTCTCGCAGCAGAGGCTAGGGAGATTAGGGGGAAAAATATGGAAGATACCAGGCAATTTGTCACAAATCCACAATGTAAAAAGAATCATAAATGAGTGAAAAGGGGACATTCCACCTACTGCCTCACCAGAATGAACTCTGCTTACTTGTGCTAAAACCCACTTGAAGGGAAAATTCTAGGGTGTCCTCTCTTTGCACATATACACTGTACTCCTGGACCACAAAGAAAACCATCTGCCCAGCAGTAGGGATTCTAGCCTATTCCTCATGTCAGAATTTCAAGAGTAAAACAAGCAGACAACCACTAACCCCCAATGCCTTCTGTTGTCTCCCATTCCTCATCCCTCAAGTGACTACTTACCTGAGCCAAGTATGCACCATAACCAGTGGCCAGCGAAGGGGCTTCATAGGCTACACCAAGCATGTCCACGTAACCCAGGAAGCTAACAGGACACAGTAAGTCAAAGAACTGATTTCACCTTAGGCTTCTGTACCTTAGCTGAAGGATGGGACCATGGGGTCTGAGTTACAAGTGGGATTCACTCAGGGGCAAGAGAGACACTACACAGGCACTAGAGGTTGGGTGGTCAAGGAAATAAGTTATTTGCATTCAAATCAACCTCTCTCCATCAGCATAGCCTCCGATGACCATGGTGTTCCACAGGGGGTTCATCTTGGAGCGGCGGCTGTACATGGCCCTGGTCAGCCATGAATGAATAGCTTTAGGGCTATAGCTGTGTCCATCTCCCAACAGCTCCTCATCAATCCTTAAAAAGAACTGGTTGTGAGAAAAGGGAGGAAACGGAAGCCGGGATTTCCAACCACCTCCAAAAGACGTTACCATAATCTCCTCCATTTAAACCCACTTAAAGAAACTGTTTATTTGCAAATATTCTGACATCTTCCACCCCCAACAAGTCTCCCTGTCCTCTGCTGCAGCCTCAAGTTCCTCCACCCTACAACTTCTTGAGGGGATGAAAAACCGTGGATTCCCCTCCCCACTTGGGAACTGCTTATTCTCTAGATGACTTACACCATTTGGCCGAGAACTTGCTTCAAATATTGGAAATCAGCATAGTCTCCGGAAGCACCCAACATGGTGCTGTTGTTGACTCGCATAATACGAGAGATGTTGCGGAAACGAGCCAAGGAACCGTAAGAGCCCAGCATGTCTGCAGCAATCACAACTCCGCCCTCAAACTTTACGCCCAGGACCGAGGTCCCGGTCACCATGGGGTTCCTGGAGAGAGAGAGAGAGGTCTAGCGAGCGGCGGCGGAGGGGAAGAATCAGAGCCCACTTCCTGTGCTTCTGACTTTCCATGGCTCCTTTCATTCTCCGGGACCCTGCTCCCCGAACTCCCCCGCCGTTCGTGTGCGCCGGGGACCCCACCTCGCCTTCCACGGCTCCCAGAACTGGCCGGCCGCACCAGGCCCCACGGCCCCTCCCCGCTGCGAGGCTAAGGCGCCGAGAGCTTACTGAGTGCGCGTAATCGGACCACCGTAGAGCGCGGAAGCCGGGTCCACAGAGGAACCGGGAGTGGGAGGAATGCGGTAAAACTGCCCGGGGACCGGACCCCCGGCCCACAGCCCGGACCGTGATTCCAAAAACGCTTCCATCTTAGTCACGGTAGCACAAGAAATGAAAGAGATTACGCCGACGGAAGCGGAAGTGACCCTCCAATGCCACGCCTTTCTTCTTCCTGCAAGCCGCTTCCGGCAGCCATGTTGTTAAGGTCAGGGCCGACGGTGGGTGGCGATCGAGATCCAGAGGTTTGGAATTGACCGACGTCGCATCACATCGCGGTAGAGTCTGGACTGGAGCAATGTTCTGACGCAGAAATTCAAGGAACGGGAGTGTGGTGTGGGAGATGGGTGTTGGGGGGAAGGAGGGAGCACTTTAAGATGCTGACCCTGAGGGAGGAGGCAGAAATTCTCGTGTCCCTTTTGGATCCTTATCAAAAAGCTTCACACAAAACTAATAGTGAACCCAGGATCTCTTAAATCTCTATTTCTCAAAGCAGCCTCATATGGCATATTCGGCCCATTTTGTAGATAAGAAACGGAGGCTTGTGTAGTGATTTACCCAATGACACAGCAAGTAATGGTAGATCTGATTCTTTGAGCCCAGGAAAAAGAAAAAAAAAAAAAAGGAATCATACAATTGTGCATACTCCAGGGTGTATATTTCGGGTAGATCATTCTTTAAGTCCTTCAGCAAATCTCTGAAAGGTTCCTCATTGTCAAATGCTCTTGCCTACCTCTTAAGCTGCAGAAAAATTCTGTTGACTACGAGAGTGTAAGTAAATTCCAGGGGTTCCCTTCTCAGTGTGGTTCTGTAGCAGGGGCTGGAAGCAGTGTCTAGAATCAAACAGATGAACCTAAAACCACTACTTTGCCACTCCACCCTATAAAACTAGATTTAAAATTTTTTACTCACCAGGAAACTGAATCAGTTTCGTCTTTTAAATTCCCTGAGTTAATTTGAACCAAAGCAATGCATGAAATTTTAAGTTAATTGAAATAAAATATTTCAGGTCATGAAACCCTAGAAAGAGAACGGTTATCTTGTTGTATTAGAGGCACCCGAGTGAGACTCTTTGTATCACCTTTTTGTCTTGAAAACTAAGTAGTCAACTTTTTTCTTCTAATTGATAGCCACCTCCTCCCAAACCCCATATTCCGAGTGACTCTTGGGCCACCAAGAGACTCACTTGGACAAATAGCAGGTGTCAGTTGTGATGACAGAGGGCTTATTGGGATTCCTCCAAAGCCGCTAGAATATCTCACTCTTCATAGCTACCAGAGTTCTCATCATATGAACTTTAAAGCAACTAGCCATCAATTAACTGGCTGTATCCTTGTTTAGAAGTGGGCCTGAGGTGGCTTGCTGGCTTTTGGTCTCACACTTTTTTAGGTCCCTAGGTTAAGGCTGTGGTAGGGCCAGTACCAGTTCCAGAGATCAGGCAGGAGGTCAAATTCCATAAGGTCTAGAAGAAGAAAAGTGAGAGGATCTAGAATCATCCAGGCTGAATAGAATGACAGAGAAAGCAAACCATTAATATCTGATGATGCCATATTCAAGAGAAGGGGACCAGCATGTCTTTTGTTCTAAGATGAAAACAACAAGACATAAGTTAAACTGAAACAAGGGAAATTTAGGAAGTTTCTTTCTTACCATTTTTAAAAAATATTTTTATTGAAGTGTAGTCAGTTTACAGTGTTGTGTCAATTTCTGGCGTACAGCACAATACTTCAGTCATATATGAACGTACATACATTTTTTTTCACTTTCTTTTTCACCATACATTAGTACAAGATACTGAATATAGTTCCCTGTGTTATGCAGTATAACTTGTATAAACTTCTTGTTCATCTATTTTATGTATAGTAGTTAGTATCTGCAAATCTCGAACTGCCAATTTACCCCTTCCTCCCCCCTCACCCCCATAACCATAAGTTTGTTTTTTATGTCTGTGAGTCTGTTTCTGTTTTTTAAAAAATTTCATTTGTCTTTTTTTTTTTTTAAGATTCCTCATATGAGTAATACCATATGGTATTTTTCTTTCTCTTTCTGGCTTACTTCATTTAGAATGACATTCTCCAGTTCCCTCCATGTTGCTCCAAATGGCATTATTTTGTTATTTTTTATGGCTGAGTAGTATTCCACTGTATAAATATACTACAACTTCTTTATCCAGTCATCTTTTGATGGACATTTAGGTTGTTTCCATGTCTTGGCTATTGTAAATAGTGCTGCTGTGAATATTGGGGTGCATGTATCTTTTTTAATTAAGGTTCCCTCCTGATCGATGCCCAGGAGTGGGATTGCTGGATCATACGGTAAGTCTATTTTTAGTATTTTGAGGAATCTCCATACTGTTTTCCATAGTGGCT
This sequence comes from Camelus dromedarius, assembly GCF_036321535.1. NCBI lineage: Eukaryota > Metazoa > Chordata > Mammalia > Artiodactyla > Camelidae > Camelus > Camelus dromedarius. The sequence goes on along the minus strand of NC_087458.1, from coordinate 4,512,818 downwards.
ACACCAAACTACATTCCCATGAGCAGTGTAAGAGGGTTCCCTTTTCTCCACAGCCTCTCCACCATTTATCATTTGTGGACTTTTGAATTATGGCCATTTTGAATTTTGAATTATGGTGATACCTCATTTTTGATTTGCATTTCTCTGATAATTAGCAATATTGAGCATTTTTTCATGTGCCTGTTGACCATTTGTATGTCTTCTTTGGAGAATTGCTTGTTTAGGTCTTCTGCCCATTTTTGGATTGGGTTGTCTGTTTTTTTCTTATTAAGTTGTATGTGCTGTTTATATATCCTGGAAATTAAGCCCTTATCAGTCTCATCATTTGCAAATATTTTCTCCCATTCTTTAGGTTGTCTTTTTGTTTTGTTTATGGTTTCCTTTGCTGTGCAAAAGCTTATAAATTTAATTTGGTCCCATTTATTTTTGCTTTTATTTCTATTGCTTGGGTAGACTGCCCTAGGAGAACATTGCTAAGCTTTATGTTAAAAAAAAGTTGTGCCTGTTTTCTTCTAGAAGGTGTATAGTGTCTTGTCTTATGTTTAAACCTTTAAGCCATTTTGAGTTTGTTTTTGTGTTTGGTGTGGGGGAATTTTCTAACTTCACTGATTTGCATGCGGCTGTCCAACTTTCCCAACACCACTTGCTGAAGAGACTGTCTTTTCTCCATCATATATTCTTGCCTCCTTTGTTGAAGATTAACTGACCATAAGCATGTGTGTTTATTTCTGGGTTCTCTATTCTTGATCTCCTAGATTTGAACATTAATTTTGATGCTCAGATTATTCCAGATTTAGCTCTCTACTTCACACAGTTGCCTACCTTGCTTAGTCACACCCAATGGCTTTTTGAATTGTTCATAAAAGAAAGGGATAGTGGAAAAAGAAGATATACAGATATAAATATATGTATTCTTACTCCTACAAGTAATATATATATATATGCCATGTATATATGGCTTACCACCAGTCCTTAATGTTGCTCTGATTATTTTGTTACCAAGTCCAAACTTGTTCTCCTCGCCCCACAACAGGCCAGTATATCGGGAGACAAGGTGTTGGGGCAAGGAATAACAAATTTATTCGGAAAGCTGGCAGACCAACATCCAGGAGAACCATCCTCCCTCAAGTCAGAATTCAGAGTCCTTTTATACTTAAAATAGGACGGGTGTGTTTGCTTGTTGCAAACTTCTTGGCGTTGGAATCCTTTGTTCTTTCAGCTGTCCACTTAGGTCAGGTTGTGGTGTTCCTGCAAACCTCCAACAAGATAAATGTTATTTTCTATTCTGCAGCTTTTTTTTTTTTTTTTGAAGGAGAAAATTATTTTTATTTATTTAATTTTTTAAATTGAAGTATAGTTGATTTACCTATTCTGCAACTGTTAATCTTTATATGAACAGGGAAGTGTTACACCCTTAAAGGTCAGAGCCTTGAGAATGGGCTATCCTGTATATTTCAGGCTATAGGCAACATTCTTTTTCAAAAGGTGCCGAATCACCATGACTCAGCACGGGAAACAGCACAGAGTTAAAGTCAAAGAAACAGATCTAACTGGAGTCAGCTTTTTTTCTTTTCTAGTGCAATTTTGTTTGTAAAGCTCTTTTCTGGATCCTTCAGGGAGGGCTCATGGAATCTACATTCTCTTAGTTATTGAATGCTAATAACAGTTTTGTGTGCCCTCCAAACTTCCAAATCAGCTTTGCTGGATATAAAACCATTAGCCCACGTTTTTTTTCCCTTGAGTATATCTTAGTTATATTACTCTATTTTCTTCTGACATAAATTGTTCCTGTGAAATAGTCTAAAAGCAATATAATTTTTCCTTTTATAGGTCTCTTGTTCTTTCTGCCTAGTTGATTAAATAATTTTCTTCCTTAAAGTCCAATAATTTTATTAGAACATGACTATATTGACTATGTTGGTCATTCTGAGTTAATAATCGTATATATGCAGTGTGTTATTTCAATATGTAATGGTTTTTAATTTTTTTCCTTGATTTTAGCTTTTAGTATGCATTCTCAATATCCCTTCATTTATTTTCAATTTAATTTTTTTACCTTCTGTTTCTCTTTAGGCATTATCTAGTGTATTTATTTACTCTTCTATTCCTTCTAGTTCAGTCTTCATTTCTGAAAAGGTTATTTCTTTCATTTCTAATTCTTTCCTGAATTTAGTCACGTAATAGCTGTATTTTTCAAAATCTGACTTGTTCGTTTATTTCTTCCATTATTTTCACAATATCTTTCAGCTCATTTTGAAGTAGTGGATTACAATTTGTCCTGCATGTGGACATGTCTATCTTGTCTGTCTGCTTTCAGTCAGTAAGGATGTTATTCTGCTTCTTACTCTCTTTATGTTTATAATATAACTTTGTATGGAATTTGCGCTCGATCCTTTTCTGTCCCTCATTGCTTTTGGAAATATCTGTTTTCCTGAACTTTTAGGAGGCGTGGCTCAGGATAGCTTTTCTAGCTTCACAGAGCTCCCTCTGCTATTGTTTTTGTGTAATGTTTCAAAAAACATGGCCGCTTGCTCTCCAAGATTGCCTAGCTTTGTTGCCCTTCTCCACTTTTACCTAGACCTTCTCTTCATTTGGATCTGTTGTCCTGTTTTAATTAAGTTTTATTCTACCTCCAGCAGTTTCTCAGTTTGGAGCTCTGTCCTAGATGGAGCCTTGCTGGCCAGTTGGAGAGTTCCTGGGACCTGGGCTACTCCAGCTCCTTCAGACCCCACCATACACTCCTTGCATTTGTCTGCTGTTGGATTGGGCAAAGCCCTTCTCTGTTTGAACCGCTGTTTCCAAGGACCCTGTTGTGCTTTCCTGTGAATGCTCTCTTGGGGTCTGCTGCTCTCAGGTGTGTCAGAGGCCCTGGTGTTCCACTCTGCTCTCTCCCACAGGAGGGCTGACATCACACCCATCTTTTAGCTGTAGGTGGTTTTCCCTCACCTGGGGTTTCCCCTGCTTTGGGGTGTCATGGGAATACCTTGTCACATCGTTTTATAATTGTTGGAAATGCTGTTGATGGGATTTTGGTTTTTCTTTCTAGTTGTTCTGTTTTTATGAGAGAATTTGGTGAGATTCAAAAACTGTGATCATCATTGTCTTGAATCCCATGATACGTTTTTGTGATGTACAAATACAGAAAAGTGTACAGTAGAAAACGAACTTACCCATTAGTGAATTTTAGTGTTTTTACATTATACCTCAACAAAATTGATTTTAGGTGGTAAAAACAAAATTTAACCATTAGCCCCACTATTCAGAGATAACCATTAACATATTGACACAGTCCCTTCCAAGATACCTATATGATCATATGTTTTACCTTAGTAATACTGGTAATTTATTTCTTTTAGAGAAATATTTTTACTTCAAAGATTAAATAAAAGCCAAACAATACAAACATGTCTTTCAAAAGTTAATAATCTCCTTCTCCTCTCTAATCCCATTGGACCCAGGTAAATAATGTTTGTAATTTGATAGACATATTTCCACTCTTTTCTCTATGCTCATAGAAATATAGAAATTTGGAAGGATTCTCCTTTTTACAAAAATAGCATTTTGTTAACATTTCTCAGCAGTGGCCTTTTTGATATAGCTGTATCCTACCACATCAATTCTTCCTGATAGCTATGTCATATCACATAGAATGAATATAACATATTCAAAAATTTCCCTTTTGAAAGTTTTTTTATAGATAAATTACTGCAATAAATTCTAATGTAATCTTATGTAACATTTATTGTTACATAATGATACTTTTTTTCTGTAGCTCTTTTCCATTTTTTGCCTGTCTGACAAGGTGGAATATGATATCTCATTGTTACTTTAAATTGCATTTCCTGAACTAACTGTGAATTTAAGCATCCTTTTATTATTTCTTGGCAAGAAATTTTCTCCTGTCTGCATTGATTATTCATATTATTTGTCCATTCTTCTATTGGATTGCATGTTTTCTCCTTATCAGATTGTAAGAGCTTTTCACATATTAGGATAATAATATATTGTCTGTCTGCCTGGATATTTATTCTTTATTTAGGATCATTTTATCCAATTAAAAAAAAAACACCAAATCATTTTGGGAGTCTAATTGAAATTATATTAAATATATTAATTTTGAGAGAATTAATATTTTATGATATCAAATAAAATTCCTAAAACATGATTCAAGCCATAAAGGAAATGATTGGTGAATTTGATAATATCAAAATTTAGAGAATTTTTATGGCCTAAGATACTATTACAGAGTAAAATTATAAGTGACAGGGAAACGAATACACCATATAAAGGACTAGAATTCAGAACACTTTTACTTATCAGTAAGAAAATCATAAACAATTCTAAGAGAATGAGCAAATAATATAAATAACAATGTATACGAAAAAATCCAAATGATAAAAATACGAAAGGTGCTCACTTCACTAATAAACACAAAATGCAAGTTAAAATATTGAGATACTATTTTTTCACCAGGAAGATGATCAGAAATGAATTATTTGGCATTATCAACTGTTGGAGAAGATACAGGAAAAGTACTTTTATAGACTGTTGATGGGAGTGTAAGTTAAAGCAGGCACCTGCAAAACAACTTGATAGCATCTAATAAAATTGGAAAATATGCATGCTAAATTAGACTCTGTGACCTATAGGCAATCACACATATGCACAAGGAAACAGGTTCAAGGATGTTCATTGGAGCACTATTTGTAACTACAAAAAAAATTGGAAACAGTGTAAATGCCCATCAAAGGGGAAGTGAATAAATTAAATGCAGTGTATTACTACAAATGAACACTACGAGGTGGCTAAAAGGAAAGAACCTAACTTACTGAGTGCAATGGGCAAACCACGAATAATGTGAAACCATTTGTGTTATTTTAAACACACATACACACATATAATGGGCTAATAGGCTCATGATGGCATTTAAAAGTGATTGTTATATAATCTTATTTATGACAACACTCTGGGGAAAAATTCAAGGAACCTCTGAAAAATGTCCCAGCAATAAAAGATGAAGAAAATCAGCCAGTTGAAATGGAGTTAAAGCAGAAAGTATGCTTTGCCAGGGTGGTGGAAGTAACTTGGTCCCTGGAGAGGGACATGGGGTTGGAAGAGGTTATAATGGGATTTTACCTTTATTATAGTTTTTTTTTTAAGAATGTATATAATTATTTCTTATCTAGTTGGTTTCTAAGGTGTACACAAGACTTTTGGTTTTAGGATGGTAATGATGTCTTATCTTGAAAAATCTTAGAATTTGGAGGCTTTGGGTACCTTGAAAGCCTGGGCTGAGATACACGTGCTGAAAACTCTGATTTAAATGTGTGACCTAGAGCTTATCATACTAAGGGAAGTCAGACAGAGAAAGACAGCATCATATGATACCACTTATATGTGGAATCTAAAAAAATGGCACGAACTTATTTACAAAACAAAAACAGACTCACACACATAGAGAACAAATTTACAGTTACCAAAAGGGAAGGGGGGAGGGATAAATTAGGAGACTGAGATTAGCAGATAGAAACTACTTTCTGTAAAATAGATAAACAACAAAGTCATACTGTACAGCACAGGAAACTATATTCAACAGCTTGTGATAACCTGTAATGAAAAAGGATATATAAGTATAACTGAATCACTATGGTGTACAGTGGAAATTAATACAACATTGTGAATCAACTCTACTTCAATAAAAAAGATTAAAAATAAATAAATATAAATAAATATATACAGGATCACCAGAGATCACTGGATATTGAGGAAAGCCTCCAACATGAAAGAGAAATTCCCCGCTCCTCAAACAAAAAATTCTCTCACTAGGCTTAGGTAAATACTCAAGAGAAATAAAAATGTATGTCCCCAGGAAAACGTACACAGATGTTCGTAGCAGCACTATTCATAAGAGTCAAAAAGTGGAAACAATGCATATGTCAATCAACTGATAAACAGATAAACAAAATATGGTAGAGCCTCACAAAGGAATAGTATTTGGCCATGAAATGTAATGAAGCACTGACACAACGTGAGTGGACCTTGAAACCATCATGCTAAGTGAAATAAGCCAGACATAAAAGGCCATATATGATGTGACTCCATTTATATAAAATGTCCACAAAAGACAAATCATATCCATAGATTAGTGGTTGTCTAGGGCTGGGAGTGGAGAATGGAAAGTGGCTACTAATGGTTACGGGTTTCTTTTTGAGATTAGGAAAATATTCTAAAATTAAATTGTGTTGATTGCATCACCTGTGAATATACTAAAAACCACTGAACTGTACACTTTAAATGGGTAAGTTTTATGGTATGTGAATTTTATCTCAATAAAGCTGTTATATAGAGTCATCTAAAAGAAAGCAGAGATGTTGGGAGGGCAAAGGGAAAGCTTCAGCACTCCTCTGTTCATGTTCGGAACAAGCCCTTCAGAAATCCTGCTCCAGAGAGCTTGTCTCTGCAGCCACATCGGTCAGTTCTGACGCCTTACTATTTTCATTCTCACTGAGATAATTTATGATCTAATTACTGGGCTTTTTTTCAATGACTGTTCTCTTCTGAGTCATCCCCTTTTTTAGGGACCTTGGCCTTGAGACAGTACTCTATGAACTTGATGAAATGTTCCCTATTCAGGCCTGCTTGAGCCCAAAAATTAGTTTTAGAAAGTATAAACGATACTTGTTTATTTTTTTAAAAATTAAAATAAAAAATCCATAAGTATACAAAGTAAAAACAGTTCAATTTTCCCAAGAGGTAACCTTCATTTGCATTTTGTTGTATCTTTCCAGACTGCTTTCGTTAACATGCAAACAGAGAGTTGTTTACTTTCTCAAGAAAATGGACTCGCGTGGTATGGACAGTATGGCAGCCTGTCCTTGCACTCAAATATCTTCTCTCCTTCCATGCCAGCATGTACGGTCTACTTTCTTTCCTGAAATTACCCCACAGCACAGAGGTACCATGCATTGTTTAACCGTTCTCTTGTTAGTGAAATGTCTGCTGTTTTCACTGTTACAAACAGTTCTGCAGTGGGCAGTTATTTTTGTATCTGTACACTTTTGGTTGTACTTCTATAAAATTGAACTTTGGCTCCAAAAGTTGGTATCTGACATTTTAGAAGATACTAACAGCACTGTCCTCCAGTGTAAATATTCCCGTTAATAATTCTACCACCTCTCCAACAAACGACGTTATCGACCTTCTAACTTTTGCCAAACTAATAAGGCAAAAAAGTTGCCGACCGACACTAGCTTGTGAAACCTGATTGTGCACATCTCCTCCCGATCCCATGTTTAGTGATGGCACCTTGGTAGCTTGAAATCAGTAGTTACACCACAAAATTGGCAAATTAAAAACACACATAAAATAAAGGAAGGAAAGATGAGTGACTACTGTTCTCATTTTTAATTGAACTTATTTTGAGATGATTATAAATTTATATGCAGTTATAGGAAATAATACATAAAGATCCTATATACTCTTTACCCACTTTCTCCCAAGGGTAACATCTTGCAAAGCTATAGTACTGTATCACAGCATTAATACAGTCCAGATACAGAGCATTTTCATCACCACAGGGGCCCTTGTGTTGCCCTTTTATGGCCACACCCACCTTCCTCCCACCCTCATCCCCACCTTAACTCCTGATAATCTCTAATATGTTCTCCATTTCTATAATTTTATCATTTCAAGAATATTATATAGATTGAATCATACAGGATGTAACCTTTTGTGACTGGCTTTTTTCACTTAGCATGAGTCTCTGGAAATCCATCCAGGTTGTTGCATGTAACAATAGTTCATTTTTTTCACTGAGATATAATTGACATATAACATATTAGTTTCAGGTATATACAACATAATGATTCAGTATTTGTATATATTGTAAATGATCACCACAATAAATCTAGTTAATATCCATCAGCATAGTTACAAAATTTTTCTTTGTTGTGATGAGAATTTTAGGATCTACTCTTAGTAACTTTTAAACATGCAATACAGTAGTAGTATTAACTATAGCCACCATATTGTATATTATATCTCCATGACTTATTTATTTTATAACTGGAAGTTTGTACCTTTTGATCTCCTTTCTTTCCCCATTTCCTCCACCCCTCTCCTCCCCTCCCCACTCCTCCAGCCTCTGGAAGCCACCAATCTGTTCTCTGTATCTGAATTTGTTTTTGTTTTTGTTTTTTTTAAAGATTCTACTTACAAGATTATATGGTATTTGCCTTTCTCTGTCTGACTTATTTCACTTAGCATAAACACCCTCAACGTCCATTCATGTTGTTCAAATGGCAACATTTCTTTCTTATGACTGAAAAATATTCTACTATGTGTGTGTGTATATATATATATATATACACACACACATTTTCTTTATCCATTCATCCATTGAGGAACACTTGGTTTGCTTCTATGACTTGGATATTGTGAATAATGCTGCTATGAACGTAGGGGTGCATATATCTTTTCAAATTACTATTTTCATTTTTTTGGATAGATACTCCGAAGTGGGATTGCTGGATCCATGGTAGTTCTATTTTTAATATTTTTGAGGAACCTCCATACCGTTTTTCATAGTGGCTGCATGATTTTACAGTCCCGCCAATAGTGCATGAGGGTTTCCTTTTCTTTACCTCCTTGCCAACACTTGTTATTTGTTGTCTTTTTGATAACAACCGTTCTAACGGGTGTGAGGTATTATCTCACTGTGGTTTTGATTTGCATTTCCCTGATGATTACTGATGCTGAACACCTTTTCGTGTACCTGTTGGCCATTTGTATGTTTTCTTTGGCAGAATGTCTGTTCAGATCCTTTGCCATGTCTTAATCAGATTGGGTTTTTTTGCTATTGAGTTGTATGAGTTCTTTATATATTTTGGACATTAACCTCTTATCAGACAGATGATTTGCAAATATTTTCTTGCATTCAGTAGGTTGCATTTTCATTTTGTGGATGGTTCTCTCACTGTTCAATAGTCCATTTCATTTTACTACTGAGTAATCTACCATGGTGTGGATGTACCATAGTTTGTTTAATCATCCACACACCAAAGGACATCTGGGTAATTCCTGACCAGTTTCTGCCTGTTACAAATAAAACTGCTGTGAACATTCCTGTGCAGGTTTCATGTGTATCGTTCTCATTTTCACAACTGATTCTGAGGCTATAGCTGGTATTTATGGCCTTCCTCTGTTACTTTCCATTTCTTTGCCTTAATAGTAGGTAACACTTATAGAGTGTTTGCTACATGTCAGCCCCTGTCTGAAGTGTTTTATAAGTGTTACTCAATTCTCAAAATAAGCATTTGGGATATAAACTATTATTATCCTCACTTTACAGGTGTAGAAACTAAAGTAGCCACAGGGACACAGCCAGTAGGTGTTAGCACTCAGATTTGAATCCAGGTGGTCGGATACCAGAGCTCAGCCTCTAAACCACTACGTAATTCAGCTGGGACTTGAGATGGTCAAGCTCTTTACTTACGGAGAGACCTAGACGTTCACTCCCAGAAAGTCTGAACTCTCAGTCATCTTGCTCCTGCTGCTTCAGTCTTCTGTTAACTTTAAGCATTGGACAGGTGGTATAAGATCTCCCCAGGGGGCCCCTGGGTTGCACCCATCCTCCTCCCTGACCCTGCTGTGTATGGGACAGCAACCTTACTTTCTCTAGGTCATCAGGATCAATCACCCCAGCTAACGTCTCCCTCTGTTCTGTCTGTTCACTCAGTGGCATAAATAGTCCAAAATGGCCAGGTCACTGCCTCAGGTTCCAGTTTGATGGAACTATTGGTGCCTCCTTTTTGTGGAAGCTAATCTCCTTGGGATACCAAACCTCTAAACCAGCAGAGCCCAGAGTCGTGGGACTATAAGCAAAAATGTTGTGAATGGGTATTAGGTGCGGTGGTGAGAGGCCCCACTCCCAGCGAGTGGTTGCTGTGAAGATGCGTTGAGTCAGTACTTGCAGAGCACTCCCCGTGCCATACGCTGTTGGCGCTCTTCCACTGCACGGTGCGAGCCGTGGGCAGGAGCTACGCTGTGTGGGGCACACGACAGCATCCGACACCTGGGATGTGGTGGTGGCAGCAGATGTGTGGGAGCAGGGCAGATAAATCCACAGCGAAAACTATGTACACTGCCTTCTCGAGAGAACAAATTTCTGCCCCTGCCTTGTTGGGAGACAGCTTACATAAGCACCCTTCGCCAAGTAAGTGGGCTGGTTTGGTATCTCTTGTGGGCCAAGTGACCTTCAGCAATAGCCCCCATCAGATCTGGCTCGGTGAAGGACGGCCCATCCTGTGAAGGCCACAGCCAGCCTGTGTCCTCCACCACAGCCACTTTGTTCATGGACTGTCCGAGGAGGAAACAGAACGACATCCACACAACAGGTTCACCTCACCCATCGGATCAACAGGAGCAGCCTCTAGAAAGGGGGCATTCTGATGGTGAGGGGTTGTGCTAGGCACAATATTCCTGTGTTCTGAGGCCCTCCTGTGAAGCCCATTCACCAGACTTCTTCCCAGACCCCTTGTCCCTCTGATTTTGTACCATCCAAGTCTGTCCACCCAGCTAAAGTATTGGCCTTGCACATGAACCAGGATAGATCCTCAGACTGTCTCCTCCCAACAGAGCCAGTGATGTATTCTACTTGAAAGTTTGCCCATCAGAGGATTTCTTTTCTCCACCAACTTTCAGGACCATCTTTCAGAAGGGTTTCATTATTTTTTTAATAGGTATTTATTACTTATCTGCCATTTAAGAAAAAGACCACAGATTCTCTCAATTTGAAAGTATCTTAATTGTAAAATTCCATGTTAAAAAACTTCTATTTTCATAGGTTTTATCACATTTTTTATTGTAGTAAAAAACCTATCACATTAAATTTACCATCTTAAGCATTTTTAAATGTGCAGTTCAGTAGTGTTAAGTATATTCACATTATTGTGCAAGAGATCACGAGAACTTTTTCTCAGAAAGACTTTGTTACCGCAGTAATAACAGAAACATTTCGTGCACGTTAAGTACTATTCTAAGAGCTTTACATGTATTAAGTTATTAAATTTTCAAAGCAACCTTTAAGGTAGCTATTTTTATTATCTCTCTTTTAGAGATGACAAAACAGAGGTACAGAGAGGTTAAAAAACTTGCCCAAATCCACATAGCTAGGGACTGGTAGAACCAGAATTCAAACATAAGCAGTCTGGCTCTGGAATTCTTGCTGTTAATCTCTCAATAAATAGACCTCTTCTGGCTGGCGATGGTGTATGGTGGAGAGCCAGCCACCTGTAATCCAAGCTGGAATGTTTGTTCTTCCCAATATCTTTCATGCATAACATCTCCTGAAGCCGTTGGAAGGGACTGAGGTAGAAGAGGTGTCTGGCAAGACAGGGCAAGCTAGTGAGCACACCAGGGCATCCTGGGCTTCTTTCTGCCCTCGGGATAGTCTCAGGCTCCACCCAGCTCTACTGGAAGATGAGGGGCTTGTGAGACCCTGGGCTGGCTAGGTGGCTCAGATAATCCTCAGTTTGTGAGGGTGCTTGGTTTCTTCTGGGATCTGGAAGCTCACAAAAAGCTGCTTATCAAGAGAACTGTTACTTGTCGAAGTGAGCTGGGCCTCACCACCCCTTTGGGCCACCCTAGGGACTCTCCTTCTGGGACTTGCTGGTCACTGCCTGCGGGATCACCCCGATTTGTCAGGCACACTGGATCCACTGAGTCATAAGGCCCCATGGCAGATGTGCTCAAACTGCAACCAGGAGCAGCCAGAGAGATTTTTGCTGACTGAGACCCCACCCTCAGGATGCTGCCTCTGCCCCTCAAAATCCAAGTGCAGTCCTGGCACCACTGGCATCGTGGGACCCTGGAGACTTCTGCAGAATTGCCACCTGCATCAACCTAAGTCCCCTCCCCACTGTCCCTAGTTGTTTGTGTCAGAGCCCTCCTGGGCGCACGTGGCTGTCCCAGACTGAGTCACAGGCTTGCTCCTAGCCACTGGGGACTTGGGACAGTGAGCATCTGGCCTTTTGATTTCTGTAGTGGCCGGTGGGTTCTGACTCCTACAAGACTTACAAAGGGATGTATGTGTTGGCCAGACCCAAACAGTGGAACACAAAAGCAACTTTCTCAAGAAATGGTGAGGATTGTATGATTTATTACATTACAGTGTCGGGGTTACAGGGACGGAGTCTGAAGCCGACTGCCTGGGTTCAAATCCTGGGCTCTGCTACTCACCAGTTGTGTGACTTCGACAAGTTACTTCCCTTTTGTACACTGGGACTCCCTTCTCTGTCAAATGGGCACAATGGGAGTGCCCACTTCATAGGGTTGCTGTAAGGACTAAATACACAGAGCGCGTAAAGAGCTTGGAGAAGTACCTGGTGCAAGGAAGCTTTTACATGAGGCGTGTGGTTCGTGTCTCTAAGTCCTCAGAATAGTAGCAAGGACTTGTTAAGCCTTTAATAAGTGATAGCTGCTGCTGCTGTGGCTGTTATCATAATCACCTGGGTCTTGCCTACCTGTGCAGGTGTATCTCTGGACCACATCCTAGACGTGCACTTCCTAGGTTAAAGGATCTGCAGAGTTTAGCTCTTGACGGGTATTGACCAGTTGCACGTGTTAATACACACTCTCACCAATCATTCCTGAATGAGCTTGCCCTTTTCCTCATGTCTCCCCAGTGCTGGGTTTTAACCTTTAAAATTTTTCCTCATCTAATAAGGAACAGTGTTATTGTATTCTTTCACCATTTCAGTCTTTAAATTATGCATGTATTTTAAGCTTCCTATAAAATTTAAAAATACATAATTGATATATAATGTGAAAAATAAAAATTGCTCCCTCTCATCCAAGTCCTCGGCCTCTGTTAGTTATGTTTGGTACATTTGGTATGATAAAGGAAGCTGTATCTCTACGCATCCTTTCCTGTGAACATATAAACATACATATAACATTTACATATATAATTTAAATTAATTAGCAGATTATAAACTTAATTTAAACAATTAAAACTACATGTATTAACTAATTAATTTTATATGTAGTTTAAAATAAATGAGATCATACTACTTTTCTAGGTGACTGTATTTCTCCTTGACTGTATTTCTTGGATGTCTTTCCATGTCAGCGTATACAAAACTATACATTATCGTGGCTTGGTGTACCATACTATCGGTGTTACATAATATATTTAACCATTCCCCTGTTGGTCGTTTCTAACTTTTTGCTCTTACAATGTTGCAGTCAACAGCCTATTCATAATATTTGTGTGCTTGTCTATATTGTGTAATTGTCTTTCCATAGAGTAAGTCATTAAAAACGGATTTCCATTTAAAATACTGCGAGGTGTTGCTAAATTGCCTTCTTAAAATGTTCCACCATTTTATACTCTTTCCAATAAAATATAAGAATGACCTTTTCCCCCCTCCTTCCAACCCTGAATATTATCAACCTTCTTATTTTGCAAATCATATCTTTTGGTTGTTTAAACAAACATTTCTCTAATTGTTAATGAGTTTGGATACCTCTTCTTAAGTTTATTAGCCACTTCTCTTTCATTTCCATGTTCTTGGCACATTTTTCTATTGTGTCATCTTTTTCCAATTGATTTGTTGGAGATTTTGGATATTGGGAGCAATCATTTTTCAGTTTAAGCCTTTTAAACTTTGGTTTCTGAGCAGACTTTTGATAAGCTGAGGCCAGAAATCTCATAATATTCATTTCCCAAATACCGTTTTTAACATTTCTACATGTGGCTGTGACCCTGGGGAGACCCTAAGGGAAACAGCAGGCTAGATACAGTGTATGGAAGACAGAGAATCCAGGACAGGCAATTAAGGCTTTCTCCCAGCACTTCTCCCTCTGATTCCAAGTAGAACTGAGGACAAGTTTCCCAAAACCTTGAGCCTCTTGCCTTTCTGAGACTCTGGGAGAAGTATCCCCTACCTTCTTCCCAGGCAGCATCTGGGTGCTGAGGTGAGAAAGTGGAGGCCCTGTGCTCCCCAGGGAAAGAGAGGATTTGTTCCTGCCCGTCCTGAGCCTTAGTAGAGAAACTGTGACTCAAGAATATGACTCCAGGGACCAAAGGTCCTTCTAGCCTCAAATAGAAAGGCTTTTATTTTGGTTTGGTACTTTATTTACAGTATTGTAACATGTCCAAAATGAAGGCTTGATTATGGGTTTTGATGGCTTAATTTGGGCCATTAACCAAGACTTATGCAATTCTCTTTTCCCAGGCTCTCACCTGAAAGGGTACAAGCCAAGTGGGCCTCCATGAGGGTGGAGGTGATTGCATTAGAGCCGCTTTATGGCCCTTGCCTCAGCTCTTCTGGAGCCAGGCTTGGCACGGGAGAGAGGCCTGGAGCGTAGGGGACGATGGCAAACTTTCACCTGGGTCCCTGTAACCGATGTCACCTTTTCTAGACTACACAGTTGGTTTTCAAACACACTTCACCTTTTCTTCTTACAGATCAACTGTGTAACCAGACACATCATTTCTGTTCTATCTTCATTTAAACAGAAAATCAAGTCTTCCATAGAGAGCCGTTAAAGAGATTAGATTATAGAGATTTAAGAGATTTATTGAGAAAGTCAGTAGAAAGTTACAGACCCTCTTTAGATCTTGATGCAAGTAAACCAGAAAACAAAAATGTATGAGACAACAGGGGAAATTTGAACACTGATGGAATATTTGATAATAGTAAAGATTTATTAATTTGTTTAGCTGTGATTATGGTATTGTGATTTTAAAAAGAATTCTTATTTTGAAGGGATGCATACTGAAATATTAATGCAAGAAATAATATAACATTTAGGGTTTGCTGCAAGAAACCCACGGTAGAGGGAGGCTGGGAGGTGTAGTTGAAGCAAGATAGGTTATGAGCTGATTTTATTGAAGGTGGATGGTGTACCTGCGGGTTCATTGCACTGTTTGCTCTACTTTTGTATTTTTGAAATCTTCCAGAGAGAGAGAGAAAGGTCTCCGTCTCTCACTTTCTATTCTTTTCTTCTCTAAGAGATAGGGATACAATAGTTAAGAAGGTAACAGTTATTTTTTAAACACTTTCTTTCCCTTCTTGAGTGCCTCCCTTGCTCTTGCCCTTAGACCGCTAGGCACACCCCAGCACTGGCGCACCAGCAGCTTAACACGGGGGGCGGGGGGGGGGATCCCTGCAGCTCAGAGGTGAGAAGCACCCATCCCAGAACATGGAGACATAAACTGCTAGTGGGAACGTCGGGACGTTTCACGCTTCAAGGGCAACCACAGGGGAGGATATTTCTGAGGGGATTGGAGGTGGGGAGGAAGTCCTCTCAAGTTACACTCTTTGTAGGAAGCCCTGGCAGAGGGCTCCCCCCACTCCCCACCAGAGCTTCCTTGTTGCTGTGAGTTGCAGGCTCTGAACTCAGCATTGTTTAGAGATGGGGAGGTGCTGAGAGATAAGCATTAGAGGTTGGATGAATTAGTAAACTTCTGTTTCCTTAATGTGAGGTGAAGAAAAAAGCTCCTTACTCCTCCAAGTTTGCTGTGGGCTGTACCTGAACTAGCTAGCATGCAGCCCCTGGCTCGCCACCAGCCACACGTGATGACAGGGTCTCAGTAAACGCTACTCCTTCCTCCTGCGGGCGTGGAGTTGGTCTGTTAAAACAAGGAGAAATGAGCAGGACAGGGCTTAGAAACTCTGAGCTGGCCAAAACCTCAACCTGCCCGGCCAGCCCTGCTTCAGGCCGCCACGGGCTGCTTCCTTAGGCACTTACAGGCATTTTGTAGACATTGGTGTGTTGGGTTTTTCAGTTTGTTTCTGCTGTTCATTTGCACGCAAATCTGGACCTGTGTATACCGCATAACCCTATCTAATGCCGCAATCTCAGTCACCAGTGTGCTATCCTTCTTCCTTCATGGCACTTAGATGCAGTGATCTTTGTATACGTTTACTTGATAATTGGCTGTCTCCCTTAAATATCTCTAGGATGGCAGAAACTGTCTTGTTCACCACTTTGTCTACCAAGACAGGGCTCCAGAAATGTTTGTGAAGTGTAAGAATGAATGAATGAATGAATGACCACGCACATGCACATCTTCCAAGGGAGAGAGCAGACAGGTTGATGGTGCAGCTGCCGGCTCAGAGGACTCAGAGCCAGCCCTTCTCCCTAGCAGGGGCTCCCGCCGCAGCCCTCACCTACAGCGCACGGATTCCATCCTGCTTTTCTTTCTTTCAGTCTCTCTGTATGTAAATTTATGTGTTTGTTTTATTATTAATTTATATATTTTATATAAATTTATTATAAGTAAATATATATATAAAACTATAAAGTCGTTACATATTTTAATACCTTTACTTGGGGTTTGGTTACAAAAGTAATACATGATATTTTTTCGTGGTTTTTTGGGTTTTTTTGTTGTTGTTGGTTTGGTTTTGTGAGGGGAGGTAATTAGGTTTATTTACTTATTTATTTAATGGAGGTACTGGGGATTGAACCCAGGACCCCGTGCATGCTAAGCAGGCACTCTACCACTCAAGCTATACCCTACCCCCATGCTTGTTATTTTTTAAAATACAGAAATATATAAAGGAAAAATGGAAAATCATCCCTTCGTTGCACTGCCTCTCCCCTGAGGTCACCACGGCTGGCACCAGGACGTATTTCCTTCAGTCTTTCCCGGAGCGCAGGGCGTCTCTGCGGCTCCTGGAGCCTCCCTCACCCAGGCCGCTCCGCTCTGCACAGGGGACATCTGCTCCTTCACTCCTCTCCTCTTTTCAGAGGAAGTCTCTCTGCCCTGAGGCCTCGAAGAAACAAAACACCACAGCTCTCCACATTCCTTGTGGTTCTTCTGCCTCCCCACCCTCCCCCTCGCCAAACCAAACCAAACAAAACACAAAACTCGAAATGCCAAGGAGTGATTAGAAGAACGGTGCACCCGAGTCCGGCTCTGCCGTGTGTCAGTGGCCGTGGCCCCGCTGAGCCCCGTGTCTCCGTGAGGAAAGGGGACCGGGTGTGGCAGGGGTGAAATGGGGGCCGCAGGCAAGGGCCTGTGCGTGGGAGGTGGCTTCGCAAGTTCGTTTTCCTTTCTCCCTAGTATCACTCCCCGAGGGAGCTTGGCTTCCCTGTCATTTCTGTTTTGCTAGAGACGAAAAACACCAAGTTCTTCATTCTTTTTTTTTTAATTCATCACCTCCTCTCCGTTCCCTTCTCTGGGTTTAGTCCTTTCCTCACTCCCCCCTCAATAGCCCCTGTTTAAAGAGGCCTAAAGAAATTGGGCTGAGGGTGGCAGATAAGAGGGGAACCAGCAGCGCCCGTGCCCTCTGGACACAGCTGCTCCCCACGATTCCTGCGGTCAGAGAATCCACTTCCTTTGTGTGGAGGCCTGAGCCAAAGCTGGGGTGGTGGTTACATAACCGCCTGGCTGTCCAGAAGTCAACTTGATAACCTATCACCCTCATACTTACTGTGCTTCTCTGGGGCTTCAAATAGCAAAAGGGAAGAGGGCTGCACCCACCCCACTGGCCTTGCCACAAACCCTGCTTCGGGCTGGTGGCGCCCAGCATCAGGGTCCACTCGGCCTCCCCAGTTAGCAGACCCGGGCTGAAGTCCGACACTTTCCAGGGCCTCAGCTGGAGGCCCTTCTGTGATCCCTTCTATGAATTAGGAGTTTTCCAGCTCTGGTTGGCCTCTGGCTAGGGAGGGACAGATCCAGCATGGAAGGGAGCCCTGAAATTCCTGAGAAGCTACTTTGGGATGCTCAGGAGACACATGCTGATTGGGGTGCAGTTCTCCACCTTGGAAACCCAAGCAAGCCCTATTGGCACCGAAAGAAGCAAAGACACCATGGGCACTTCACTGTTACCAACCTGAGCCCCGACCCTGACTGCCTACAGCTGCAACCCGGGTTGGGACAACTTTTCCACGACTACCTTGTAGGCTCTGGAGCAAAAATTCTGGGAGAAAGTCGCAAGAGGTTAGGGGTGCAGTGGAGGAGCCACGGAGACATGAAAGAGCTGCCAGGTCAGAGCTGCGGGGCGTGAAAGAACTTGTGTCAATGACAGACTCGGAACAAGCAATATAACAGCTTCTTTAGAGTTAATGACTTTAGAACTTTCAAGAAGAGGGTGGGGATGGGGTTTCTTTCTCTTTCAGATTTTGGATGCTGGGCTACCTCAAGACAAAAAGTGGGAAAGTAGAGAGGAAGGAGGACATGGAGACCTCAGGAGGAGGACGGCCAGAATGGTGGGATGAGGCACAGTGAGTGGAGGCAGCCAGGAGGCTGGAAGCTGGCAAAGCAGCAGCCCTCGGGGCCCCCCGCCCCCGCCATGGGGCAGCTGCACCCATGAGGCTCACTTTGGTAGGTGCCTGGCTGGCCGTGCGGTGGTGAGGATGCAGAAGTAGGAAAGAACTGAGAGGGGTTAAGTGATGCTGGGGACAAGGGGATAAAGGAGGACCCCTGCCCTGTGCAGCCACAGATCATCTTCCTTTGTGGGCAAATGATCCTCACCCATGGGCACCAGGAGGACAGACGCCCATCACACTGAAGCCCAGTTTTGCTCTCCTTCACTCTGGTTTGGAAACCTCGTGGCTCTTTTCTACTGGCAATCTCAAGCCCAAACTATGTCCCTTTCTCTACCCAATAAAAACTTAACCTCAGAGTTTCCATCCAAGGAGATGGAAGTGGCTTTTGAAGACCAGACTCAGCAAGTTCCTAGAAGAGTGGGGCCGAGGTTACCCTGGTCAGGCAGCCAAGTTTGAGGAAAGTGGGGGGCCCTCAGCTTCAAGATGGAGAGCAGTTTGTGTGGGTCCCCTTGTTCGGCACTCCAAACTCCCTTCTCCAGATGAGGGCAGCCCCAGAGAGAGCCAAGGGATCTGGCCTCAACCCAGCCTCAGTTTCTCAGCAAGTAGTTGCCGTTTGCCCAATGGGCTGGCGTGTCCCCCAGGACACTGTACTAGCAGGCTTCGCAGCCCTGGCAGCCACGGAGCCCTCTAGCTGGAGGACTGCTTCCTGGATAGATGGAGACCCTGAGAGTTTGATGACGTGTTGGGATCAGCTCCAGGCCAGCAGTATCATGCCAGGCTGCCCTTGGGCCCTGCTCCCCTGCCCTGGGGCGCTGCTGAGGCCCCAGGCGGGGAGATGAGAGGCAGGCACTCTGCTTCCACCTCCTGAGGTTTGTGAGGGTAATAGAGGGCAGTCATGGGCACTGCCCACTTTCCCTCCACCTCAAAGCTCAAGAGGAACAAATGGTTCTGGGGAGAATGGAACCTGGACACACCCGCGGCCCCAGCTCCTTCAGGGCCTCTGTGACAAGCAGACGTGGGTGAGCGGTCCTCGGGGTGGGTAGGACAGTGCCTTCTGGAGCATGCATGTCTGGAATGAGAGGGCAATCTTAAGAGAGAGCTGACCCTGGCTGTGGATGTAGGAGCAAATGGGCCTGCAGCCCCGGGCACCCCGAAATGCCAAGAGGCAGGTCCAAGCACAGAGGTGAGCATTTAGAGACCCAGGAACTTGTGCAAACACACACACACAGAGGTGCATATACACATGTCCACAGATACACACACACATACCCAAGTACAGACTTTTACACACAAGCACCCTCACACAGGCACATAGACGCAGATACGCACTCATGCATAAAAGTACACACACAGGCAACACAAAGATGTGTGTGTGTGTATATACACAGTAGCAAGCACGTGGGCATACACACAAACTCACATGCCCAGGCTCCACTCCACTAAAGAGAAACAGGCACAGCACATACCTGCACGTGCACAGACTCCTACACACCCACGCTTGTACACACACACGCACACGCGCACACACACACACACACACACATACAGCCAGTAACTCAAACACCAGCCGCCCAGGCCCTTTGAGAGTGAGCTGGCCAGCCGCTCTTCGCTCTTCGTCATGCACCCTGGGCTGCGGCCTGGGCCCTCCCCCTGCCCCGCCCACCCCCAATCAGTTGTATAAACTCCTTCCCTCTGCCCCTTCCCCGACACAGCCTGCCTCTGACACCAGCACCGCTTTGTCTTGTCTCTGCCCACTCCTGGCCGACCCCCGGTACACCTCGGAGCAGCATGGGTAAGAAGGGGGGCTCCTGACAACCATGAGCTGCCCCGTGCCCCCCCACCCCTGCGGCCTGCCCCACAAGAAGTGACAGAAAACCTGGTCGGGGAGCTGATTAGGGGAGGGAGTGCAGGGCTCTGCTTCACTGCCCCCACCCCTGCATTTCCCAGCTTGGCCGAAGCTTCTAGAGGTGCCTGGGAAGAAAGATAGAGGGACAGCTGGGAAAGGTGACCCTGGGCTCCCACCCAGCTCCCCAGCTGCAGCCTGGGCTAGAGGACCTTTCTGCAGCTGAGAAAATCATGTTAGGAGGTACTTAGGGGGAACTTCTGTGTCTCCGGCTGTCATTATAGGATACAGACAGTCCTGGTTTCAGCCCTGGGCCAGCGTCTTCCTGCAGGGAGTCAGGAGCTCAGGACTTCAGTGGCCAGGTTGCTCTCTGGCTACCCTGCCCCCCGAATCCCTCTGGGAGGGAGGTCAGGGAGCCCACACTCTCTCCCTGGGGGCCTGTTTCCATGCCTCCAACCCTCCCAGTGCCGAGGTCCTCCTTATTGCCCCATCCGTGGGCTCCTGGATTTCAGGATAAGGTGGAGTTTGGGTCTGGTTGGGAGTATTGAGGTCTTTGCCCCCTTGGATCTGGCTCTTTCCTGTGTTGGCAGAATGCCCAGCAGCCAGCCTGGCCTTGGGAAAACCCAGTGAGCTTTCTCTGGGTTCATCTGAAACCCAAAGATGTTCAGAGATCTTGCTTGAAATGCTTAAGACAGTGGCGATGTTCCCAAGAAAAAGGACTGACGTACAGGGGGGCCTGAGTGGCAGGCAGGCCTGACTCCGACTCTAAGAAATGCCACGTGGGCTCCGAGGGTCTGGGCTGGCGCTGACGGGGGCGCCTGTTTCACACACCTCCTTCTCACCTTCGCTTCCCTCTGTCTCTGTTTGGCTTTGCAGTTTTTGTATCTCTGTCTTGATGTCTTGGAGCTTTGAATCTCCTTCCATTCTGTGTCCAGCAGCCTCCTTCCCCTCCCCCCTCCTCCTGTGCCAAGCCCCGACACAGCTTGGTTGTGCAGCAGGACAAGTCTCCTTAATTCTTTGGACGGGGCCTCACCCTGTCCCGTCCCACCCCCAGCCCTCTGCACACCAACCACTGGCTGGGATTTCTGGCACAACCCTACCCATATTTATTCAACCCTTCTCATTTACAAAAGTACTTCTGAATACTTTGTCTTATTTGGCCTTGTTTGTCGGAGGAAGTAATTTTATTTGTTTATTCATTTATTTATTTTAATGGAGGCACTGGGGATTGAACCCAGGACCTCATGCATGTTAGGCATGTGCTCTACCACTGAGCTGTACCCTCGCCCCAATTTTTTGCGGGGGTTTGGGTTTTCTTTTTGCTTGGGAGGGGGGAACCTGGAGCTTGAAACCATGTTTCTGGACTCTAAAATATTGTTGCTGCTTCTCAGCCTCCTATGTCACTTGGCTGCTGCCAGTAGGGGGACCCGGCTCTCTGCTGAGGTCCTGTGCCCAGACAGGGTCGGGGCTCAACTCTTGGGCAGTAGCCGAGCAGCCATGGGACCAGGCAGGGAGGCAGTGTGCAGTCCTGTGAACTCCACTCCAGGATTCCTTCCAGCCTGCAGCTCCCTCTGTGTTTATTCCTCAGCCCTTCCTCCTGGTTGGGCCCCAAATCCCACTGCCTGTTGCCTAGTGGCAGCCCTCCTTCTCAGCCGGGGACTTTGGTTTCTGACTTTCATCCTGCAGATCCACGTGGCTTCTCTTGCCAGATGTCAGGGAACAAGGAGGGCCACTTCCTTGGTGGGTGGGCCTCTGAGCTTTCGAGAGCTGGGCCTAACACCTAGCTTTACAGATAAAGGAAGTGAATGGCGGGGTAGAAACTGGTCTAAGGATATCCAGCTCCTATCAGCCCTGCAGACTTAACTTCAGCCTCCTATACCTTACCAGGCCCTGGGTTTTGTAAGCCAGGCTCTGGCCCCAGCATGGGGTCAGAACCCAGAGGGGAAGAAAGCAGGAAGGGTCCCAGCCCCTGGTTTAGATGACTTTCAGTGAAGGGAGCTGAAGATGCACCACCTCACTGCCCGAGGGCTGTTCCTCGAGAACAGCCAGAGTCTGCTGGCTCCTACAGGCCAGCGCAGCACTGCACACGTGACTGCAGCTTCTCATTTACACCTCACAAAAGCCTACTGTGGTATTCTTAGTACCCTTTTTACAGATGATGTGCAAACTGAGGCCAGGGAGTTTAAGTGATTTGACCAAGCTCCCATGGCTAGTTAGTGACCAGCTGGGCTGGGGACCCAAGGCAATGTCATAAGCACTGTACCACACAGCCTCCCCTGTATGCTGCCTTCTCCTGCCTCCTCTGGGTCCTGCTTGAGTGTCTGTGCACCTTCAGGCCATGTATCTGCCGCTCTTCCCCCCATCCACACACTCATCAGGGTTTTCAGGGGCTGGGCAGTGGGGGGCCGGGGGAAGGAGCCTTCACCCTTCACCCTCCAGAGCCAGAGCCAGAGTGTGGTCCAGCCAACATGCCCCATTGTCTCCACAGATACAAAATGTGAGAACAAGTGTGGGCCTGGCTACCCTAGCCCTCTGGAGGCCATGAAAGGTATGTGTGAGAAGACTGAGAGCCAGTGCCCCCGGAGGTGAGGGGCGAGGTGGGGACTAGGCAGCCAGTGCCTGCTACTGAGTCCACAGCTGGCACACCCTGCACTGCCCCTGCCATCCCCCCACCCTGCCCCTCACCCCGTTGCCTGCTTTCTACCCTCTAGGACCAAGGGAGAAGATTGTCTATCTGCCCTGTATTTACCGAAACACAAACACTGAAGCCCCAGATTATCTGGCCACTGTGGACATTGACCCCAAGTCTCCCCAGTATTGCCAGGTGAGGTAGAGCTTGGGCACCAGAGGGCCTTGAGACCCCTCCTCTAGCCCTAGCCCTAGCAATGCCCTTCCCCAGCTCCATCCTCCATCCTTCTTCGCCCTCCCTGGGTATGTTCACAATGTTCAATGTTCCCTGCGCAAGCCCCCTCACCCATCCCACATGAGCAAAGGCAATGCTGAAATCATGTCTGTGCTGTGCGGCCAAGCTGAAGCGGGTCCAGAGGATCCCTTTCCCTAAAGCACACAGAAGCGTGGTCCGGGTGAGCCCCACCCCTGCCCTCCTCCTATCCTAGGTCATCCACCGGCTGCCCATGCCCAACCTGAAGGACGAGCTGCATCACTCAGGATGGAACACCTGCAGCAGCTGCTTTGGAGACAGCACCAAGTCACGCACCAAGTTGGTGCTGCCCTGTCTCATCTCCTCCCGAATTTATGTGGTGGACGTTGGCACCGAGCCCCGTGCCCCGAAGCTGCACAAGGTGCATTCTCTGCCCTCGCCAGCTCAGGGCCCCTAATGAACCCACCCCCACCAGGCAGCTTATGGGCAGGAAGCCACCCCTAAGGCAGCTGCCTCCAGCTCTTGCATAGGGTCTGGGCTCAGCCCCAGGGAGCCGAGTTAGATTTTGGAGGAGAGTTACCAGGCCTGCCGGTCGTCACCACCCAGGGCTGCAGTGCCGGAGGGGAAGGAGGAGGCTCTCATTTTTCACTCTGAGCTGGAGAAGGAGCTGTTTCTTTCCCAGACAGTTAGGAGCCCCCAGTCCTCCCTTTCAACACTTCCTTCCAACTGGCTGCTGGTGATAGAGAGTTGACACTGGCATTGTCCCAGCCTGGGAGGAGTTTGTGGTCTCAAAGGGCTGTGAGTACCCTCAAGACAGGCAGAGGGAGAGAAGTCCGAGCTTTCCACCTGGGGATTTAGCAGTCTCTCTGACTCTCCCTTACTAATCTGCAGAAGTTACCAGACTGAACCTCTGCCATATTCTTGCAGAGAAAATTGTGTCCAGGTTTCGAAGGGAAAGAGGGCGGGGTCAGCAGATAGAAGTACTGGAGTAGAGAAGTAGGGAGCGGGGGAACTCCTGGCTCTGCAAGACTGTGACACCATTCCTTACCCCTCTCCAGGTCATTGAGGCCAAGGACATCCATGCCAAGTGCGACCTAGGCTACCTCCACACCAGCCACTGCCTGGCCAGTGGGGAGGTGATGGTCAGTTCCCTGGGAGACCCCCAGGGCAACGGCAAAGGTACCTGGCAGCACTGTAGGCACAGCTATGGGGGGAGCAGATCCCAAGCTGGGGGAGGGATAGAATGACCTTCCAGGGAGAACCAGAGGGCGAGGGCTCACCCAATATTTAAACTATAGTCAAGTAATTTCAGTTGTTTCGATTATTTTTATGAAGATGAGCCTTGAATGATGAATTCACCTACAAGTGGTAGCTGGAACTGTCAGCCATTGGGAATGTGAGCACAGACATGGCCCCAGAAAACATGTACATTTAATATCAGCCATCATGAATTCATGAGCAGCTCTCACAGTCCTTGGGATCCTTAACTGTCACATCTGCTTTCTCATTTATGGCATGATCAGAGCTTTCACATAACATGTCTGTGAGATAGGTGCCACTGGGCACAATCCCTGTTTGACAGATTAGGAAGCTGGGCACAGAATGGTTAAGTAACTACCCCAAGTCAGCCAGCAAGTAAGTCGCAGAGCCTAGAACTCAGACCCAGCCATATGGCTCCAGAATGTGCGTCCTAATCACACTGTGCTGCGTCTCTCAGAGCTTCACCTGTTTCACCAGAACTCGCCATCCCAGGGCTTGGAGTGAAATATCAGTTAAGGTCCTCCAGTGAAGGTTACTGCTCTAGACTCTATTTAACTGCCTTTTCCAGGAGATGGGATGCAGGACACCCCCAGATTTGATAACACTTAGGAGTAGACATCTGGTTGTCTTTGCAAAAAAGTGTCAAAGTGTCATAAGACATTCAGCTGGGGAAAAAAACATATTGGGCATTCATGTTGAATTACAAATAAATATAACTTACATAATTTGCTCTATAAGAAAAAAATGTAGTGAGCAGAATTGAGTTTAGACTCTGGCAGGAATCCTAGACCGAAAGTGGGAGGCCGGGCAAGAGATGTGCAGGATGCAAAGTCCCAGAAGATCTTGGTTCAAAAATTTACCCTGCGGTCTGGGAGAGGGATGAAGTTGATAGGAGGCAGGGGCACCAGAGTAAGTCCCCACCTCCCACCAGGCCCTCTGGGTGAGACCCTTTGGACAGGTATCCAAACCCAGGCCTGTCCAAGGGGCTCCAAGCCCGTTGCTTGGTGCCCCTCCTCCCACGCGGTTTGCCAGCTCCTTTAATTCAGGAGGGCTGGGGGGTGGGGGGGCGGCGGTAGTGCCTCTACCACCTCTACCTGCCACCCTACTTTCCTCCCCACTCAGGGGGTTTTGTGCTGCTGGATGGAGAGACGTTTGAGGTGAAGGGGACGTGGGAGCGACCTGGAGGTGCTGCACCCATGGGCTATGACTTCTGGTACCAGCCTCGACACAATGTCATGATCAGCACCGAATGGGCAGCTCCCAATGTCTTACGAGATGGCTTCAACCCCGCCGACGTAGAGGGGGGTGAGAATCCCCCACCCCCCGCCCACCGTGGGCCGGCAGGAGTCTGGTCACACAAACCTGCTTTCTGTTCCAAACCCGCACTCTCCAGCCCTCTGACTTTCGGCATGTGGACCCCAGACTCTTGGGGTGCTGGTATACGATGTGCTGAGCCCTCAAGCGTCCTTCCTACCCCTCCAGTCCATTTTCCACCTTCTCCCCTGGGCTGTGCCTCAGCTTGCACCCCATGCCTTCCCGCCCTGATCCTGAGCCTGTCTTGCCACCCCATCCCCAACCCAGGGCTGTACGGGAGCCACTTAAACGTGTGGGACTGGCAGCGCCATGAGATCGTGCAGAACCTGCCTCTCCCGGATGGGCTCATCCCCCTGGAGATCCGCTTCCTGCACAACCCGGCTGCTTCCCAGGGCTTCGTGGGCTGTGCCCTCAGCTCCAACATCCATCGTTTTTACAAGAATGAGGTGACATGCGCTCTGGCCCTCCTCCTGCAGCCCTGTCAGCACTCGGCCCAGCTTCTGTAGCCACTGGGCTCCTTTCTCCCTCGAGTGACCCAGGACCCCCTGCCTGACTCCACCAGCCCAGACTTCCCAGGGGAAAAAAGAAGGCCACCTGCCCTGCCTCTCTTCTCTCAGTCCCAGGCTGATTCCTCCCTAAGCCCTAACTGGACATATTTATTCATTCATTCAAAAAATAGTTAGTGAGCTCCCATGTCAGGCACTGTGCTAGATGCTGGACATACAGTGGTAAAGCAGACATGACCCCTGCCTGAAGGGATCTGCATGGGAGTTATACCCTCGCAGGAAGATGGCCCAGCATCTCCTGTCTCCCTGTAGTCAGTCTGCTCTGGGGACACCCAGGTCTGATCCCACCCCACAGCCCCCACAGGCTCACCTCTCTGCCTTCTAACGCCAATGCAGAAAGGGACTTGGTCAGTGGAGAAGGTGATCCAGGTGCCCCCCAAAAAAGTGAAGGGCTGGATCCTGCCCGAAATGCCAGGTGAGTGCTCAGGGTGGGTGGGAGTCAGAAGGTTGGTTCCAGGCCTGGGGAACAAGAGTCTGTAAAGCCTCTGAACCACACCCCCTCCCCCAGCCCTGATCACTGACATCCTGCTGTCCCTGGACGACCGCTTCCTCTACTTCAGCAACTGGCTGCACGGGGACCTGCGACAGTATGACATTTCTGACCCAAAGAGGCCCCGCCTCACGGGACAGGTGGGGTGCTACCAGGATGAGGAGGAAAGGAGGGAGGAAGTGGAAGTCTGGGGATGAGGGAGAGGGAATGAGGCGGCTGGGGGATGAAAAGCAAAGATGGGGGCTGAGGGGTGGTTCGGGCCAGGACCATGGAGATCCATGGCTGGATGTGGGGAACGTGTGGGAGTGAGGGCATCCTGACTGAGGCAAGCTGCTCTTCCGGCAATGTCCTCACCTTCCACCACTGTTCTCCGTTATGCTCTGCACTTGCCCACCCAGCTCTTCCTCGGAGGCAGCATTGTTAAGGGAGGCCCTGTGCAAGTGCTGGAGGACCAGGAGCTAAAATGCCAGCCAGAGCCCCTGGTGGTCAAGGTGAGGGTCTCTCCCCTTGCTCATGGACCCCTCAGATCCATGCTGGAGAAATATGGGGGAGTAGGGCTGGGCAGTGTCTGAGCATGCTCTTGGGGTTTGGGTGGTGCCAGCGAGTCTCTCCTAAAATCTATATGTAACCCTGAGGTCTTAACCTTGATTTTCCCAAGGGAAAACGGGTGGCTGGAGGCCCCCAGATGATCCAGCTTAGCCTGGATGGGAAGCGTCTCTACTTAACCACGTCACTGTACAGTGGCTGGGACAAGCAGTTTTACCCCGATCTCATCAAGTAAGAAGCAGCCTGGGCTCCTCTCCCAACCCTCCTCTCCCAGAGGGGTTTGGCTTTCTGAAGACTCAATTCTTGGGGGTATGGCATGGCCCCCGCTGACCTCTTTCTTCTCTCCTCCCTGTTTCCATCAGGGAAGGCTCTGTGATGCTGCAGATTGATGTCGACACAGAAAAGGGAGGGCTGAAGTTGAACCCCAACTTCCTGGTGGACTTTGGGAAGGAACCCCTCGGCCCAGCGCTGGCCCATGAGCTCCGCTACCCTGGGGGCGACTGCAGCTCTGACATCTGGCTCTGAAGTTCCCCTTATAGCCCCACTCCACATTCTGAGCCCTCACTTCCAAAGGGACCTGGCTTCACTCTTCTCTCTCTGCCCCTGACCCTTGGCAGCGTGTCCTACCAAAGCTAAACTCAGATTGTTGAAACATATTTAGCTGTGTCTCCACTTATTCACCAATGTTGCCAATCACTTACTGTGCTGTTTTTACACGAGTTCTTGGAAATTATCTCAGAAATAAACTGGTGAACCCCTTCCTGAGATGACTTTATCTTTGGGGCACAGAGCCTGTGGCTCCTCTTCTGCTGACCCTTTGTATTTTGCACAGGAAAGTTCTGAAGAGGACTCAGGGGTGGGGTGGTTATGACGACTCATTCCCGCCACTGATTATGAAGCTAATGATGCCAACATCTCGCTTCTACGGCCAGATAGAGCCTGGAGGTTTTGGAGGTGGTTGTCACAAGGAGAGCTGGCGGGGAGAAACTGTCAGTTGGTGTTCCTAAACTTTATGATCATTACTTTTTAATTTGTGCTTTCTTTTAGTGAATCTAAAATCTCACCCATCACCCCCAGGAGAAAACCCCCCCCACATACAGGAGACACCCTAGACCCCTGACATAGATGGTGCAGTTGCCACCGCTGGTAGCGATGTTGGGAGAAAAATCCCCACTGACTCCCAGCGCCTAGCTTGGCCATGGGCATACAGTATGCCTTAACGGATAAGTGAATGTAAAGGAGGTACTGGGGATGACTGAGTTACAGGGAGACTTGGCATTTACGGAGTCTTACCAGAAGCCTCTCCTAGGTTTCTGCCCTGTCCTTTTCAATAACCAAACTTCAGAAAGAACTTGCCTTGGGATAAGAAAATAGTTGACGAGGAAAAGCCCTTTATAGCATTTCAGCTAGTAAACAGGGGGCGGGTGTCAGGAGCGCTAGGTCCTGGTGAGTCACTGCCCAGCAACCCTAGGTGATAAGGATCTGGGGGCTGGCCCTCTGAGGAGGGGTCGCCATCAGCTCCCCCGGCATGGGAGCCGCCTGTGGCAGCCGGGTATCACGTACTCTCGGACACTAGGACATCAACCGCTGCCCTCTAACTAACACCCTGAAGCCCTCCAGCCCCGACGCAAAAATAAAACAACAACAACAAAAAAACAGTGACCTTTCTGAGCCGTTGATGGTGGGTTGGAGCCGCCTGAGCCACCAGTCCTGCGCCGAGATTCTTCAAAGCCTTAATAAGAATGTTTAGATCCCCATGAAGCCCTACTATACTCAAGTTTACTAGGAGATTTGGGTAGGAATGGGGTTGATGGGCTTCAATGTTTATAAAATCAGGAGTGCTGATAAAAGAAAGCCTTGAAATCTTCCAGTCCTGTGCCTACTCATGGTCACCATTAACCAGCTTTATGTGGATGGAACGTCAGTCTGGCTGCACTGCACGGGAACGTGGGACATCGTGTTGACTTGTAGACGGGCTGCCACCCTCAAGCATGTGAGATCCACATACAAAAATGTCAAACAAACAAGCAAAACAACAAAGACCATCAAAAAAGCAGAATTTCAGCTAATAAATTCAGGAGGAATGATAGAATTTGGATAGCACACATTTGTAACCTCAAATGACAATTGGATCTAGGCAATGATCATCAGTGGCTGCTAAAACCATTAAATTGGGGGGAGGATATAGCTCAGTGGTAGAGCGCATGCTTAGCATGCACGAGGTCCTGGGTTCAACCCCCAGTACCTCCATTAAAATAAACAAACAAACAAACCTAATTACCTCCCCCCCACAAAAAAAATAAATAAATAAAATTAAGAATTAGAAAATAAAAGCATTAAATGAAAGACTGGAATAGGTCTTCATAATGGATAGATCAGATGACAAAACTTGAACACAATAATCAATCTTTACATAACAAAAAGAGAGACAGCCAGACATTACATGCCTCCTAATATGGTATAATAGGAAGGACACTGCCTGTGAAGAATTCTTGCCAAAAAACCAAAATGAATCTGATCAAGCCCTTAGAGCTCAGAGTTTACAGGAAATACAGCAGACAGAAGAACAAGTTTTAAAAGCTTAAAAACACCATAAAGATGCAATCATAAAAATTCAGAATGTGGGAAATTCTATAGAGCAAATGATCTGTTTCTTCAACAAATAAATTGAGAGAGAGAATAGAAAGATTTAAGAAGCACATCAACCAAAACCAAGTGCAATACAGTGTGTGGACCTTGTTGGTATTGATTTGAACAGAAAAATACATTTTTTTTTTAGAAAATTGGAGAAATTTAGACACCAAATGGATGTTTGATGATAATAAGAAATTATTTTTCAGGCATGATAATGGCATTGGGATTATGTTAGAAAGAGTCCTTATTTTTAGTCATACTGAAGTATTTACATAAATACTGAATTATTTACAGATCTAATGATATGATGATTGTCTGTATCAAAATAATCTAGAGCGAGTAGGTTGGAGAGTAGAGGAAGCACAGATAAAACAAGATTGACTACATGTTGGTAATTCTTAAAGCAAGATGATGCGTATGTTTATGTAGGGGTTATGTTCTTCCTTCCTCTTTTCTATATTTGAAATTTTTTCATAAAAAAACTTAAAAAAAAATAACCTCCTCACCTGCTTTCTGATCCTGGCCTCATCTCACTATTTCTGCCCCTACATCACTGAAATAGATGCTCCAAAACTAAGAGAGGCTCTCTCATCACAGATGACCCAGCCACCAGCAATCTGTGACCTAGTCTTCCCTAATCCCTGCTGTACCCACCATGACGGACCTCGCTCTGCTGTACTCACAAGGATTCTACCCCATGGCCCAGCATTAGGCAATGCCAGCAAGAGTGGAAAAGCTGAGCTTGCCATGTGAAGAGTCTAGTGCATCATCTAGGATCACCTGCCAGCACCACGGTCAGCTTCACAAGTTGGCCTATGAGACGGTCTGGAAGAGTTTGCTGAGCTCACGGACACCCCTCCTCCCAAAAAAGCTGTAGCCCCAGTCTACCATGATGAAAGATGTGCGAGTACTGGGAAGCATCCCCCCAGTGTTGGCCCTTTAAGCATGATTGGCCCTCCCACACACTGCAATTGGGTACATCTGCAAAGGCAACTTCAGGCAATTGCCATCATCTCAGGGACTAGTGAGGATCATCCTCCTTCTTGCATTTGCCAAGTGTTTGATTGCCTGGCTCCATGCTCTAAATATCTGCTCCTGGCCATTCTCCAGCACGCTATTAGGAGTCCCTTCCCTGCCTTACTGATTCTGGTTCCTAGCAGACTTTCTGCTCTAAATACTCCCTGACTCAGAGGAATAGGTACAACATTTTGTTAAATAAAAAAGTAAGTTGCAGATATATATATATATATATATATATATATATATATATATATATATATATATATGTATCATATAATCTTCACTTTTAAGAAGAAATTCAACAAAAACCTCTATTTAGGTGGTCTTGAATTTGTAAAGAACATGGGTGTGGGAGGATACTTACAGATCATACAACCTCAGAGGGGCTGAGGGCTTTTTATGGAACTTGACAAGCTGTTTCTAAAACTAATCTGGAAATGTAAATGCATTGTGTTCCAGTTATCTATGGCTGTGTAACAAACCACCCCAAAACTTAGTGGCTGAAAGCAATGGCCACTTTAGTTTTGCTCACAGATCTGTAATTTAGAAAGGGCTCTAAGGAAACAGCCTGTTTCTATTGCACTCTGTCTGGAGCAGCTGAAAGACTAGGGGCTAGAACTGTGTGACAGCTCGCTCACTCATGTCTGATGATTGATATGGACTGTCACCTGAGACCTCAGCCAGGGCTATGACCCACACATGGCCTTTCCATGTGGCTGCTTGGCTTCCTCACAGAATGGTTGCTGGGTTCCCAGGGTGAGTGACATGAGGGAGAGCAAAGAGGAAAGTATATCATCTGCTCTAGCCTAGACTTGGAAGTCCTACGGCATCACTTCTATCACATTCCATTCACTGAGATGGTGACCAAGGCCTTCCCAGGTTCAAGGGCACAGGAAACAGATCTCCCCTCTTGATGGAGAGGTGGCAAGGTGCTAGAATAGTATGTGGAACCAGAAACAAAATTTTAAAAAATGAAAATTACTATCATAAAATAAAAATAAATGAATTCACTATCATAAAATTAAGAATATAAGTTACCTATGGTGGGCAAGGGAAAAGAGGTTTAGGAATGATTTGTTAGAAGCCAGTCAATGTCTTCCATAGGAGCTAATTTAATTTGTTTGTTTCCCAAATGGATGGCTAGTTATATCAAAATATTTGTGATTTCCTTTTTATTATAGCTGTTTCCTCTAATGGTTTTATCATATGTTAAGTTCCCTTTTATAGTTGAATCTACTTCTGGACCCTTTTCTGTCAATTCTATTTGTCTAATCCTCCACCCGTAACACAGTTTTAATCAATGTAATTATATCCTATGTTTTGATACCTAATGCTGAACATCTTCCATTATTAGTTTTGTTAACTTGAAAAAAAATTTTTCCTACATACAGAAGACTGTATTTTCCAAATGTGGGCAAAATAACATTTCTGCCAATTTATTAGTGTGTATGAAATGGTATCTTGATGTGGTTTTAATTCTTTTTTTGGTGGGGGAGGTAATTAGGTTTATTTACACATACATATATATGTGTGTGTATATATATATATATATATATATTTTTTTTTTTTTAATGGAGGTACTAGGGATTGAACCCAGGACCTTGTACATGCTAAGCACACACTCTAACACTGAGCTATCCCTCCCTCCTTGATGTGGTTTTAATTTGCATTTTCTTTATTACTATAGACAGTGAACAACTTTTCATAAGTTTATGAGCCATTTCTGCTTCTTTTATGAAATTCCTGATCATTTTCTCTGCCCATTTTTCTATTTGATTGTTTATCTTTTAATTTGTAGGAGGTCTTTATAAATTCTAGGTAAAAATCCTTTGTCAGTTATATGTCTTGAAAATATCTTCTCCCAATTTCTAGCTTGACTTTGGACTCTTTTATAGTGGTTTTTAAAATAAATTTAAGTTTTTAATATTAATGTATCTAAATTTATCAATATTTTCGTTTATGGTTTACATTCTTGTGTTTGTTTAAGAAATTCCTCTGGGAAGGGTATAGCTCAAGTGGTAGAGTGCATGCTCAGCATGCACAGGGTCCTGGGTTCGATCCCCAATACCTCCTCTAAAAATAAACTAATTACCTCCTCCCCTCAAAAATAGATAGATAGATAGATAGATAAATAAATAAATAAATAAATTCCCTCCCAATGTTAGTAGGCAATGCATATAGTGCCGAAGAGCAAATTCTGAATCCAGACAGCCCAGCTCAGACCCTGGCTCCACCACTTACTATGTAGCCTTCGGCAAAGTATTAATCTCTCAATGCCTCAGTCCTCTCATCTGTAAAATGGGATAACCAAAGTACCTATCTGAGAGTTGCTGTGAAATAAAAAGATAACATATGTGAGGCCCTTAGAGCAATCTTCAGCACATATTAAGCTCTGTATAAATACTTGCTGTTATTATGATGATGCTTATCAGATAATTTTTATTGTTACTTCTCAGGGCAAGGACCATCATACCTTATTCAGTTTTGTATCCTCAGCTCTTAGCACAACACTTGGCATAAATGCATAGTTAGTTGTTTATTTTTCCCATCTCTAGCGTCCTCCCCATTCAACTTCACCTTTCTATAGAGCTATCAAAATAATCTCCCTCACATATCTATAATAGTTTCTCTCCTTTTATTAAAGCTTCCAATTATTCTCTACTACTTGCAAATTCTTAAGCCACCATAATTTGCCCCAAATTCTTTTTCCAGTCAAAGTGTTCTATACTCTCCTTCATACTAAACATACTAAACATACTACAACAGTGGTGTTTGGGGGTATCTTTCCATCAGTCTATACCTATATTTGTAGATGAGCATCTGCAAATCTGTATACGTGCAATCTAGGGCAATGTTCAAGAGAATGGGCTTTGAAGTCAGACCGCCTGACTTTGGATCCTGATTCCAGCACTTACTACATATGTAACTGTGGACAAGTCCCTTTGCCTCTTCAAATCTGTTTCCTTGTCTATAAAATGGAGACAATAATAGTTCCTACTTCAAAACGCTTTCAATGAGGTCTTTAATATTTACTATGGTGTCTGGCACACAGTAAACACCAAATAAATTTTAGCTGTTACTAGAAAACTTTCTTACCAATATATCCTTATTTCCCCAACTCTGCAGTCTCCTGGTTCCCCCAGTACCCACAGAAACTGGTTGTAAGGAAATGGAGGCTGTAAAGGGGGATGGTAATGAAATCCAGCAACACTGCTGTTCTCTTTACAAAAGTGCAGTGATGATGAGAATGGAGAACGTATAAATCAAGATTACAAATATAGTTTTGGGTATAACATATCTGCTGTGCAAAACAAAATACTGTACATCCACTCAAAGGGTAGTTAACCTGGAGTCCTTGAGCTCTGAAATTAGAGGCACCACTTGGTCTGCATATGCATTTTTCTTGACAGAGGGTTCATTGCTTTCATCTGATTCATGACCTTAAAAAAATCCTTAACTAAGAGGGTTAAGAACCTATGACTTTTCAGTACAATGTTTTCTTTTTTAAAAAAAAACATTTTTTATTGATTTATAATCATTTTACAATGTTGTGTCAAATAGTACAATGTTTTCTGAGAAGAGAAAGTTCATGTGGGCATCCAGCATCCCCTGGGGGAGTCAGTCAAAATTCCAGTGTTCACTGAATGCAGAGCCATGTGAATGCAAAGGCATTAGCAATTCTTTGGAAGGAAATAAAAGTACGTACGGGAAGACTGGGAACAGTGAGGGCACTTTAGCTGAATGTGGCACAGCTGTTGAGGTTTGGAGGCCTCCACCAATGAGGAATGTGGGCCAGTGTCTGCAGGTTTGTTGTAAGTGTCCGTGTGCGTGTGGTGGGTGGTGGGCGGGTGGGGGAATGGTTCAACTTGTTTTTCATCAAAAAAGGGTTATGTGAGCTTACAGCGAACTTCCATCACTGCTACCTATAATTTTCTAATTATTTCATCATCCATTGAGTCTTTTCTTCCAGTAGCCCTGACGACCGAAGGCAAAACTGAAACACGGAAAGAGAGAACAAAACGAAAAGAAAGCTGCAAACGGAGCCGAGTGCCCTGTCTTCCGTCCTGCGGTCCCTTTAAGAGAAGAACGTCTTGGGACCGGCAGTCCCAACCGACCCCAGTTTTAACCGAAACCTAACCCGGACTTCCCCCTCTTGACTCAAATGAGACCAACTTTGGATTTTCCCTCCCCTATTGACCAATCAGATTCTGTTACCAGGCAGACTTTAGCTGCCACCGGTGCGAGCCCGGCGCCTTCTGTCTCCGGGTAGCAGCAACGACCAATGATAGAGCAGGCCGTCCGAGTATCTAGGCAGATCGGGGCTGTTCCAGCCATTCAGAAAAAAGAAAATAAAGCAACGCACGAGCCCGCTGGGCCAGGACCGTGGGGCTGGGCTGGAGTGAAGGTGGCTACGAGGTAGTTTCTCTTTCTCCCTTACCTTTATTGTTGCTTGTGTTGGAAGGCGACTGTCCAAAGGTAGGGAGGGGGCAATGTGAGTTGGGAGGAGAGCAGAAAAAGATTTTGGCTGTATTTTCAAGCTTCTTCACCCCATGTGCACGTGCCCCGAATCTGGGACCCCATTCCCCCAACCGGGTTTCCTACGCCCAGCCCAGGAGTTCCGCTATCGTGAACCCCCCACTTTGCAGCGACGCGGGACTGAATGGAGGGGGGAGGGAGGGAGGGAGGTGGGGGCGCGCATCAGGATGGGATGTTGAGGGAGATGACGTAGGGGCCGGCGACGTGGGGAGGGGGAGCTGCGGGGGAAGCCGTGGCGAGATTTAGTAATGAGAACTTGGGCCCAGTTTTTTACAAGCCTGGAAGGCCAGAATGTGTTCGTATCCTTTCTGACCTCCCAGGCAGATTCAGTGGTGAGGAGTATATTAGGAATTAAAGAACTTTGTCTTGTGGCTGTTACTGACTGTTGTTTTTGAGGGGAAGGAGGGCAGTACAGGGTCAGAGGCAGAAATGAAAATTTCTTTCTAACGTGGATTCCCAATCTCCCTATCTCTTCCTTTACAGTTTTCCACATTTAGGAGACTGCAGAAAGGTGGGGCAGATAGAATGGAGATGGCAAAGATCTCTCTGGGTATATATGGGCCTGGAGAAGTAATGGAATAATTTCTAATTTTTGGAGAAGGCAAGTGGTGAGAAAAAGACCACTGGGGAAATTCGGAGGCTTTCTTACTGTTTTTCTGTCGTTCTGGGTAGAGAGATGAGGAGTGCCCTGGAGCCTCCAGGGGAAAAGGGAAGTTTAATCTTCATGTCCTGTCTCCTCTCAACTGTAGCCCTCATGCCGGGATGGCAGAAGATGAACCCGATGCTAAGAGCCCCAAGACTGGAGGCAGGGCCCCCTCAGGTAGTGCTGAGGCAGGGGAACCCACTACCCTTCTTCAGAGGCTCCGAGGTACCATTTCGTAAGTACTCATCACCACCTCCAAACCTCATTCCCAACCTGAGTATAGCTCCCCCTAGTACCTCACTTCCTCTGTGGATGACCTGCCTCTCCCCAAGCAAGTGCATCTGACCAGGGAAGAGTCTTCATCATGGTAGCAGTTCTTGAGCACCCACTGGGTTTTTCAGACCTCTTCCTCTCCCTAGCAGTCAGACACAGGGTTGGAGGGAAATCTTCCCTATCACCTCCAGCTTTCTCTTCTTTTCCACAGCAAGGCCGTGCAGAACAAAGTAGAGGGAATCCTGGTGAGTATTTGGGGGAAGAGGACAACAGAGAGATGGAACTGGTGGGGGATGAGGATGGTGAGGATATGGGTAAATGAGAGGTTTATATGAGAGAGGCAGTGTCGTCTGCCCTGTCAGAAGGTAATTGGCTTTGCAACTTGCTATTAGTTTGATCTTGAGCATCTCACTTCATCTCTCTGTGACCTCCTCTTGTGTAGAAGCTGGGTAGAAATAAGATCAGAGCTGATCCCCTCTGCTCCCCCTCTCACCGTGGTAGCCCATCAGGGCTTCTTTAGGGCACAGTGAGCACCCAGCCTCAGATCATTTCTAAGGTCGTTTTTCAGTCTGACAGTCACTAAGTCAGTTAGACTTTTTGGTAAGGATCAGAGAGTCTTACCTTGAGTCCTTCTTGGCCATAATATTTCTCCTGCTTCTTTTTCTCTCTACCGCAGCAAGATGTACAGAAATTCTCAGACAATGACAAGCTGTATCTCTACCTTCAGCTCCCCTCAGGGCCCAGTACTGGAGACAAAAGGTACATTTGGTGCTAGAGTTTTAGATGTCAACGTTCTGATTCTCAAAGAAAGCCTCCCTAAAAAGGGGTGGGGTGAATAGGAATACTCTTAACAGCTACCCGTAATCAAGAAGGAAAGTCCATGTCCTGCCTTGGTTTACCAGGGAAAGGTGGATTCTGGAGGAACTGAGTCAGTCCAGCACTACTGAAGTGATAGTCCGGGTGGAACCAGGGCAGCTGTTGGGAACATTAGTAATACTCGTCTCTTTCCCTTCTCTTGCAGCTCAGAGCCAAGTTCACTCAGCAATGAGGAGTACATGTATGCTTATAGATGGATCCGCAACCACCTGGAAGAGCACACTGACACCTGTCTGCCAAAACAAAGTGTTTATGATGCCTATCGGTGGGTGGATGGGGGTGGGGGTGGTTGCTGGACATAGGACTACCTCCTCACCCCTGGGAGCTCCCTGCCTTGATAGAGCCTGATTTAAAAGGTTTCCCAAACTTGATCCCCAGGGACCCTCTAAACCTAGACATGACCTCCCTCTCTGAATAGCTTCCCACTCCTCCCTCTCCCCTGCCAGGAAGTACTGTGAGAGCCTCGCCTGTTGCCGCCCACTCAGCACAGCCAACTTTGGCAAAATCATCAGAGAGATCTTCCCTGACATCAAGGCCCGAAGACTTGGTGGCCGGGGCCAGTCTAAGTATCCTTGACTGGAGAGGTTGGGCCAGAGGAGCTGGGGAGGGAAACTTAGGATGTGGAGAGCCAAGAGTGAAAACAGCCCAAGCTTCCTAAGGGGCTTGGAGAGCCCCATGTACTGGTTGCTCCTTAACTTACGTCAGATATTGCTACAGTGGCATACGAAGGAAGACCTTGGTATCTATGCCACCCTTGCCTGGACTTGACCTAAAGGGCTCTGAAAGTGTAAGTAACAAACAGCCCTCCGACTACTCTCTTCTCTCCAAGGTAGAAGTCAGAGGACTTCAGGACATGTTCTGAGGGCTGACACAGCGAGGGCATTCTGCACACAGCTTCTGGGTATATAGGCTATGCCCTTCTGCCTACCCTACAGCTGAGGCAGAGAATTTGTGGCTTTCTGAGATGGGATGATAGAGGCTACTCCCATCCTCAGTCTATTCTTCCTCATGGTCAGTGTTGGTGTCTGAGAGGGGCTGAGGGTCCTTTGTTTGGAGTGTGATTGGGTCTGTCCTTCCCCTCCTGCAGCCAGAAATGGGCCCAGAGGTAACCCCAGCACCTCGGGACGAACTGGTCGAGGCAGCCTGTGCCCTGACCTGTGACTGGGCAGAGCGAATCCTGAAACGGTCCTTCAGTTCCATCGTTGAGGTGGCACGCTTCCTGCTACAGCAGCATCTCATCTCCGCCCGATCTGCACACGCGCATGTGCTCAAGGCCATGGGGCTTGCTGGTGGGTGGACTCCCTCTTACCTCCTGAGAAACCCTCAGCCACTTTCAGCCTCAAAGGCCCTCCCACGTACTAGCATAGAGACACCTTGGATTTGCCTTCTGTTCCTAGAGACCCTTCCAGGACATACCTTAGACCACCTTCTCTTCCCTGCCTATACCAGCCAGTCAGAGTCACCTCAGTCCTCCATTCTATCTCCTACTCACCTTGTTACCTTTTCCGGCACCTCCGCAGAAGAGGACGAACATGCCCCTCGGGAACGGTCATCTAAATCCAAGAATGGTGTGGAGAACCTGGAGGGCGGAGCCCATAAGAAACCAGAGAGACCAGCCCAGGTAAGGAAGGTGACGCCCCTGACCTTGCTCCCCTGGGCTGAGGGTTTAGTATACCGCCCCCCCAGAGGACCCAGTACTTGTTCTCCTCCTGTTCCTATGTTTCCTCCATTGTCCAGCCTTCCCACTTTCTGTATTCCTCTCTTTACTTTGTAGCCTCCGAAGGAGCTGGAGCCCCGGGCTGGGGCTGGCCCCCCCGCACGCGGAGAGCGGAAGAGGAGTGCGGTGGAGAGCCCGGCTCCAGCAGCCAGTAACCCGCAGGTTAACGCCCTCGTGGCCCGGCTGCCTCTGCTCCTGCCCCGGGCCCCGCGCTCGCTTATTCCACCAATCCGAGTCTCTCCACCCATCCTGGCCCCCAAACTCTCCTCAGGCTCTCTGAAAGTGGCCACGCTGCCTCTGCCCAGTAGGGCTGGGGGACCCCAAGCAGCCGTGCCCATCATTAACATGATTTTACCAACTGTTCCTGCTTTGCCTGGACCTGGACCTGGACCTGGGCCTGGGCCTGGTCAAGCTCCACCTGGGGGGCTCACTCAGCTGAGGGGCCCAGAGAACAGGGAAGTAGGCATAGGTGGTGACCTGGGACCCCATGACAAGGGCATCAAAAGGACAGCTGAAGTACCTGTGAGTGAGGCGAGTGGGCAGGACCCACCAGCTAAGGCAACAAAGCAGGATATAGAGGATACAGGAAGTGATGCCAAAAGAAAACGAGGGCGCCCTCGAAAAAAATCAGGTGGAAGTAGGGAAAGGAATGCGACCCCTGACAAGTCAGCCGCTGCCATGGATTCTGCCCAGTCCTCAAGGTTACTGCGGGAGACGTGGGCCTCTCGAGGGGAAAGCAACGCAGCTGGAGGGTCCGAGACGCCAGGGCCAATGGGAGAGGCTGGGAAGGGGATACTTGCCCAGGGTCAGGAAGATGGTGCTGTTTCCAGAGGAGGAAAGGGCCCCAGTTCTCGGCATGCCAAAGAAGCGGAAGATAAAATTCCTCTTGTCACCCCGAAAGTGAGTGTCATCAAGGGCAGTAGAAGCCAAAAGGAGGTTCTTCATTTGGTTAGAGGAGAGGTAGACACGGCAGCACAGGGTAATAAAGACTTAAAGGGGCAGGTGCTTCAAAGTTCCTTATCCCAGGAGCGAAAAGACCCCAACGCAACACCCCCATGATAGGTATGTGGGGAGGAGTGTGTATATCCGTATGTTAACTCTACCTGCCTGCCTGGTAGAGGCCTTTCTCTGCACTTGCTTCTCACTTGGCCCTTCTGTATAGACAGCTGAGGTACCCTGTCTTACACAGTGCCTGCTTCTTGCCTCTGACCTTTCCCGCTCGATACCCTTGGCTTTAGAGTCACCAAATAAATCTGTAGTGACCACCTTACCTGGATCCCTGTGCTATCCTGTGGAAATACAGGGATGGAGTTTGATGAATGTATAAGTTAGGAGTCTTTTGGTTATAAATCAGAGAAAACCTAACTCAAACTGGCTCAAAAATAAAGATTTATTGGCTCATGTAACTGGAAAGTCCAGAGGTAGTGCTGGCTCCAGGTAAAGCTGAGCCAGTGGCCCAGTATGTCTCTAAATACCTGATTGCTTTTTTTTTTTCCCCACTGCTCTGCCTTCTGTAGGATCATCTTAGTCTGGGCTGCCTTGTGGCTGCCAGCACTCTTGGGATTATGTGTATCCTCATTTATGTCCAACCAGAAAGAGAGGGCATCTTTGTGTCAGGAATCCTAGCAAAAGCCCTAAGAGTCACTCAGTTCAGCCAGCCTGGGTCACGTGCCCACCCCTAACCAATCACTGCGGCCAGGAGATTGGTGTATACTAATTTGCTTACTTACTCGGCATCATGGACTGTACCTTTTAAAAAAGGGTAGGATCAGCCTCCTGAGAATCACATAGATCCCTAAATGGAAACTGGGAGGGGGGTGTTCCTGGGGAGGCAGCTGGCACCCGGCCACAGGTATGAACTACATGTGGTTTTAGCTTGCCAGGTTGACAGCTATACCTGCTTCCTTTTTTCCTCATAGTCTTTCTTGCGTCTTCCTTGCTGCAGCTGCAGTCTTTCCTCTTGTTCTCATATCAGAAGGAATGAGAGGGAAGTCATTCTTCTTTAGGGACTATCTCTTTAGTCTCTTTAGATGACAGTCCCCCCTTTTTTTTCACCTACATCTCAGAGATAGCTATCTTTCCTTTTCCTGTTTCTGAATTTTAGTTTTCGCCTCATTCCTGCTTCCCTATCCCCCAGCCTACTGCCACTTTCACCAAGTAGAGTGAAAGATTTACTTCCTAGTCATTTTTATTAAATTCATTCTGTATCCACCAGGTGTCAGTCTCCTGTCATGCATGTGTCAGGACTTAGCCAGGACTGTGGGGTTTAGGCTCTGTGTATGGAAGGAGGTAGCTTCGCGTGTCAGGGAGCACCAATGGGAAGGGAATCCAGTCCCCCTATGCTGGGAAAAGCAGTAAACCAACCAGTATTCATTGAGGACCTACTTCGTCTTCTGCACAGGGCAGCTTCTGTCAGGGAATCTCAGTGTTCCTTCAGGGAGACTTCATTAATCTGTCCATTTATTTCCACCATTGCAGATTTTTAAAAAATTATAATATGTAATGTTTGATATCTATAAAGAATATATTTAACATGAATAAATTATGGAGCATAATAATTAAATGACCCATCACCCAATTTGTACATTAAAACATTAGAAATACTG
Source organism: Camelus dromedarius (assembly GCF_036321535.1). Taxonomy (NCBI): domain Eukaryota; kingdom Metazoa; phylum Chordata; class Mammalia; order Artiodactyla; family Camelidae; genus Camelus; species Camelus dromedarius. The sequence continues at coordinate 4,471,328 of NC_087458.1, read as the reverse complement.
TTGAAGTTCTTGTGTTCATCCCCTATCCTATCCTGCCTCTCCCAAGAGGTAACCACTGTCCTTAATTTTGTGTTTATTACTTACCTGCCATATATATGTATATATAGAGAGAGGTATATAGATCTCCATATGTGTATATATCCTTTAAAAATATATTATTCAGCTTTGCTTTTCAGTTTTACAAAAATTGTACTAATAGTCCCTTACAGTTTGGGTTTGTTTGTTTTTTTCACTTCACATTATTTCTAAGATTCATACATGTTGTAGATAGCTATGATCCGTTCAGTTCCATCAGTATAATATTTCAAGTGCATAAACAACAATTTATTTATCCATCCACCTATCAATGGATATTTGGGTTGTTTAAAGTTCTTTTGCTGTTACAAACAGTGCTGCTATGAACATTCTTGTACATGTTAGTGCCTTTGTTTTTTGAATGATTTCTAAGAAGCTTTCTAAGATGGTTCCTTTGGTCTACAAACCCTCTGAACTGGGGCCAGTCCCCCTTGTCTTCTCTGGAAGAGTTTACATCAGATTGAAATGAACTGTCCCTTGAAAGTTTGGTAAAATTCACCTGGTAAACCATCTGAGCCTGGTGTTTCTTTGTGGGAAAAATTTTAATTACTGACTCAATTTCATTAATAATTATAGGCTCTTTGGGCTTTCTACTTCTTCTCACGTCCATTTAGGTAAAGTTTTTTTTTAGAATTCTATGCATTTTATGTCATTTTTTAAAAATGAAATTTCTTAAATTTTCTATTTTGCCTCCGCTCCCTGCATAGGTGTGTCCTTTTCATTTCTACCATTTACTTGTGCCTTCTTTTTTTACCCCTTGACCAGCTACACCAGAAGTTTATTTTACTAATCTCTCTTTAGTTGCTACTTTGGGCTTCGTTGATCCTCTCCCTTTTATGTTTTTTTCTGGGTGGGGGGGTATAATTATGTTTATTTATTTATTTTTAACCGAGGTACTGGGAATTGAACCCAAGACCTCCTGCATGCTAGGCATGCACTCTACCACTGAGCTATACCCTCCCCCCATGTTTATTTTTCATTTCATTAATTACGGATCTTATCTATAGTTATTTCCTTTCTTCTGCTTCCTTTAGATTTAATTTTTATGTTCCTTTATAACATCTTAATTTGTATCTAATTTTCAAGCTTTTTTCTATACTAAGTTTTTAAGGACTCGCTTTATAGTCTCCAAATTTTTGTTTATTTTGTTTAAATTATTACTTAGTTCTAAGAATATTCAAATTACCTTTATGACTTTGTTGATTCATGATTTAGAAAAGTTTACAAATTTCCAAATGTTTGGATATTGAAAATTTTATCTTTTTTCTTTTGGCTAATTAGGTAATTAGATTTTGAAAAATTTATTTAAAATGGAGGTACTGGGGATTGAAACCAGGACCTCCTGCATGCTAAGCATGCATTCTACCACTGAGCTATACCCTCCCCCTGAAAAATTTATCTTTTTGATATTGATTTTCAGCTTAATCATTTGTTCTCAGAGAAGGTAGTCTGTATGATACCAATTCTTTGAAATTTGGGGGGATTGTTATTTTGTATTCTGTAAATTATCTTGGATGACTAAATCTATTTTGTTGTTTTTTACTGACTCCTTCCCATAGTACCTTGTTTCCTTGTATATTTTGTGTTTTGGGATTTTGAGCTCATATTTTATTAACTTAATCTAAGGGAATCCAGAGGTCCTTGATTAAGGGTGCTTTCTTCCAGAGAGCATTTGCATTTGCTTCTGCCAGGAGACAAAGGGTGCTCCTGACCTGGGACTGCGGTAGCCCCTTTCAGAGTCCAGGTTTAATTCAGGAGTCCTAGGTTTTCTCCCCTTTGGCCAGGCCCAAGGCTTAGCCTCTGTTCGCAGTACTGACGCTGGCATTTGTGCCCGGGGCAAACCTGCTTCTCCTACTCTTACCTTAGCCTTCCTGTAGATTTCAGCTTAATGTTCTTTTTTTGTCCTTTACTGGTCTCTTCTATTTTCTGATGAGCCCAGCAATGTGGTAAACATGTTTGCTGTAATTTATCCAGGATCTAGTTGTATTTTAGTGGGAGAGCTCTTTCTCTTATCCATGCTGCCCGAAGTAGGGTCCATTACTGTGGTTTTGGCATTGCCCTTCTTGTTTTTTAAGAGCTACTCACTCATGAGAAGCTAGGACTTAGGCACTGTCTTCAGATCAATAATGATCACAGCACAGCGTGAGTTATGGCAGCAGAAAGCAGAGAGAGCTATGGGAGCCCAGAGCAATAGCGCAGCGGTCAGACAGGGATCAGGAATGACTTCCTCGTAGAGGTGAATAGGAATAAGCTGGACAAGTCTAACTCATAAAACAAAGACAGAACAACATAAGACATAGGGTAAAAAGAGCTAAATCATAACACTTATTCTGCACATGAGAGCTGTAAATTCAAAGACATTGAGTGATTTGGGAAGGCTTCTTGGAAAAGGTAGATTTGAATTAAGCCTTCAAGGTAAGTAGAACTTAGGTGAAAAAGGTGAAGGCATACCAAGAAAAGCAGGGGTTTGGGGATGTGGGGCGTGAATAAAGACATGGCAGTACAACCCAGTAAAGAGGCCTGTCAGGCGGAAGGGCTGTGAATGAACAATAGTGAGAAATAAACTAGAAGAACACACAAGCATGATAGCTATCCATTGATTGAATGAATGAATGGTATGAAGTTTGCATTAGAAAATGGAGGAACTGAATCAAAAGGAACCAGCCAGGCAGCTGTTGCCATTATCCATGTGGGAGGAGCTGAGGGCCTGGACCTCAGGCTGCTGACATGTCAGAGGTGACAGGCATATGGAAAAATAAACCACTGGTGATAGAATAGATAGACATAGCCAAGGAAATGTCTTCACCGTGACTGGGTTTGGGGATGGATCCATTCACTTTGGGAGACCAGGCCACTGGAAGATTTTGAGATTTACATGACTGTTACAGGGTCTTTAAGTAGCCTGTTTTAAAATTTTATCCTGTTTTAAAAATCTAACATAAAACAAGTTATTCTTCTGTAGTTCAGGCGATCTTCAGTTTATTAGATGAAGGGCTAAACTAAGACTTGGGGGACTGCCTACCGCTTCCTCTATGCCAGTCCTTATTCTCTCCCCAACACCCTGTTCCCCACTCCCATTGTTGTCTTTTTTCATTTAGCCCTATCCTGAATTAAAGGTAATTTATAATTTACTAAAATTTTAAATAATCTTTTGCTCTTAAACCAAAACAAACTCTGTATGTCTAGTCTATAGCCTCAAATAAATGAGTTTATTGTTTATTTTTGTGGATAACAATTTTCTTAAAAAATCAAAGCAAATGCCACACTGACTCATGTGCTAAACGGGGGAATTAATGTCATGATACGTTTCTCTAAGTGTTCTGTCTAGTGTTAACATTCGTCAGCTGGCCCACTCCTTTGTCTGGGATCAACCTGCTGGCGCCACCCTGAGGTAAAGCTCATCATTACATATACATAACGCAGTATTTCTTAAATGTTCGTGAAGAGGCAATTTGTTTACTGGAAAAAGCATGAATTACGTACACATTTACCTTACCTCTTTCCATATCAGTTTGAACACTTATTTAGTCCAGTTTTTTCAAACTGGATTCAAAAATAGATTGAAGCTCATTAGTGGGTTGTGAAACTGATTTAGCAGAATGCCAGTGTTTTTTAAAAGTGAGATAAACTAGAATAGAAAAAAAAATATCAGCGTGCAATACATATATTAAGGGTAAGCATTGTTTCACGAAACTTTCATTTCAGTTAAGATATGTCTATGGTCATGATTATAAAATCTATTTATTGTAAGTTGAAGTAAAACAATTTTAAAAACAATGTCTTAACCATTCTGAAGCAGTTTCCATAAAATGAGATTAAATCTTTCACAGGGTTGTAGTGAAGGATATATGAGGTAGCGTTTGTATTCATACATGGTAGGAGCCCAAGCAATAATGAGCTGCTTTTTCTTTTCTCTGGAAAAAAAAAAAAAAAAAAAAAAAAGCCCATAGTATCTATGGTTCAAGAAAAAAATTTGACTCTTTATAATTTCTTTAACCATAGGGATGCTTAAAATATACCTGGAGCTGTATTATGACCTGGGTCCTCTAGTTTTATCAGCTGTTGATAAATAAGCCAACTTCTTTCCCCAATTTGATGATAGTTAAATAAATAAATGACATAACTTGACCTGGTTGGTATTTCCTTGCCCTCACACCCCAAGGTGCCACATGTGTACATGCTTTGAAATAAGAGGCTTCACATGCAAACAGGACAGAATGAGTTCCTAGAGGGTCACATGTCATCCATATACAACCATCTATACCTCCCTGGGACCTAAGATAGAGGTAAGTGGTATTTTTTTCAATCAAAAGAGAATTTTAAATATAGTTTCAGTGTGATGAATATTATAAATGTTATGCTTTTAAACTGAATATGAGAAACAGAGTAGCATTCAGTTTTATGACAATTAAGGAGACTGAAGGGAAAAGAGAAGCAAATAGGAACGGGGGAGAAAAAATAATTTAGTCAAAATATTTATTTGTAAATATTTTTATTTTATTCATTCATTTAAAATAACTATTTTCCCAAAACAACAATGACAACAACAACAACAACAAAAAAGTCAGACAATTGGCATGGTTCTGCATTTTTGGAAATCTCTTTTATGCCTGACTGGATTCTCATATCTGCTTCTGCATTCAATCTGTTGCTGTATCAACAAATATAAACATACTTTTCTGTGATAGAAACTAAGGATAGAGCTAGAATACAAAGATAAATCCTTTCCTGCCTTGAGGAGCTCAGACTAGAGGGGGCTGGAGACCCCAAAAAACAGAGGGAACCAAAGAAAACTCTAAAAGAAGGCAGAAAGACAAAGTCATAAAGATATGCAAAGAAATTTACAGGTAAGAGCCCTTAGAGCTATAAACACAGAAAGCTTGAAACAAAATCTACCTCATAATACTCTGCGTGTGTGCACGCACACGCATGTGTGTGTATAGAATACGAGGGGAGGCTCACTTGGTTAATGAAGGACTTACAACTGCCTGTAGCTACAAAAAATTCCTACTTAAAGTTTGAACAGAGATGTTCCTGGAACCTTGTGGGGGGTTTTGTTTCTGGAAAATAAAAAACTTCCTACATTGAAACAGTAAGATTGTCACATCACTTTTCACCATGCTTCAAAAAGCTGGTGGGTTTTACAGCCCTTAGGATCCTTGTCTCTTGAGGGGATGGATGTGTGACATTATAAACTCCAGGCTAAAGCAGGGTCATCACCTCTCCATACTTGCCAGACAGCTGACTGGGAGCTGGCCAAGAGCTGCTGGGCCTGACAGGTGGACTGGTGATTCCCCACTCCAGACTAGTGGTGACAAATTTAAGCTATCTTTGGCACTCTCGGCCTCTTTCTGGCTCCTCTTTCATTACTGTACTCCTGTTTTAACCTAGCTTATCAGCTTGCCCTCTCATGATTTGAGCAAATTTTCTCTTCAGAATGCTCTCTCTCCTTCTTTGTTCAGCTGGATCATTTCCAGTGTCTCTTCTGTGACCTGGCTCACAGTATTTTTGAGAACCCTTCTATTCATTCATCCATCATATACTGAGTGGCCTTCTGTATTAACCAGATGTTCCTTCAGCAATTAGGTACCCCGTTTGTTCTACTTTTGTATAAACCACATGTTTTACATAGGTATTTTCAAGCTATTATTCTTTATTCTGCCTCCCAAACACTGAAGCAGTGTTTCTTTTATCATCTATCCTATATTATTGTCCCTATCATAGTAATATAGTACCATGTGTAGTAGTAATCTGTACTCTCTTTTAATCCTCACAAAACTGTGTGAAGTTCTAATATTCCTGGATCCAATTTGCAGACATAGAAATGGCGGTTCAAAAAGGTTAAATCAGTCATTCCAAGGCAAACAGGCTTTAAGTGGTAGGGAAGGTGGCATCCAAGATCTGTGCTCAAATAACTAGCCTCAGTGTAGAATATTGTTAGGCCCTATGAGGGTTCAGACAGAGGTTCTGCCAGAGAGGGCCGCCAATCAATAATGCTAACTGACAAATACACAAAACCAACACCAGAGGTCCATTTGCGGGGCGTGTCTTTATTTATTTAGTTTTTTACGGTTTTGTTTTGTTTGGAAGGAGGGGTTATGCCCTCCAAGCTTTTGTCATTTCACTCACCTCTTCCAACTGGCCCTGTCCAGCCCCTTCCTGGAGGATCGAGGTCCGGAGTCTAGAGGTCAAGGGCTGCCCAGAAAAGTAGGTGGGTGACTTGGGAGGCAGAACCAAGGTCTTCAGTCGCGCCGCTAACGGCGAAAGATTAACGCGGTTGGACCGCGCCATTCCCCCAGCAATAAGGGGCGTAATCTGGACATCGTCCTTAAAGATGACTAAGAAGGTGATTATCTTCCCCACCTGCGCTTTCTCTTTCTGCTGCCCAGCTGGGCCCCCAGCGTCCATCCCACGACCTGATTTACTAAGGGAGTCATGTGGAATAGGGGAGGGGGAAAGCCGCTGGTTTTTCAATTACCGTAACTCGGCTGCTAACTCAAAGGACTCATTTACATATAATTTGCATACCCCTGTACTTGTGCTTAGTACGCGGCATGTCTGTACTCTTCTAACAAGGCACCCACGCCCGTCTGCCCCCTGCCGCTACTTGCTCTAGGCCGGGAGCCCCTGCCCCTAATCCAGCAAATTTTACTTTCCTTTCGGCTTCCTTAGTTTAGCAAACGCGGCCTCTTAAGTCCACCTCCCAAAGATTGGCCCCTCCTCCCAACCGTAAGCTCCTCCCTTCGTCCTCTCCTCCCTCCCCAGCTTCCAAATATCTCTTCCCCGCCCCCTCTCTATTTCTGAACAGGCATGTTTCAGGCAGCTCACTTGACTCCTTGGATTACCATGGGATCGGTAGGGTCCTGAGCGTCAGAGGAGCAAGAAAGCATAGTCCAAGAAGAAGGGCTTGGACTCAGAAGAAGAATCGAGACCTGCTTGGGCTTTTTTTTTTTTCGGTCTTGGTTGTGCGAAGGAGGAAGAAGAGGTTGTGAGGCCCGGTCGAACGTGAGGCAGCTCGAAGGCCCCGCAGGCGGCGCCGAGGGCAGCCCCGCAGCCGGGGCCTGGTGCAGCCGCCGCGGCCGCTGTCAGGGAAGCGCAGGCGGCCAATGGAACCCGGGAGCGGCCGCTGCTGCTGAGGCGGCGGAGTCGGCAGCCCGACCCCGACCGCCCGCACCCCCTCCGCTGGGGTCCCCCAGAGGTAAACGACTCCTACCCCATGAGTCCGCCTTGGCCTGTGTGTGGAGGGGTCCCTCTCTCACGCTGTCCCGCACAGCCTCCCCCCCCCCCCGCCCCCACACCTGGGTTCGACTACAAAACTGCCCTCCCGGTGGCAGCTGCACCCCAGGTTCCTTCTCCACCCTTTCTTCCCAGGCCTGGGGTCCTCCTCTGCTTTTTGGCTTCCTCTTCTGTTTAGCTCCTCCCTCTGCCCTGGGGATTCCCCCCTCCCTCACTCATCCCTGTTGCCTCTGTCCCGAATTATTTTCTCTTAAGTCGTCGACCCTTTCCACATCACGACGCCTTTTATACTGTCCATCCTTGTTCCTCGTCGTCTGTGCTCCAGCCCCGAATCTTTCCCAGGGCCTCCACCTTTATCCCTTTTCCTATTTTGCCCCTTTCATCCAATGTCTCTGTGCAGCCCCAGCACTGTGTTCCCGTTTCCCTGAGCTGAAAGATTGTAGCTCTCTCTTCCTCTGCTGCTTCTGATTCCATTACCTCACTGCCACCCACCCAGCTCCTGGCTTCCAAGAATTGTCTATTCCCATCTCCTTAAGGGATCTCAGGCTCTCACCATCGTTTGCAAAGTATCATTTACATTCTACTTTGACCTTAATCCTTGCCCTTCTCTGGAGTGCTTTATGATTCCTGTAACTTTCTTTAGCTTCTCTCTCCCTTTCCTCAACCTCCCAACCTCTGGAGGTTTGTTCCTATAGCAGAAAAAACATCTGACAGTACCCCTTCCCATTCAGGATTTCCAACTCTGACACCTCCCTCGAGTTTCAAGGATTTTGCTGATCCTTGTGACATTTGGTCCTTTTTCCCTGTGATCTTTCTGTGTTCTCTGTCACACTTTTTACTTTTACATACCACTTATTTCAGGATCACTAAACCTTGAACTAAGAAGAAAGTGTGTTGGGAGGAGGGGGAGCCTCAGCTATCTCGGGATTTTCTCTGGACAACAAGGGTGTTTCTGAAGGATGGAGCAAGTTTGAAGAAGTCCCTATCAGATTACACTTTGTTGGAGGGATGAACAGGCCTGCATGGAAACTGAATGAGGTTGTGAGAAATTTAGTTTTGGATTATTTTATTTTAAGCTTGTCTTAAACGGATCACAGAATAGAATGTCTGTCTTCTCACCCCTACCCAGATCCAGGAGGAATCAGTTTACTGTCTGTGGCTTTACTAAAATGGTTGGTTGATTCCATAAGAGCTTAGGCCTGGAGTGGGGTTGGTTTAGGGGCCGGGAGTAACTGAGAAAGGAACAGGAGACAATGGAAAGAGCTTGTACATTCAGAATCAGGATTTTGGGGTTCAGCGTATGACATACTCACTTGACCTTTACAGTGAACTTTTTGTGGGGAAGATGGCCCACTGTGTAGGCACCAGTATAGTAATAGGCTAATAGCAGGATGTGGGTTGGGAAAAAAATTGGACAAAACAAAACATTCTGGGTTCCTCAGACACAAGGCATTTATTAGTAGTGATTTAGTTGTTCTGAGAATTCTTCCTTCTGGTGTCTCTGGTGGGCCTTCCCACTGTACAACTGTGGGACTAAATCCGTTTGAAAGACAGGCTCCGGGGCCTGCTTCTTTCTTGTGCCTGGCTTTTTTTCCCCACTGCTGTAAGTTGCTGACCTGCTTTGTTGTTCCCCTTGTACTTGGGCCATAACTCCAGCTTCTGTAGGTGGAAAGTATGTTTGTGGGAAGGCCCGTTGAGGAAACTGGTTGGAAAAGAAAACTTGGAGTAAAACTTGGAGTGAGCTGGGACTTAGGGAACTAGCTGCTCTCTCGTATGCCGTGTCTCTTGGCCTGCGATAGCGAAGAGGGCACGTGAAGTTCCATTCATCTTCCTATTCTAGGCCTATTTGAAAATAATCATGCTACCTCAGCCCACCTCTCCCTTTGTCTCCCTCCTTGTTGGCTAGTGTCCAGTCTCATAATTCCTCTTTTTAGGAGCATGTTCACTCCTTGGAGGCACCCCCACAGAGAATTCGTATTTCCCCTAGTTTCCCTGCTTCCTTCTCAGAGCTGGGTCCACACTGCATGAGAACATGTTTGCTAAACACTACTCAAAGCAGCAGATTGAGATTCTTCAGTTTGGGGAAGAAGTTTGAGAGGGGCCTTTCAGCAACTGGCATAAGACAAGAGAGGGCCTAGTTCAAGTGCATCTGGGACTTGCAGCAGAGAGAAACAGTTCAGAGAGAGGTGAGCATACAGATTGCTTTCTTTGCCATCTGTCTGTTTCAGCAGGGGCTCCCAGAGCTGGCTTGGGCTGTCTGGCTGGAATCTGCTTATACCAGCTCTATAGCCCTGAACAGAGTTCTCAGCCTGATTCAATATTGATTTTACCCTGAGACCACTGCCCTCCCTACCCTCCTCCTGGAAGCTTGAGAATGCCCTCTGCCCTGATGCCACTCTGCCTTGGGCCTTGGATAAGCATTTACCTGATTCCTGGTGAGGCTTGAGCCTGTTTGACTGCTGGGCTCTGTTTCTGTAAGGAAAAGGTAGTACTCAGGTTCCACCTTTACCACTGAGGTTAAGGGGGAAAGACGAGCTAAGACCTCGTTACAGAAGAGTTTAAGTTAGACTGGAGCCGTGAGGAGGGAATTCTCAACAGCGGAACAGAAGGCTGAGCATGATTAGGAGTCTTTTTTTGAAGAGCAAGTTCTTTTTAAAAATTATTATTAAAGGCATATATGCGTTTGGCAGCAAATCCAGTGGTACTTAAGTGTTTACGAGGACAACCAACAGTCCCTTTCCCTTCATCCCGGCCCCTATTCCCTTAGAGTTAACCTCTTAGTTATTTTAGTGTTTGTCTCTGAAGGTTATGGTGCCTCTATTTCTTGATTTATTAATTGTTACAAAAGAGAATTGAACTTTAGAAGATTTATACCTCTTACTTATATAATTATGTTGTTTTTATAGAAGCCTGTGTGACTTTAACGTTGGAACCTTCTTTTCTTTCTGTTAACTTTTAACAGCCTCGGTTAGCTACCCACCTTGCAGGATAAAGATACTGGCTCCACTGCTCTTTCTCCCAATTCACGTGATCCATCTCAGCAGGATCCTTTAAAAGGAGGTGGAAGATTGAGTTCACCTATCTGTTTGGAGGCAGAGCACTAAATTAGATGATCTCTTAAGGGCCATTCTATGAAAATACAGGAACATAAAAAAAAAAGAGAGAGAATTGGTCTGAACCAATCCATATTTATCTAGTTTATGGGAAAAGATTTCAAGAAGGGGATAGTGATTAACTAGGTAAAGGAATCAATTTGGGGCCCTTTACCGTCCTGTCTGAGCAGAGACCAATCTAGTAAGTTCTTTAGTGGAGGCCAGTGGAGGGTTGTTCATCTAGACTCTTTTGAGGTGTTGAGAAGGGGGAGGCCAGGGTAAGTAATAGCGTTCCCCCCCCCCCAGGAGTCTTCTGCAGACGTTTACTTAAGTGCTCAGTCACACAGAACACTTGCATGTACACCCTCTCTGGCCTCTACCACTGCTGCTCTTCTCTGTTTTGCCCTGATCAGCCCTCTGATGCTCAGATGAGGATTCCCTGCATTGTCCACATACAAGCTGTGAAGCCCGGCCGGTTGTCATCACGCCCCCACTCACACTCCCCTTCCCTAGAAGCCAGCTGCTAGGCTGGGGCAGAGGAGGCCTCTTCCGTTCCCTCCCCGTCTCCCTAGAAGGTCAGTTTAGGCTCCCAGTGCGAAATGTGGAGCCTCAGTTGTCTGGATGTCCTTGAGAGCCGCAGAGTCATTTGATATTAAAGGTTTGGATTTTCTTCTCTCATGTTTTTCTTATTCTCTGACTAATTAGAGGAAGAGTGGTAAATACAGAACCTGTTTCTTCCTTTTTCACCTTCTAGTCCTTTTGCTCTCTTGAGAATGGTTATTTATCAAAACTATATTTTCTTCACATTTGAAAGTGAATGAATCGATGCTGAGGACCATATCTGGGTTTAGGTTTTGGAGAATCCATTTCTTACTGTTTAAATTACCAAAACAACCTACATTTCCTTCAACACCTCCTTCTCTCCATGACTTCCTTCAGATGCAGGCACTTCCTAAGGGTCAGAAAGGCCAGGAGGGAGGCCCAGCTCCAGTTTGGTAGTTTCTAGTGGCTGCCTATTCAGGAGAGGAGTTTGGTTTTCTTCTACCTCTTGTCATTGTCTGTTCCTGGGGAGTAAAGGCTGCGAGATGGGGCATCTGCTCTGTTCAGTGGGGAGGGCCCCTAAATACTGTGATGCGGGATTCCTAACTGAGGCCTGAGATAAAAGAAATGATGGTCTCCTTCATGCTCTTCCTGATGCTGGTAATAATCCCATTTGTGACCCTTTGCAAATCTTCTGCATTTCCTAGTGAAATCTGAGATGCTGTGTGGGACAATGTCTGAACTTCATTTCCCTTGGAAGTTTTAAAAAAGTGGACTTTTAGCAGCTTTTCATGACTTGAAAGTCTCTGGAGTAGAGGAAAAGAAAAATGTCCCAAGCATAGGGAAATTGAGGAAAAAAGAGTTGGTTGTATAAGACATTTAAGGCTGTTGTGTGAGTTTCTGAACAGACCTAAAAGGTAGTGGTCCCATGGGAATTTGAGTGACCCTCTGGTGCAGAGTGTCCCACAGTGGTGTGGCAGGGAGTGAATAAAGCTTCGTCCGTCTTATTCCTGTGCAACGCATATTGCAAGTAGAGACAGATCCACACAGGCAGCCATGCTGGTTCTACTGCTCAGATGGCACTGCCTAATTTGGGAGAGAGCACAGTGAAAGAGTTGCCACCTTTTTACCGATACCAAGTTCAAACGGCATCAGCGAAATTAATTTTGGGGGTGAACTTCTCTCTTGACAGTTGGGAGAAAGGCAAACTGAAGCAGCTTTTTTTGGTGCTCTCTGAGAACAGGAGAGTCCCCCATCTGTCTTCCTGCAAAACTTTAGAGGTGACTGCTGGCAGGAGCCGGACTGTAGACGATTAGGCAGATCAAGGTAACCTTGACTCAACATTTCCGAGGTGCAAGAAGAGGCACCGGAAGAATGGAAATGGGGCTTCCAGAGTGACTGGAGGATCTGTGTCTTGAGCCATCTTCCACCTTCCCAGGGTCACTAGTGTTAGGGGTGATGTCACTATTGGAAATTACCTGCATTCCAGCTCCACAGTAGCTTCTGCCTTCCTCTTGCTCACACTCTTGAGTGTGTCTTAGACTCACTCTATTTGCATTTTTGTGCAGAGGCCTCAGCCCACTGCTGACTACAGCCGGACTCTGGAGCTAGGCTGAGCTCACGTTAACAGCATGCCTCTCCCCGTTCTTGCTTTGAAATTTCCTCCTGTTCCGCGCTGATTCTCCTGATCTGGGTTTGTTGGGGCTCTGAAGAATCGTTCTAGGAAGGCAGTAGCTTTTGCCAGCAGTGTTGTCACTGATTTTACTCCTGAGAGTTCCTTCAGGGAGGGGTTCTTGGTTATGTGACTCCTGTTCCTCCCTGTTCTTTGGACATTCGAGACGCGTGAGGTCCAGCCTGATTTCTTTTTCCCCTTCTCCCAACTCTCCAGTTCTTGGAGTGTGTGTATGAGAATTGGGAAGGTAGTGTTGGGATTAGGAGAAGGCTGTCATAAATGTTACGGAAAATTCTCATGTACAAGTGTAACTGGAATTCCCTTCCCTGATAAATAGTATGTGCGTGCACACACACAGGTACACAAGCTGCTACTGGCCTTTCAGGTGATTAGGATTCAGCGAGAATTTGCTGAGTACCGTGTGCCAGGGACTGTGCTAGATCCTCTTGCACACGCAAAGGTATTTATTCTGCACAGCAACAATGGGAAGTAGGTATGTTTCCCCCATTTTGCAGTTGAGGAAACTGAAACTCAGAAGATACATGGTTTGCATAAGTTTACACATCTCATAATGGCAGGGCCAGGATTTTGAATCCCAGCCTATTTGACTCGAAGTTCAGGAGCCTTCCCACTGTCCTTTAGCTGCCACAGCACTGGAGAAAGAGAGAATGATGTTATGGAGTCAGACAAGCAGAGATGGCACGCTTCAGCAGGGTTGATGATGATGGCTTTAGAGCTGTTTTCTTCTCAGTGAAGACTGGCACAGTATTTGCTGGCTCTTATTTCTTGGGAACTTTGAGTCTAAAAGGGAAGGTAAGAAAGTATCTCTAACTAGAAAAATACATCAAGATTTTAATACTAAATAAAGGTGAAATGCTCAGGACTGTGTGTGGAGTGTTATATGAGTAAGGAAATACAGTTTAAAGAGAAAAAACGGTTATTGGCAGGCATTTAAAGGGAGTTATGGGAAGAGCATGAAGATAGAAAAACATTCGAAGAGTTAGGGACAAGGGAATTAACACCAGACTTGCTTCCCAGCCTACCTGAAGAACTTGTAAACCTATATAAACGTAACACATATAAAGCAACATTTTGCAAAAAATGTTAAGAACAGAGACTAAGCTAAGAAGCTAAGTGCAGAAGGGATGAAGAGTAAAGTATCGAACAGAAGTCTAGGTAGTCAGGGAAAGCTTCCTGGGAGGAGATGGCTTGTCATCTGACTTTTAAGGAGCCCAGGAAGACACACAGAGAGGAGGTGCCAGGAAAAGTTCCATGGCGAAGGGAAGACCTGAGGATGGCACCACTAACCGGCGTGTGTATGTCTCCCTTTCTTTTCCTTACTCCCTTCTTCCCCCCCATAGCTTGGAAGCTCGAAGTCTGGCTGTGACCATGGGAGACACGGTAGTGGAACCTGCCCCCCTGAAGCCAACTTCTGAGCCCACTTCTGGCCCACCGGGGAATAATGGGGGCTCCTTGCTAAGCGTCATCACGGAGGGGGTCGGGGAACTGTCAGTGATTGACCCTGAGGTGGCCCAGAAGGCCTGCCAGGAGGTGCTGGAGAAAGTCAAGCTTTTGCACGGAGGCGTGGCCGTCTCTAGCAGAGGCGCCCCGTTGGAGTTGGTCAATGGGGATGGTGTGGACAGTGAGATCCGCTGCCTGGATGATCCACCTGCCCAGATAAGGGAAGAGGAAGATGAGATGGGGGCCACAGTGACCTCGGGCACAACCAAGGGAGCAAGAAGGCGGCGGCAGAACAACTCAGCCAAACAGTCTTGGCTGCTGAGGCTGTTTGAGTCAAAACTATTTGACATCTCCATGGCCATTTCGTACCTGTATAACTCCAAGGAGCCTGGAGTGCAAGCCTACATCGGCAACCGGCTCTTCTGCTTCCGTAACGAGGACGTGGACTTCTATCTGCCCCAGCTGCTTAACATGTACATCCACATGGATGAGGACGTAGGCGATGCCATCAAGCCCTACATAGTGCACCGCTGTCGCCAGAGCATTAACTTTTCCCTCCAGTGTGCCCTGTTACTCGGGGCCTACTCTTCAGACATGCACATTTCCACTCAGCGACACTCCCGTGGGACCAAGCTACGGAAGCTGATCCTCTCAGATGAGCTGAAGCCGGCTCACCGGAAGAGGGAGCTGCCCTCCTTGAGCCCAGCCCCCGACACAGGGCTGTCTCCCTCTAAAAGGACTCATCAGCGCTCAAAGTCCGATGCCACCGCCAGCATCAGTCTCAGCAGCAACCTGAAACGAACAGCCAGCAACCCGAAAGTGGAGAATGAGGATGAGGTAAAATTACCGGAGGGATGGAGGGGCAAGGAAGGGGGCATGGGGACAGGATGTCTGATACAGGGTTACTCTGTCCTTTTCTCTCCTTCCCTCTGTTTCATTTCACCGATAAAAGCATGGAATGTTTAGAATGGAAAAAGACCTTAGAATTCATGTATTCCAGCTGCCTCATTTTACAAAGGAAGAACTCGGAGACCCGGGAGAGATAAAGTGACTTGCCTCAGGTCATATGGCTAATGGCAGGGCTGATACTCCTGACTCCGTCCTCTGTGTTTTTATTCACTGCTCTGCCATTCCATTAACTGCTTGCTTACTGAGAACTGGCAGAGACCCTCCCCACCCTGACTTGAAACCTGGGATATCTACCAGAACCTCTCAGAGCAGCAACCATGGGGAAGGATAAGGGACTCTTGTGTGAATTTTGGGTGTGCTGGGGGTGGGGAGATGTTAAATAGAATCTTGGCTTCATTCTCCTGGCCATTCCTCCTCATAATCCCTCCTCCCACTCCCTGAAGATCATGTTCTTTGTTGACATGGGGGTAAGGTTCATTCCCTGTCACTGAGGCATCTGCAGGATGCCCTCCTGCCTGCCTTTCCCTGGGGGAAGGGATGTCTTGCTGGTATCATTCCCATGTCATTTGGGAGAAGCACAAAGGGAAGGGGGAAGACAGAGTAAATCTTGGGCAAACCCAGTGTCTAGTCAAGGACCTGAAGCCCAAGAAGAGAGAGCAGCAGTTGGGGGATCCAATTTAAGGTACCGAGCAGGGATGCGATAAGCACACCAGTAGGTTATACCCACCTTTCATTCCACATCTGGACAGGTAGGAGGAAAAGTTGCCCAGTGGACAACTGACTACCAGTGACCTGATGTCCAAGCCAGACAATGGTGCCCAGTCTCCGCCCCATGCCTGACTCACCGCCAGCCTGGCTCCCATCCTGGCTGCCAGCCTAGCCTAGGAAAGAGGGGAGAAAAGAAAGAGGAATTTGCACTTGTTGGAAAATGCATATAGCCGTGGTGCTGGCAATTCCTCTGTGGGGCACATCACCCACCCACTTTTTTTGATACAATGGGGCTTCTTTCAGCTAGAGAGGTCAGAGTGACTAGGGAAGGGGAGAGGCAGGAGGGAGGGAGACTACAGAGCCTAGTCTCCAGAAATTCAGTATTTTATTATAATAGTGAAGCTAAAGGAGCTAACATTTATTGAGCACTTATTATGTGCCAAGCACATGTCAAGTACTTCCCATTTAATCCTTACAACAACCCTAAGAGACAGTTATTATTTAACCATTAACGAAGCAGGCTTAGAGAGGTTAGATGATTTGCCCAGCGTCTCTCAGCCAGTGCGTATCAGACGAGGCCTCAGATCTTCCCCAGGTCCTCAGCTGTCAGAGTCCACGTGGGGAAGAGCAGCCTTGGCCTTAGCTGTCAGGGTTTCCGCATCCATGCACAGGCAGAGCCCAGCTGTTCTCAGAACCAGAACGTATCATTTTCATTTCTGGTTGAGATTGGCAGGGCAGCCCAGGGTCATGAAGGGAGGTCCTTGCAGAGCAAGAAGAATCACCCAGAGCTGGTGGGACTAAGGTCGTGGAGGGGCTGGAAGTCAAGCCTGTGGCAGTGGGAGTGTGAAGTGAAGCAGCTGGAAGTGAAGCTCGTGGTGCCTCTTGTCAGGTGCCTCTTGGCTTTTCTCTGCAGGCTTTTGTAGTTCTCATGTTAGGACAAGAAAAGCTGAGGTCCTGGGCTTTTCTTACTCTTTGTTGGTCCTTGGTCCCTCTTCCTTGCCTCTAACTCCTGCCCAGCATGGGGTTTGGGGTGATGATAAGACACAGGTATTCTATGAGTACTTAAATCCTCTAGGGTGGCTTCTCTAGCTGCCATTCTTCCCAACCTGGCTCCTTTGTCTTGGGTCAGTAGATCCAGGAAAGGAAGGAGATACTACATCCCCAGGCGCTTCTAGGTTATCTGATGCTGGCAGAAAGGGACGCTTGAATCCACTGTGGCTCCCTAGGAAGTGCGAGAGTGAGCGGGGCCCCAGGAGTCTCAGTGTCGGAGTTTTCAGCACAGGCGACTTTCCAAACCCCTTTGGGACTTTGAGAATATATCTCTCAAGACCTTTGTCTCCCAAATGCCAAGGGAGTTGGTTTTCTTTCTTCTGCTCCTCCTCCTCCCCTGTCGTGCAACAGCCATTCTCTCAGCAGATGGATCTCGAGCTTGTATAGTGTGCAGAAGCCCTGTGCTGGAGGCAGGGGAGAGTGTAGGCTAAAACGCCGTCCTTCCCCCAGGAACTTACAAGGTAATACGGAGAGCCCAGAGTTCTGGGGAACTGTTTAGTTGGTGACTCTTGATTTTGTATCCTGAAACTTCATTGAATTTTTTAGTTCCAACAGTCTTTTGGTGGAGTTCGTGACTCTCTTGAAATGTCGTTTCCCTCATGTAAGGAGGAAGCATACAACTTACTGAAACAAAGCACGTAATTACCTAAGGTCTGAGCAGAGACCCTAAGGAGAGACACAGTGCTTCCCCGTGGGCTCTGAGTTTAATCCTAGGCTCCAACCACCAGTAGAGAAGCTCTGGAGGGTGAAGTGAGGCCTCAAAGAGGAGGGCAGGTGCTTGTCCAGTCTCTTCCTGCCTGGACTCTCCCCACAGAGTTCTCTGCCCAGGTCTCACAGACGGTTCTGTTTTCTTTTAACTAGGAATCCTTTCCACTGCCCCCTACAATCAAAGGGCTCTAGCACTGACTTCTCCCATCTCCCACCCCTCCCCACCCCTCCAAGTCTACCCGTTGCGAGCCATTTCTCTCAGCTCAGTCAGGGAGCTCTGCTCGGGCAGTTTTCCTTCCATTTGTAACCAAATGGTAAATATTTTGGCATAGGGTAGGGATGCAGAGAATGATTTAGGTACCAGCCCCACCTTACATCCTGCCCCACATAATGACATCTGTAGATCAGCTTTGTCTTTTCAGGACTGCAACCTCTGTACAGAGAAAGCTGCTGTATATCACACTGGCAGCCCCAGTGGGCCTTCCAGCCTGATACCGTGTGATGTCAGCGTCTTGGCCTCAAGCTTTTCTCCTTGGAGCTGACTCAGTTTGAGTGACTCAAGCCTACAGAGTAGGAGAGAGGGGCGGGTCATGATATACCTCCCTTCCCCCAAGGCTGTTAATGACTCAGACAGGACCAGCCTGTCTGTGGGAGAATCAGCTGGAGAATTGGCTCATGGAACCAATATTCCATCCTGCCTGCTGTTCCCTCCCCAGCCAGCTCGTGAGTAAAAAGTGAAGCACTACGTTGTCATTTACTCTGGCATCCTCACTGCCTCAGTTCTCCCTCCCACTCCTACCCAAAGCAGAAGAGTTGCTGCCTTGGGAGAGTGTTCGGCCTGGCTTCTTCCTCAAAGTGCCCCTCTCCCCAGATTTTTCAAGAAAAGACCTGACTATAGGAGCTCCAGCTAGACTAGAACTTACACTGTGGAACTTGATTATGTACATGCTTGAGATGCTGATTGCAGAGTAGCTTGGTGACCACTGGCCTCCTGCCCTGGGCGCTCCCAGGACTTTGACTCTAAGTCCAGGCCCCTCCCTTCCTGCATGTTGGTGCACACGATTGCCCTTTCTCACTGCCCTGGGAGACCTTGGTGGACAGAACCCAGGATGGGCCTGTGCATGAGCTGCAGGAGAGCCGCTGACTGAGTTTGACTGCCAGCTCTTTCCCCTGTTCTGCTCACAGACGCCCGTGGGAACAGGGTGAGGTCTGGCTAAATCCCCTGGGCTAGGCTGATGCTGCTCAGCTACTCAGCTTTCTCACATGGACTCAGCTGGCACCTAGCTCCCCAATTTATTTCCAAAAAATTGTAATTTTTTGAGTGTCATGCAAAACAGCTTCATAGGAAGCCACAGAGATTTGGTAAATAAGAGTTACTCATCCTTGACTCCCAGCAGCATCCAGCCCAGAGGTTTCATGCTCTTGGGTGGTCTCCTTTGTGACAGGATTTAAGGTTGAGATTAGGTATCCCAGGGTGATAATGAGGCTGATTAGAGAGGAGATGTACCTGGCACTAAAGTCCAGCTCTTCTGCTTCCTCCTTGACGTCTCCAAGAATATGGAGGAGCGTGGGGTTTCCAGTGTGCGGGCCATGTGGCTTGTTAAATTCAGTCCGTCAGTATGTGGTCTCCATGGAGAAGGGGTTGGTTGAGGGCTTGTGAGTGGGTAAAGAGAAATCAGGGAAAGCTTGGCAGTGCAGAATTACCTCCCTAAGGGACCCAGCTTTAGGATTTTGTCCTGGAAAGACTTGTGTAGGCAAGAATAGATGGGAAGAAAGTGACAAGCAGACGATGCTGTCGCTTCAGCCCTTCTGACCTCAAGGTCTGAGCTAGTCTTCCAGCATCTCCCACAAGTGTTAGGAATCTGGGCAAGTGGCATTTCTGGGTTGACATTCTTTCATCAAAGCAGAAAGGCAGAGCTACACGAGAGAAGCAGGTATGATCCAAGGTGGAGCTAAATTCTTTGCCTTTGTCTCTCTCCCCTCCCTCCCTGCCCCCTCCTTCTCCCCTTGCCCTCTGGCCCTTTCCCAGGAGCTCTCCTCCAGCACCGAGAGTATTGATAATTCATTCAGTTCCGTAAGTGGGGCCAGGCTGGGGCTGGGTGGCAGGCTCCCCCCATGGCCGCATTTCCTCTCCGTCCCCAGGTCTTCTGAGTCCTCAGGCCAAGGCAGGAGTTAAAAGGTGCCTTTTCTTCCTGGGAGATCAGCCCTTCCCTCCCAGGCCGCCCAGACTGGGAGGCGCCCCCTGCCCTTTGTTGCTAGTGCTGTGAGCCCAGGCTGAGTCAGGCTCAGTTGATCCTTCTCCCAGAGACAGCTGGGATGCAGTGCACCTCAGCCCCCAGCCCCTGGGTCTCTAGAGCAAACAGCTGGGAGAGCGGTAGAATTTACCCCTGGGTTGGAGCCAGGAACTGCTTGGCAGAAACCCCCAGGATCCTGTTTCTCCCACCCAGAACCTTTTCCCCGTGGCTTCCGCCATCAGACCATCAAATACTTACTCAGTGTCTTCTAAATGCCGGGCCCTGTGCTGGGTGAACTGACTCCAAAAGCAAACAGGATTTGGCCTGCAGGAAAGTTTTACCTCCCCGCAGCCGGCTTTCTTGTTAACTTCAACCACATTTCTTCCAGGTCTGAGTTCTTCCCTTTCCCAGCTCGCTGCCCAGGATGTTCCTTGTTCTACGTTCTTGTTCCCTCTGGACTAACCCCTGACCCTCTGGTCCCACAGGGTCTCGGACCTTGTTGCTGGGCAGAGACGTGAGAGGAAATGCTGGACCCTCTGGGAGTTTGGATGATTTTTTAACATTTTATTTTTAATTTGTCTACCCAATCAGTTTTCTCTGTTCTGTGCTGCTCCCCTTTCAGGCATGATTCCTGTCTCCTCCCATGTGGCAATGCCTCCCTCTCGAGGCCTGGGGTCACATTTCCAACGTGCTGACATGACTTAGGGGCCCCTGACCCAAATGCTGAATTGAGGATGGGAAGGAATTCTGATCTTTCTAATCTGAGGTCACTATGAATTGGTTGGGGTGGAGTGTCCTTGGGACAGTGACCGTTTGCCACCTGAGTGGATGGATTAGGGGATCAGAATGAACGAAGGAATGAGTCTCCAAATTTACTCTTCCTGTCTTTCTCTTTTTCTGTTAAGTCCCTGGGACATTTCCAGGGACCATGGAGACCTAGTTCTGTCACCTTCCTGTCTTTCTGTCTTTTCATCCCTGCCTCCCAGACCATTCCTGACGGATTCAGACACCCTATTTCATTACTGTATGGGGCCCTGAGCCAGCCCCCACTGTTGGATAGAGGCTGAGAGATGAGCTGTTCCTTTGAACCCTGGCTCTGTGCATATGCAGAAGTGGGCTTGGTACTGCCCAGCTTTCAAGAGAAGCTCTTTTTTGCAGTGTGAGGGAATGAGGGTAGAAATTCTCACTCAGGAAACTAAGCAAGACACAGCACACAGAGAGGGAGAGAAAAGCCTGGTGAGTGAAATACTGTTTCTGTAAGAGGAGGAGATACTGCTCTCACCGAGCTGAGGAGAGATGGGACCGGAGCTGGGTGGCTCTCTTGGTAAAGTGCCCCTTACAGTAGAAGAGCCGAGGCTGGGAAAGAGCCCTTCTTCATGTCTGGCTGAGCCCATCTTTTCCCCACCGCCCCCCTCACTCCCCAGCCTGACTTTGCCCTTGCTGGGGATGACTGAAGTGCCGGACAGGAGGAGCCACGCTCACAGGAGGGAGCTAATGTGGGGAGACTAATCCCTGAGAGGTTGGGGAGGAGGTCCCGCGAGGAATCACTGAGAGAGACAGGCCTTCAGGGCCATCGTCAAGGGCTGAAAAGACCTGTGGTTTTCTCCACCCACCTGCCCACACCTCCCTCCCTCCATCTGCTTTTTCTTTCCTCGTTGATTGTTCCCTCATTAACGCAAAGTCTGCTCATCCTCTCCTCATCCCCTGCATGCGCACTGGCCCCTGGTGAGAGATCGAGGGCGGTTGGGGGGTGCCATGAAAAGCAATAAAAGTCTCTTGAATGGAATGAGTCCTCCTTTGAAAGGGGAAATCCTCACAGCTCCCCTCCCTAGCCTTGTGGGCCCTGGCACAGCCCCTCGGCGGAGACCCAGCCCAAGGAGCCAGACGGGGAGAGGGACCACCTCGTTCTCGAGGTGGGTGAAGCACGTCAGGTGTGAGCAGCTCTTCTCTGGGGCCCCGGCTAGCCTCGCTGGCTGTCGTTCCCACACTTGTCTTGAAGCGTTGAGCCAGTTCCTCAGGAACCCAAGACCATGAGGAGGGGGGTGCCTTCCAGTGACCTGGATTCACACCCCTCTTCCCCTCAAGAAACAGCCTGTGGAGCAGGAATATGCTGGCTCTTCCACCTGTCCCCAGTTCCGGCTGACAGGGGTGGGTGGGGTCTCCTAAAAGGGCCAGAAGGTAGCTCCTTCCCTGGAGTTCCCGAGACACTGGGACCCCTGGTCTGCACGGCCAGGGTGACTGCGTGGGTGGACACTTTTTCCTATGGTTTCTTCACCATGTTTTACTTCACCCCAACCCTCTGTAGCCCGTCAGACTGGCTCCTGAGCGAGAGTTCATCAAGTCCCTGATGGCGATTGGCAAGCGGCTGGCCACGCTCCCCACCAAGGAGCAGAAGACACAGCGGCTGATCTCAGAGCTCTCCCTGCTCAACCATAAGCTCCCTGCCCGAGTCTGGCTGCCCACCGCCGGCTTTGACCACCACGTGGTCCGCGTGCCCCACACCCAGGCTGTTGTCCTCAACTCTAAGGACAAGGTAGGTGGGCCCTGGCCCAGACCATACCCCTCATCGGACTACTCCCGTGGTTGTGCAGGTTTGTGTACCTGCCCAGGGAAGCCCCTCCAGCACCCTAGACTCGCTCCATAGCTCACGTGCACGTGTCAACCCTTGGCTTTACCTCAGTGCCCTTGTGATTCTGAGGGCCCTCTTGCTCCCCTTGTTGGACATTGTTTTTCTAGACCAGAGAGGCCTGGTCTTTTCCGCTTGCCTTTTGCTGTGTCTCAGGAGAGAGCCCGCCCTCCTGACGGGCCTTTTGGCGGCTCTCTTCCAGCCCTTCTGTAGCTTAGGCTCTCCAGGCACAGCACAGTGAGGGCAGAGAAATCTGTGTTTCTGAGACCGTCTGTGATCATAGTGAGCAGGAAGAAAGAGAGAAGGGGCCACTTCACGTCGGAGAGAATTAGCTGCGTTAGTCTGCTGGTGGAAATGAGTGCTGATAGTTCAGATTCTTTTTCAGAAGATGTATTAAAGATTAGCATGCTGCTTAGAACAGTGCCCAGCTTTTTCCCAGTCTTTTTGTCGGTTTTTAGGACAAGCCCACAGAGGCTTTCAGGCCTCTCTGATGGGTGCTAACTGATAGTTGGGAATGGGTTTCCCCAAGTGCATCATCTGTACATTTTGAAACTTAGCTGGAATGCTTTAAAGACCTGCATACTCATCCAGGTTCTTTATGTGGGTGTTCACAGGATGAGTCCCTGCCCTCAGTGTGGCGTTCCTGGTTTCGGGGGCTGATGAATGAGGCCTGGAGCAGGAGTGGGCAGCAGGAACTGTGTTAACAGAGTTACGATGTGGGGAATAGTGCAAATACCTTTCTCACTTCCCCTCAGGCTCCCTACCTGATCTACGTGGAAGTCCTTGAATGTGAAAATTTCGACACCACCAATGTCCCTGCCCGGATCCCCGAGAACCGAATTCGGAGCACCCGGTCTGTGGAGAACCTGCCCGAATGCGGCATCACCCACGAGCAGCGGGCAGGCAGCTTCAGCACGGTGCCCAACTATGACAACGATGACGAGGCCTGGTCGGTGGACGACATAGGCGAGCTGCAGGTGGAGGTGAGGGGGCTCCGGGCGGGAATCCTGGGGCCCGGCACCTGTTCTCCGGGAGCTTCCGGTGTATTTGAGACAAGACAGGCTGAGGCGAGTGCCCTGATGGGTGCGGCAGGTTGTGATGGGTATGAGAGGGGAAAGCTCAGAACAGCTCTGGGCTGGAGTAGATTCAGGTGGAACTCATTTTCCTGGAGAAGGAATTTAGGCTAAATGTAAGGAGGCACTTCTTAGTGGAGTGTAAGAAATTTAATCCAAATATTTATTGAACACCTTCTGTATAAAGTTATCTTAGGAAGGCAGAGAATAATAAGTCATATATCCATTCATTCAAGGAGTATTTATGGAGGGCCTTCTTTGTGCCAGCCTGGAGAGCTGTGTGCTAGTGAGCCTGCAAGGAGCTTATGGCCTAACAGGAGAGCAGGGAGTCGGAGTGTGGCATGGCCCAGCTTGTGCTGAAGGCAGGGTGTTACGGGAACATCTGAGGGCAGGGGTAGCACTCACTCCAGACTTGGGGCTGGACATACCCAAAAGATTTCCCGGAGGAAGTAGCATCTCAGCTGAGGCCTGAAGATGGTAGGAGTTAGCTGGACAGAGTATTCCAGGCAGAGGGAAGAGCACGTGCAAAGACTGGAAGAACTGAGGTAGCTTGGCCTGTTTTAAAAATGGAAAGAAATTTTGCGTGGCTGTGATGTGTGGGTGTGAGATGAGAACTGATGAAGAATGAGGCTGAAGAGGCCAGAACGGGCCAGATGGTAAGAAGGGTCCTGTAAGCTGCGGAAAGAAACTGGGATTTTGTTCTGGAGTTGGAGGGATCCAGAGCAGGATCTTACATATAGCTGTGACCACACAACCAGATCTCACTTTGCAAAAAGGCAGAATCTCTGTACTTGAGCTTATGGTCCAGCTGGGGAGACTGGAGGCAGACATTTAGGAAAATACCTACAAGATACACAAGGCAGTGTGCAAAAAGTGGTGAGTGGGGTTAAGGAGAAATGCCCTGGTACAAAAGAAGGAGAACAGAAGGGACTTGATACGGACGTTGGGGTCTGGTAGGACATTTTATAGTTAGAGACAGACGAGCAGATAAGATTGAATGGCTTAGGGTGAAGAAATATTTGCTCAGAGGAACCTAGCCCCAGGGAGCTCTCAGTGTAAGGCTGGAAGTTCAGCTTTCTGTGATGGTCATGGCAGTGGTTTGCAAACTTGAGTGCACTGCGAGTCTTCTGGAGAATTTGTTAAAAATTCAGATTTTCAGATCCCACTCCCAGTAATTCTAATTCAGACCAATGGTGGGGTTTGGGAATCTGTGTTTTAGCAGCATTCCAGGTATGCGAGTGGTTCACACACTGAAAAACACTGCTAGAGGGTCTATTTGGGAGCCTAGTTTGGGGTCCAGGTGGCAGGATGGTGCCTAACCAGGGGAGACTTTCTGGAGCAGAGTTTGGAAGGGAGGGCTGATTCTGGCGTGGAGATGGCAAGCACGCAGGGTGATCTGAGGGGGCGGCGGTGAAGGAAGCAACACCTGTGCTCAGCGCTTCTGACCTGCGGTCCCCTGCTCTCCCCAGCTCCCTGAAGTGCACACTAACAGCTGTGACAACATCTCCCAGTTCTCTGTGGACAGCATCACCAGCCAGGAGAGCAAGGAGCCCGTGTTCATTGCAGCAGGTGACATCCGGTATGGCCAGACCACGCTGCCCCTCATTTTTCATCCCCCTCTTAGGCCCTGCCTATCTTTGTCCCCTTCCTCTCTGTCAGCCTGTGTCTTCCCCTCTTCCCTCTCCTTACTCTGTCCTTGTCCTGAGGCCACCAAACTTGAGGCAGTGAAGTGTGGGTTGTGTAATTACTGGGCTACTACAGAAAGAAATTAAATTTTAAAAGCACTCCAAAAGGAATGAAGGCACCAGAGTATGGAAGCAGAGCAGTCTTTCCAGAGTGGCTTCTAGGACCACACATGTTAGAATCAAGGGGAGGGAGAGGATCTTGTTGGAAATGTGGATGCTGGAGCCACACCTGTTCTGAATGCAGAATCTTGGTAGAGGAGTGGGGGGCCTGGTAATCTGCATTTAACATGATTACAAACCACCAGGTTGGCAAAAAGGAATCAGTGGTTGTGTTTCCTTCCATGAGTCTCTCAGCCCAGGTCTCTATCTCTGTGTGCCCAGAATCAAGGAAACAGTGCAGGAAATGCCGGCATAGACAGGGACATGAGGCTCTGGGGTAACTCCTCCAAGCAAATGATACAGTTTCTTCCTGCTAGACGGCGGCTTTCGGAGCAGCTGGCCCACACCCCTACAGCCTTCAGACGAGATCCAGAAGACCCTTCTGCGGTTGCTCTCAAAGAGCCCTGGCAGGAGAAAGTGCGGTGAGCTGGGCGGGGCGGCGGCGGCGGCGGCTAGTGCGCCCCCTGTGCTGCCTGTCGGCCTCCCCCGGGGTCCGTCTGGCTCCCAGGTGGTCTGAGTCCTTGCCCTGGGGGGAGTTTGATTGGATTTTTGGTAGAAGCCATGTCTCTGTCCTCAACCTGGCTTCACCTTTGACACCTTTCGCTTCTTCACAGGCGCATCAGAGAGGGCTCCCCCTATGGCCATCTCCCCAATTGGCGGCTCCTGTCCGTCATTGTCAAGTGTGGGGATGACCTTCGGCAGGAGCTACTGGCCTTCCAGGTGTTGAAGCAACTGCAGGTAAGAGTAGGGAGAGGGAAGGGGAACTCAGCCAACCTGCAGCTTCCCTGGGGTGATCACACAGGTGGTTCTGCAGGGAGCTCTGCTGGGGACCAGCTTCCTGTCCAGGTCTAAACTGGACTAAACCTAAGCTGGGCTCCTCCCAGGGCTGTACAGCCACAGGAGCGGCTCCACAGCGACCTCTTGTGGCCCTTTTTGACCACCACCTGCTCTCATCACTGAACTTTTGGAGTGCTAGATTTGCCCTTTAGATTAAAACTCCCAACTGATTTGTGGCAAGTAGGTTGCAGTGTGCTGAGATGCAGATCCCTGAGCTCCTGGGTTGGCTGACTACAAGCAACTTCACCTGTTTAATAAGTTCTTTATATAAACATTTTCATTTTCTGGAGAAGCTTCCTCTGAACCTAAATCTTTTTTGGTCTTTTTCCCTGTTCTTTGAACTTGGAGCTCCCACTCACCCTGCTTGGGAGGTGACAGTGAGGTTTCCTGTTCTTCCCTTTTTTTGGATTTCTACCTGTAAGACGCCTTTTCCCACATGCTTCCCTGTGTCTTGTCAGACCCTGGACTTCCTTTCAAAAATCCCTGGTCCTCAGTGGAACCAGGGGCTTTTACTCATTCGATGGCCTAGAATCCAAGGCCACCAAGGATGGGAACTGTTCAGGGCTGGGGACAGAGGGGATTTTGGCCTCCTCCCCGAGAGTGGAGAGAGGTGATAGTCCCGATGCCTCTGTGTCTCCTCACAGTCCATTTGGGAACAGGAGCGAGTGCCCCTGTGGATCAAGCCATACAAGATTCTCGTGATTTCGGCCGACAGTGGCATGATTGAGCCAGTGGTCAACGCTGTGTCCATCCACCAGGTGAAGAAACAGTCACAGCTCTCCTTGCTCGATTACTTCCTGCAGGAGCATGGCAGTTACACCACTGAGGCGTTCCTCAGTGCCCAGCGCAATTTTGTGCAAAGTTGTGCTGGCTACTGCTTGGTCTGCTACCTGCTGCAAGTCAAGGACAGGTAGGTGAATTCCTGTCTGTCATCCTCATCTTTTCTCCAGGGTTTCCTATGTCCCTTCAAGTGTAGTTTTCATATACTCATCACCACCTTCCATTGCCAGGATGCACAGGTGAAACAGGCAACATTTTGAGCAGAGACAGACGTATTCGTGTGCCATTAAGCCAGGGAGGCAAACTGACAAGCACTGGGGTAAGGGGCAAAGGAATGAAGGATTTGTGAGAGGAGCAAGGGTTTGAGCAAGCAGGGTCTTGGAGGGCACAGAGAATGCTGTGGGGGAAGGATGCTCCAGGCAGAGGGGAGAAGTGGAGGTGATTACAGCCCGGGCCACACTGCAGGGCACGGCAGCGGCGCTGACGCCAGGTGAGTCGAGGCTGGGTTAGGAGGGCTTCGCTGGGAGGCTGAGGAGCTTTATTCTGCAGCGGAGGGAATGGCGCGATCCAGTCTCTGTTCGGTGAACGCGCCCTGTGGCACTGTGGTGAGGTGGGGTGTAAGTAGGCCTTTAGCAAAGAAGCGAGAGGTAGTGAGGCCCAGCCTGGGGGTGGCGATAGTGACTGAGAGCAGAAAGGAGAAGGTGTAAGTGATGCAGTGGACACAAAGCTGAAACTCCCTGCCCTGAACTCTCTGTTCCAGCGTGGTTTCCAAAACTCTTAAACATCTGTTGTTTTGCCCAGAGCTGTCATTTCTCCTTATATAATGTGATCTTTATGAAGCTCAGCTTTTCATATCGTGGACAATGTATCATACAAAGATAATTATATCCCTGAGGCCCTGTGTTTTAAGACTATCTCCAGACAGTGACTCCGGGTCAGTGCCCAGAGCGCCCCTATGTGTCGTGCCCCTCCCAGGGCACAGGGCAGCTGTCCTGGGCAGGCAGTGATTCAGTGGCTTGTTCTTCCAGGGTTCCCAGTTGCAAGGCAGCCCAGCAAGATTAGCTGACAGGGCCGCTTATCAGAAATACAGCATGTATTAAGTGCCTGGTATGGCCTGACGTTCCTAGATTGAAAACCAGATGAAAACACTGTCAGACAGGTGTTTCCTCACAAGGGAAATAAGGGTCGGGGAGCTCTCAGAACCTGCGCTCCTTCCGCCCTGTCAGCCTTGCAGATGAAGCCAGCAGAGGCTTTGCACTTGAGGACTGAAGAGAAATGTCATTACTCATATGGAATTTGGTCGTAGGCTTTAGACTGTCCCTGAAGAGTCAGGATTTTGAACCCAGAGCCCAGAGAGCCTAGAACCTGAGCCCCTGGATGGAGTAATTGGTGGCAGGGAAGCAGGTGCTGGTCAGGCCTCTGGGCTTTTTGCTAGGAAACTAATACATCTGGAAGATTGGTGTCCATCCTTTAAAAGGGGGAGAGGGGACAGGCAGCAATAAACCTTTCATAGTAACTCAAAAATGAATAGATGTCGTCAAGCCACCAATGGAATCCTCCACTGGAGAGACGTGGCCGCAGTGCATGGGCTCCAGACTGGAAACAGGCTGAAGATGTCTTTAACTGCTTCAGCATGAGTGCTGAGGAGCTCTGCAGCTGAGCGGTTGAGAAAAGACAGAAACTGCCCCTTACTAGCTTGGGACCTTGGGCGAGGAAGTCACTTCTCCTCCCTGGGCCTGTTTCCTTACCTGTAAAATGAAAGGCTGGACTAGGACATCTCCTAGAACTTTCTGGCTTTCAAGATTGTGTGTAGCCAAATGTGTCATGCTTTCCCAGAGTGGGAAGGACTCAGGTGAGACTGGGTTCTCCCTCTGTGCCTCCACACTCCCCCCACCGCCCGCCTTGGCCAGTCAGACCAGCCCCAGAGAAGGTGGCCCTCAGACCTGGAGCTCTGAGGCCTAACAGAGCCTCTGTTGACACTGAGGAAGCTCATTATGCTGAGTGGGCCGGGCCTCACATGCTTAGCATGTTAATTGTTCCTCCTCCTGCTGGCCATTCATGTGGGAATCACAAAGACCTGGGATTTATCTCTTCTTCCTGTAGGAAGCTAGCTAGCCTGTAGGAATTGCCCCCTGAGATTTTTTACAGAAGCGGTTTTACCATATAGTTAACACTTACTCCTCAAAGACCCCACACTATTTTACATTTAAACTCCACTCAGCCTGGGATCACTGCTCCCTTCCGGTGGTGTTTCTGCCCTGCAGTGGGCTGATAGGAATTACAAATAAAACACAGGTGATTAGGTTCTGACTGGAGGCCTCCCACTGAGCCCAGCACTTGGCCTCTGACAGCTGGCTGGAGCACAGAGGCCTCTCCTTGCTTCCAGGTTTGGGTGCTTAGAAGCCCAATTATTGGAAAATCAAGATAATCTTAAGCTATTTTATCAAGTTGTTAACGATAGCAGATCTGACCCCACAGTCTTTGTCAGCAGTTTACTTTTCTGATTTCCTTTCTTCCCACTGATAGCTTTGGGTCCTAGGAGGTTGGACCCAGAGTTAGAGGCAGCAGGAAATGTGACAGGGGACTTCCCTGCATGGTGTCACGTGGCCAGTGTGTTGCAGTCTGAAGCTCGCGCGTCAGTCGGACTTACTACTGCCTGCTCCTCTGCTCTGCCCCTCCGCAGACACAACGGGAACATCCTGCTGGACGCAGAAGGCCACATCATCCACATCGACTTCGGCTTCATCCTGTCCAGCTCGCCCCGAAACCTGGGCTTTGAGACGTCAGCCTTTAAGCTGACCACAGAGTTTGTGGATGTGAGTCAGGGAAGAGAAGTGCCTCACTTGTGTTCTTTCCCTGTCGTGGGAGGGGGAGCTGATGGGCCCCCCCCCCCCGAACTGGGGACGAACAGAACAGAAATAGCAGTAATAGTGAGGCTGGATGTCCTGGGAGGCTTCCTGCCTGATAAGAGGTGGGGAAGTAACTGAGTTTGGCGTGCTTGCCCGAAGGAGGAAGTGCTAGCTAAGCCCCCTCGAGCACACACCTCTCCTCTCCTCCCAGGTGATGGGTGGCCTGGATGGGGACATGTTCAACTACTACAAGATGCTGATGCTGCAGGGGCTGATTGCTGCTCGGAAGCACATGGATAAGGTGGTGCAGATCGTGGAGATCATGCAGCAAGGTGGGGCTGGGGAGAAGCCAGGACCCCATCGTGCCTCAGAATTCCTACTTACGTTGGGGCCCTGGGGCACGGAACTTTCAGAAAGTTGATTCCACCTCAAGATTGGGGGCAGAGGTTCCTAGACGGTTTCCAACTCTGGTCCAGTGCCCTGTCTGTCCCCCGGAACATTCCTCCTGACAGCCAGTCCTGGGCGGGGGAGGGAGGAGGCAGCAGAAACTACCTCCTTGGTGCACTCCGAGAGAACAGTCCGGTCTCCAGGCTCCTGGTCCCTTCCCATCTCCCCAGCCGTCGTCCAACTCTCAGCTTCTGTCTCCATCCATCACTTGGCTCTTCACCAGCTCAGGTGTTTTCAGTCACCACCTGCCTCCCCTCTGGTCTTTGACCTCTGGTTTCCCGTCCTCAGAGCCCTTCCCTGCCCCATACTCACCCCTTCTGCTCTGAGCTGAGGAATATTCCTGTCTCTCACCTTTATCTACTCTCACTGCTGCTTTCTCACGGCCTCGCCTTAAAGAGTCTTTTGTCCAGTCTCCTCCCCTGGCTCCTCTGGGCCCTTGCCCCAATTTCCCTCAAGGCTGTGGTGCCCACCCAGTCTGAGCTGCCAGTCTCCTCCCCATCCCTGCCCCCACCCCACAGGTTGTCGCCGTTGCTCAGGAGCATCCCCGTCTGGCCCCGTGATGACGGTGGCCCAGGTCATCTGTGAGTGTCAGACGTAGCATAGGCAGAGGCCTGCAACCAGATAAGTGCCCGGCTCAGGGCCCGTTCCCTAGAATCTCTTCCCTCTGGGTCCTGCGACTGCTCCCTCCGTCCTTACTGGGGGAGATGTGGTGTTGGCTCTTCCCTCCTGTGCCCTCTGCCCTCACCTAGAGGGGCTTAGGAGTGTGGGATGAAGATGGGCTCAAGACAGGGCCTCCCGCCAGTTCTCCCTTCTCTGCTCCAGCGGACCCGCATCCACACACTGCCAGGGATCCCTGAGGTGGGAGGGAAGGGCACTTAAGGTAGCCTGGCTCTGTACTGCCTGTGGCTACCACTACTGCCCCTCCCACCTTTCCCTCCATGACCCTCTTCTGTCTCTGCTGTCCCCAGGTTCTCAGCTTCCTTGCTTCCATGGCTCCAGCACCATCCGCAACCTCAAGGAAAGGTTCCACATGAGCATGACTGAGGAGCAGCTCCAGCTGCTGGTAGAGCAGATGGTGGACGGCAGCATGCGGTCTATCACCACCAAGCTCTACGACGGCTTCCAGTACCTCACCAACGGCATCATGTGACACGCCCGCCCCGGCCCTGGAGCGGCGGGGCACTCGGGGTCCTCCCTGGGAAGGCCCTTGTCGGAGAAACCCTGAACCAGGAAGCCCCGCCACCCAACCATCCACCCAAGGGAAGTGGAAGGCAAGAAATACGAAGGATCATGTGGTAACCGTAGAGCTTGCCAAGGGGCGGGAGAGCCAGCCACAGGGTCCCCGCCGCCCTCCCTCCACCCCCTCCCCGGGCTGTGTCAGTATTACCGCCTGACAGACTCCAGAGAACAGAGGTGACAAATGTGAGGGACACTGAGGCCTTTCTTCTCGCCAGGGTCCGAGAGGTTCTTTCCACAGGCCATCCTCTTAATCTGTTCTGAGTCCCAGGAAGGGGGAAAGAGTAGGTTCTTGGTACTTAGGACTTGACCCTGTGGTTGGCCTTTGGCCATGCTGCTGCCCGACTCCGTCCCCTCCCAGGGACTGACCCCTAGCCCGAGATCCCCTTGGTGGGTGGGCTCTGGCATAGGGTCCTGCACTTGCTAAGGTTCCCCATCCCAGGGGCGAGGAAGGGAATTATCACGGCCCCTCCTGTCTGAGGGTATTGGCCTAGCCAGGGGAATTCCTTGCCCTGATCCCTTCCCCACATCCAGGGAAACAACTCTCAATTTTTTATTTTTAATTTTTGTTTGAAATAAAGTCCTTAGTTAGCCATTTGTGTCATTTCTGAGTTGTATTTTTTTTTTTTTTTTTTTTTGGAAGTGTGGGGTAAGCGATGGGGAGTGAACAGATGCCTCAGCGTCCAGCATACAAAAGGCACCACACAGAACGAGGTGGAATACTGCTTTTTTCCTGCCTGTCTCGGTCAGTACCACCTCCTCCCTGAGAAAGGTCTGCCCAATTTTGACCCTCGCCCCCTCCTAGGACATGTCCACATAAAAAGAGGAGCCTGAATGGGGATTAAACCACAAGCAGTTTTAATGGTCTGGTTTTCTCCCTCCCATTCCCCCTACTGTTAGTATTATTATTACTACAAGAATAAAGGATTCCTGAGAGCCTGTCCTCTTCTCTCCCTGGGACCCCCTTGACAGGACTCGTCCCCACCAACCCCCACCCCCCTAGATTTCTGGGGAAAAAAAAAAAGTGAAAGGCACTGCAGGGGTGGGGGAGCTTGAGTGCCAGGGAGTCTGAGGTGGGCACGAGGGCAGGGGCAGGGCTGCCGTCTGTGCCCAAAAGTGTTGAGGAGCATGCCCCTGACTGCCCCAGCTTCGGGCCCTCCTGTCCTCCCACCCGCCGCCCCACACGGGGGTCTGCAGCCAGAGAATAATTAGTGTTGGGCTCAGAAAGGAGGAACGGAGGGCCCACTCTACTAGGACCCGCGGGCCAAACCCAAGGGGGGACTGCAAATAACTACCATCCAGAAGAGCTCGTCGTCCTTGGGGCCGGGGGGACGAGGAGCTGAACAAGACATGAATCGTAATGGAACTCCCCAGCCCAGGCGCCAGGCAGCAGCAGTGACCCAGGCTCCCAGGGAAGAGGGAAGAGGGCTGGTCAGTCCACGCCTGGGGCCTAGTTGTCCCCACTGCCCCCTTGCCGAGCCCTGATAAATGCCATGCCGTGTGTGCGGAAATGGGTCTTGAGGTTGAGAGGGCTGTCACAGCTCTTGCCGCAGACCTTACAGGTCAGCGCGCCTCCAGAAGCAGGCAACGGTGAGTCTCCACCCTCTGGATCAGACCTGGAAGGAGGGGGGGCCTCCTCCTCCCCGTCCCCCAGGCCCAGGGCAGCGGCACTACCCACACCCCGTTTCTTCTTATGGCTGATGAAACGGTGCCGGCTCAGGGAGCCAGGGGAGGCAAAGCACAAGCCGCAGTCGAGGCACTGCTGGGCGCCGCCGTCCACCCTCAGCCCCATGAGGCTCTGCTCCGCTGAGCCACTGCTTCGGTAGCGCAGGGCACCGTGGCCTCCTGCCCCGGGGCCACCTCTCGGGGACTTGGCTGGAGGCGTCGTGCTGTCAGGCTCCTCGCTGCAAGAGTCAGAGGACTGGCGGCGTTTCCGTCCTGGCCCCTGGAGAAGAGTGAAGGATGTGGGCCTCCTCGTCGTCCCCCACTGTCCCTGGCACACCCACCCACTCCCACGGCCCTAACACAGCGGCTTGAGCCTCT
This sequence comes from Camelus dromedarius, assembly GCF_036321535.1. Taxonomy (NCBI): domain Eukaryota; kingdom Metazoa; phylum Chordata; class Mammalia; order Artiodactyla; family Camelidae; genus Camelus; species Camelus dromedarius. The sequence continues at coordinate 4,437,908 of NC_087458.1, read as the reverse complement.
GGCCTACCTGGGCTCTGGCACCGGGGCCCCGAGCCAGGGCACTCCCCCGGCCTGGGGACTGGGCCCCAAGCGGCAAGCCGTGCCGGACCTGGACGTGTTTCTCCAGGATCAGGCGGCTGCTGAAGGTGCGTTTTCCCTCTGTGCAATACCTAAAGGGGAGAGCGGGCGGGTGGGCGCCAGGGGCACAGCCCAAAGACCGAGGCCCGTGGCTTGAGCAGATGGGCTCCCAGAGCAGAGGGAGGCCTCAACCTTCAGTCCATTCAGACCTAAGAGGCAGGGGGAAAGGTATTTTGGGGAACCAGGGTTGTGGAGGGGGACCCTGCTGGGCAGAAAAGAGGAAGGGGCAAGAGGGCAAGGGTTACCTGCATGGGTAAACTCGCTTGATACCCTCGTGATTGACCCTGACGTGGCGCCTCAGGCTGGGGGCGGAGCAGAAGGAGCGCTCACACAGGCGACAGGGAAACTTTTTCACTGACTAGGACAGCAGGGGGAGGGGGATCTCAGAGCCAGGCTCCAGGACCCCATCCCCATAGCCACACAGCTCAAGCCCAAGGCTGCCCCTCCAGCCCATCTTGCTCCCCTGGGGGCGCCCCACTCACCTTGCCGTGCTCCTTCTTCATGTGAGCCACATACTCATCACGCTCAGGGAACCAGGAGTGACAAAGGCCACAGGTCCAGCCTCCAGGGCCCCCACCTCCGCCCTTGATGCCTTTGCTCCCCAGTTCTCGCCGGGGCCGTTTGGTGGGGCGAGGGGGCGAGGGGGAGCTGGGCAGTTCCTCCTCTTCTGAGGATGAGGACGACTCCTCGGTAGGGGCAGCTGCTCCTCCCCGAGACACAGCCAGCTCCTCAGGCTCAGTCTTGGGGGTCAAAAGGGCACCCCCAGCCCCTTTCCCAGCAGTCTCCTCCGCTACACGCCCAGACTGATGGGTGTTCTGTGAGGCAGATGAGAGAAGATGGCTGTTACGGGGGAGGGTCTGGCTTTGTCAGAGTCCTGGTTTCTCCCCTGCCCCCACTTCCTAAGGGGCGTGTGACCCTAGCCCCAGGTCCACACAGCTGAGCACCCAGCCCCCGTCCCTTGACTCCTGTACCTTAAGATGTTCCAGCATGGTCCTTTTTTGGGCAAAAAGCAGAGGACAAGACGGGCACTTAAAAACACTGACACGCTGGGGCAGCAAGTGCTGGTCGAAGTGTGAGGAGAGGAGGGGTTTGTGAGTGAAGACCGTGTCACACATGGCGCACTTGTAGATCATCCTGTGCGGGTGGAGAGGACAGTGAAGACACCCTGCCCCATCGAGGCCCAGCCCCGCTCCAGCCCACCCCTCCTCATGCTCCCTCCCTGGGTCTCACTTGGCCTGCTGCGTGTGGAAGCTAGGATGCTGGGTATAGAGGTGGGCGTGGGCGCTGGGTGCAGACTTGAAGGCCATGGGGCAGATGGGGCACTTGTGGAAAACCTCGCAGTGCGACGTCTGGATGTGGGACTTGATAGAGTTCACACCCCCAAACACCACTGCACAGCTGGGGCACCTTGGGGAGGAAGTGGGAGGCACTGTGGTGAGGTGAGGGGGCATCTCACAGCCACCCTCCACAACACACTCATTCTTAGGGACTAGGTGGACTCTGAGAAGTTACTCAGCGGTGGAACGTGTGCAGGTGGAGAAAGAAGGAAGCTGCAGAGACCTAGTTCCCCAAGGGAGGCCTGTGGAGGCAGAGCTGGGGCCACGGAGGCGGCCCTCCTCGCTCCCAAGGTGGGGAAGGAAAGACAGAGATCTCAGGCCATGCTTCCCAACACACCAAGGTTGAGGGGTTCCACAGAAGAGATGGGGCTCTCCTTGAGAGGCCATCTGAAAGACTAGTGCTAGGAGCCACGAGGCCATTAAGTGCAGGGGGAAAGTGTCGAGACACTATGGGGAGGAGAGGTGGGAGGCACCTGTATCCCACGCGGCGAGAGAAATGCAGACAGGCCTCCCGGAGATGGGTCTGAAAATTGGCTTGCAGGAAGTTGCCCCCGCACTCAGGGCAGACATGGGGAGGTCGGTTCTTATGCATGCGCTGGTGGGCGCTGAAGCTGCAGCGACTGGGGAGCATCATGGGGCAGGTAGGGCACACCTGTCGAGTGGGTTGAAACAAGGTGAGTCAGTGAGGAGTGATGTGTTCCCTATTCCTTCTCCTAACCAAGACCACAACACCTTCCTAGATCCTGTCCCCATGGGATCTGGCTGTCCCCTTCCCAGGGAGGGGCTGCAAAAGGCAACTCACATTGCTGGTGGCCCCAGCGGCAGGGGGCCCGAGCTGCTGGAAGTGGGCGGCCATGCCAGCCTTGTCCCGGCACTGCTCCTTGCACTCCAGACAGCGAAAGCACGTGTAAGCAGAGGTGGCAGGGACAGCAGGTGGCTCCGTCGAGAGCGGCAGCACAGGGGGCTCGGCAGCAATTGCAGTAATGGCGGAGGAGGTGACGGCCCCGTCCCCCTTGCCCAAAGCAGGCAAAGCTGGAGGTCCGAGGGCAGGTGGGACAGCCAGCAGGGGCGTGATGTCCGGCTGCCCCACCATCTGGTCAAGGGCCACCGGCCTCATGACCAGGTGTGAGCACTGCATGACGAGCCCCTTGTCCTTGTGCTCGCGGGCGTGCAGCAGCAGGCTGCACTTGTTGAAGAAGACCAGGCGCCGGGCGCAGTGGTTGCAGGTGACCTCGATGCGCATGCTCCGGCGGTCGTAGTGCCGCGCCAGGCTCTTCTCCAGCGAGAAGGCATCCCCACACTCCAGGCAGCGGTAGCCTGTCGGTGGCAGGGCCAGCCCGGCCTCAGCCGGTGGACTCAGGTTTGGCCGGTAGGCAGGCAGCAGGTTCTTGCTGTTGAGGATCTTGTTGAAGGCCTCCACCAGGCTAGACTGGGTCCGTGAGATCACCGTGCCACCCCCTGCCCCTGGCCCCGTGGCCGACTTGGAAGGCTGCACCATCACCACCGAGGCACCATTCACCTTCTGTCCCCCTGTCCCCAGCCCTGCCCGCCCCTCTGCCTTAGGCAGGGCTTGGGGCACCAGACCCAGCACATTCTTAGCCATCGTCTTAGGGCTCGTGGCAGTGCCCCCAGGCAGAACCACAGCTTTGCGGGCCACGCTGGCCGCCATCAGCATGGCAGTACTTGCGTTCTGAATGGTGGCCACAGGGAGCACTGTGCCCTTTAGCCTCGTGCCATCACCCAGTTGGACACTCACCACCTTTGGGCCCTCAGGTGTCGGGGTTGCAGGGGACAGCTTCAAGAGGCTAGCCTCTGCCAGGAAGCCCGCCTCAGCCAAGGGGGCAGGGGGATCAGGGTCTGAGGGGACCCGGGTTACAGTCCTTGTGATGTTCCCACAGGATGTTTTAATGGTCTTGATCCGCACCTTGAGAGGCCTAGAGGAGCTGGAAGAGGCAGGGGAGTCATTGCTGTCCTCGTCTGCAGCCTCGGCTCCACTAGAAGGACTCTGGGGACTTCCTGGGGGAGACTTGTCCACTGGTCCCTCATCCTCTTCTTCTTTTAGGGACTGACAGCCGGGCACTTTAGGGGAGGCGAGAGGGCTCTGGTGCCCTGGAGACTGCTTGAAGAAGGGCACCCCAGCAACCTGGGAAGGCGAGGTGCTGTCAGGGATGCCCATGGCCTCAGGGCTAGAGCCTGCGCCTGGCCGAGCCAGGCCCTGGGGACGAAGAGGGCTGCAGCTGTCCTGCTTCAAGGCCCCCAGCGGCGGGGGAGAACCAGGGGACAGCAGGGCTGGGCCATTCTCCCGGGCCAGCTCAAAGGGAGAGGGGAAAGGAGGTGGGGTCATGGCCCCTTCCCGAGGTGGGGAGGGCGCAGAGGGAGGCAGAGGATCAGGGTGCTCCCCTGGCTCAGGCCCAAAATGAGCAAAGAGATCCAGGGAAGCTTTGCCTTCCATGGATTTTTCTTTCCAGGTACCCCCACTGGGAGGAGCTGGAGAGTGGGGGGTTCCTGGAAGGGATGGCTCAGGGCCCCCAAAACCATTTTGCATCAGACGAGGTCCCACAGGCCCTTCCTTAGTCATCCGCCCAGCCCGGGCCCCTTCCCCTCCTGAACTCCCAGCCAGGCACTCCAACTGCTCCGGACACACAGTGTTCTTGACAATGACGCTGACTGCCGAGATGTCTGGTGGCGGTAGGCCATGGTCAGAGGCCTGGGCAGAAACCCCAGGCCCATCCCCAGCAGCTGCTGCTGTTGCTTCTCCAGATTCACCCCCTCCACTGGGTTCTGGCTTCCCTGAGCCTCCTGGTCCCTCATTTTCTTCTGGCCCAGAGTGGATAGCTTCATTTGCATCAATGTCGGGGATGTCAAAGGCAGCAAGAAGGTCGTCAAAATCAGGGGTCTTCATGTCCCCCATGGCAGCAAGTCCTAGACTTGACAAAAACAGCAAAGAGGGAGAAACTAAGACCTCTGGTTCTCCTCCCTCAGGATCTCCATGTCCATCCCCTCTCAGAAGCCACTCGCACTCTGACTTGGGTGCACCTCTACCACAGTGCAAATCGTAGAGAGCTGGTGAAGGCACCTGGTAAGCCAAACACTAAAATTGAAAGGAAGTTAGTGTGCACATTCCAGGGAGGACACCAAGATCCAGAAAAAGCAAAGGAGGACACTTTCCAGAAATACAGAAAAGAGATAAGGGTAAGAGGGAATTCAGTGCACATCTTGTTTGAAACCACCTCAGCCCCTCCTGTGCCCAGCACAGAATCAATCCATCAATCAATACTACTATTAATGAGGAGGAGGTACACAATGCTCTAGGTTTAAGGGCTCATTCACGGCAGAATGGGATCATTCATATTCTTCATGGATTTCCTGAGGACCACAGAGATCTGAAAGGCCATGTGTACAAAGGGGCAGTGACAAGCCAAGATGCAAGAACTGATCCTAATTTCAGCTTTATCAATAGCCTGCTGTATAAGCAAGTTACTCCACTGCCTTACTTTGGCTGTCTGAAAGAGGGGACAAGTAACCTATACATCATAGGGTTGTTCTGAGCATGGTATGGGTCATAAACATGAGAGTCAGAACCAGAATATGATTTAGTATTACAACTAGGACAATAAGGACACGCCAGGTCAAGGAGGCCCTGGGAGAGAATAAGCACTGGAAATCTACGGCTAGGGTCAGAGACAGGAGTCAGGGTAGTGTGAGGTCAAGTCTGGGGCACTTGGGGTCATCACTGGCACCTGAAGATCTAACTAGGTTAACAGGGAGAAGTGGACTCAGGGAAGTTGCCCAAGAGACCAAGATGGAAAGAATAAGGCACAGGAACAGAAAGAGACACAGAGAAAAAAACAGGGGAAAACCGTGACAGCAGCCTGGTCACAAGGGCCCCAGCCTAGGCCTCTCCTGTCACAAACACCTGCTGCTCGCTAACCTACCTTCCCAAGAGTGCCTGGTCCTCGCCTGGCCAGCCCCTCCCTCCCTCTTTCCCTCCCTCTCTCCCCATCTTGCTCTCTCAGGGCTAAAACTCCAGGGTACTATTATCCAGCACAGCTGCCACAATGGGGACAAGCCAGGCCCCTCACCCCTGTCGTTTCTGCTCTGAGCTCCTCACCCCAGTTTATCCCCAGTTCATACTGCTTACCCTTTTCATTTTCCCTTGGCAACAGTAGCCCAGGAAGTCTCACCCAACCCTAACCTGTCCTAGTACGCGCGCGCACGCACGCGCGCGCACACACACACACACACACACACACACAAATCCCACAAGACTTATGAGGCACTAAACCAACAAGGAGACCAGCCTAGAGCCTGCGGAGGACCCAGGTCTGTTCCCTGTTTCTCCCCACATGTGCTTCTTTATCTAGGAAGAAGCAACTGAAGAAGTCTCTGTCCTTACACGTTTCCTGCCCAGGATGCAAGCCATTTCCCAGGGCCAATTCTCTCACCTCTTTCCAGCCTTTAAACTGTAACTGGAGATAGTCCCAGCAGGTGGCAGCTGGCATTGCAGGGACCAAGGTGGGGGTGGAGGGAGAGGGTACCAACTAGAGGAAGAAAGGGGAGTCCTCCCCTCATTCCCCCCTACTTAATTCTGCAGGCTCTGGGTTTAAACAAAGCCCTCCACCCCTTGCCTCTGCTCTGCTGGATCGCTAGGGCCCTCCTCTGCCTGGCTCTCTCCGGACCTGGAAAGGCCCGAGCTACCTTCCACTCAGGCCCTCAGAAAAGTGGGCTGGTGGAACATAGATCACTGGGGACTAAGAGAAAACATCTGCAAACTCGCCTCCCCCAAGCAACTCCCCCTTTGGCGTCCAAGTGACTTAGAGGTCATCGGATAGCCAAGATCATGCAGCGGAGCTCAAGGCCGAAGAGGCTTCCCCAGCCCCACGGCCCAGGCCTTTCTACGGCTGCTGCGCCTTGTCTCTTGGGCTCCAGCCCCCCTCCTTCCCTCTGTTCTTCCCCAAAAGCCAAAGGAAGGGGCTGAACAGGAAGAGGGTGAAGTGGCCTCGGTCGGGTGGGGGCTCCACGTCCCTTTCCCTGGCCCGCGGCCTGCTGCGCAGAGGAGGGCGAGGGGCCGGCGGCCGGGGGCGATTAGGCTGCCGCCAAGCTGGGCAGCGGGCGGAATTAAGTCCCTGCCATCTGCCGAGGACCGGCGCGGGGAGCATGTCCAGGGTTGCGGGGAGGGGGCGGGGTGTACATGGGAGAAGCCAAAGGGGAAACTAAGGCGCGCGGCTTCTCTAGCTCTCACCAGCGTGCTAAGGGAAGGACGGGCCTCGGCCAGACCAGGCCCTCGGGGAGCTGCCGCGCAGCACCTCTCGGCCCAGGACTACACCGGAGTAGGGGAGGCGTGGAAAGAGAGCGCTGGGGAGGGGACAGTCTCTGCCTGACTCGCAGCTCTCCAGCCGGGGTCCGTCCCAACTCCGACCTCCTCCCCTCCCCTCCCCTCCCCTCCCCTCCCCTCCCCGAGCAGCCTCCTTCTCCCGCGGACTTCTAAGGCTCTCTCGAGATGGGAAGGGTCGGAAGGCGCGCGGCGGCCCGGGGCGCGAGCCCGAGTCCTGCCGGGGCCCGGACGCTGACCTGCGCCCCAGTCGGGGTGCAGGCTCCTCTCCGGCCTGGCACAGCTCCCCCGCCCCCACTCCCGGACACGGACACCATTTTAGGTCGCGACATCCCGCAGCCTTCAGTCCCCGGGCCGCGCTTCGGACGCCTCTTGCGGTGGGGGCGCCAGGGGTTGAGGACCCCGACCCTCCCTCCACGCTTATCCTGCTAGGGGCTGTGCTTTCAACAGGCTTGGAGTTTCGCCCATCCGCCCCAAGGAACGGGGGCGACGTCCGGGCCCTCCTAGAAGCCATCCAGAGGGGCGGCGCGGAGAGGGGGTTAGTTGACCAAGTGGGGGAGGGAGGGGGTTATTTATCCGTCCCCCCCAGGGGGCGGGGCCATAGGCGGGTATTTACCCCAGGCATGCTTACTTGTTCCGCTCCCAGTGCGGGAAGAGACCCGGCGGTCTCGCCTCTGCTCTGGCCGCTGCCGCCGCCGCAGCCGCCGCCGCCCTCCCCACGGCCGCCGCTACTTCCTGCTTCTCTCCCGTTCAGCCTCCCCCTCCTTCAGCTCCCTTCGCGTTCCCGGTCTCGGCTGCCCGCTTTCGCACTCGCCATTGGCCAATCCTCCCGTCGTTCAGTACTGCGCCCCGTCCAGCTCCGCACTGGGTTGGCCTAAAATACTGCCTCTCGGAACTAGCGCCGCACGGCCTTCCCAGCCTCATTGGGCAAGGAGCCTAGTCCTTCTGGAGATGCTTTTCCCCATTGGTTACGCCAGGGCCCACCTGCCCCCATCTGTGCACCTCAAAGATGATTGGCTTCCGCTACTGTCGCTTAGAAAGAAGCCAATCTGATTCCAAGCTTCCCTACTGTAGGGGGTGACTATCCCAGGTGCGTCTCCGCCTCAACACTCCCTATTGGCTGTGATCCTTGAAGCCTGCAGTTCACTTATGCAAATTTAAAGAACTCTGCTTTTATTAGGTGGGCACTTTGAGAGGAACCTTGTTGGCCCTGAGTGGAGCGCGGATGTGTAGGTCTGTCTTCTCAAGCTAAACCACAATGTCGATCATGCCATGCAGAAGTCAGAACGGAACGTCACCGAAAACATTACGTCATCTGGTTGACCATTTCCTCGCGGTTTTCCCACTATCTAAACCGTCACATAATCTGGATGGATGGGATCCTCGTACGGGCCAGCGCCTGGGTGATGGCGTCACCCACTGCTCCTCCCTCTGCAGGAGGGCTTGGAGCAGGGACGGGATTTGGAGTGTGGAAGGAACCGGCACCTGAAGCCTGGGACGGGCTTGCAGACCGGAAGTAGGGGAGAGGTGACGTTAGGACTGCTGGCGTGGCCTGGACCATTTCCAAAGGGATCTTAAAGCAGCATTCTAGTAGGCGTCCTAAGCACGGGTATGGGGAAAGGGGAAAACCCTCACCACGTCCATTTCCCATTTAAGAGCTCTTTTCCCCGCCCCTAGCACGGGCTGGGGGTGGAGTCTAGGCCGGTTTTCCCGCGCTTTGTTGTCCCGCCTCCTGGGCGGGGGAAGGGGAGGGGATGCTCGATACACTAATTACCAAGCGCTCGCAGACTTCGCCTGCAAGCTCAGCGTGCCACCTCTCGCGCACCCTATGCGGCCTGCGAGCCTGCGCATCCTGACTTGCACGCAGCCCCTGACAACTTGGAGTAGTTAATTAAGGTAGTTCTGTTACTCTGTCCAGGGGGAACCCCTAGACCCAGGACTATCTGGCACGCTCTGAGAGTTTGCTTAGTTAATAGCGACTGTATTGAGGTGTGAATCGAAACCTCTGGCCACCACTTAGCACATGGTTCTAATGGGCAAGTCGCTGAACTTCCCTAAACCATTTTTTTCATGAGTAAAATTGGGATTATGATGCCCACCTGACATGACTGTTTTTGTGAGCATTAAAAGCGTTTGGAACGTAAAAGTGCTTTGTAAAGTGATGGGCAGATGGAATTAATGCCCCCTTCTCCGCTGCCGTCTTTCTCAAGATTACCTGCAGTTGCTCCAACTCACAGAGCCTCTTCCATCTCTGAACAACTAGAATCGCACACTGGATGTAGCCAACTAGCATTCTGTTCCCACCTTCTCTGAGTCTTCCTGTATGGAACCATAATTACTACTCTTTTTGGGGAGAGGTGGTAGGCACTTAGGTCTATTTATTTATTTATAGAGGAGGTGCTGGGGATTGAACCCAGGACCTTGTACGTGCTACACATGTGCTCTACCACTTGAGTTATACCCTCCCCCATAATTACTACTCATATATGCGTACTACATGTGGGACCTATTATAAGAATTTACGTATACTAACTCATTTATTCTTTACCAAAACCCTGTGAAGGAGGTACTATTATTATCTCCACTTTACAAGAAGGAAACTGTGTCACAGACAGATTAAGTTAGGTGACTTGCCCAAGGTCAAAGGTAGTGGAGCTGAGATTCTTGCAGTCCAAAAAGTTAAACATTTTTTCACATACTCTCTTGCCAAGAGGGTTCTGGATAGGTTTGTTCTTCACTTAGATACACTAATTGTATTTAAGAAATATTTTAATATTAGTCAACTAATATTTCTTGAAGGCCATCTATAAGTACAAAACTGTTGTGGGCACTGGGGATACAGCAGTGAACAGAGACAATGAGGATCCCTGTCCTCATGACATATACAGTCTTGTGGAGAAGGCAATAAATATGATAAATAAGTAAAATATATAGAAGCATGTTAGCAATGATCATTGCCAAGGAGAAAAATAAGGCAGGGCTATCAAGCCAGAAAAGCCAGAAAAAGACATGGAAGAAATTTAAATGCACATTGCTAAGTGAAAGACGCCAGTCTGAAAGGGCTATATACTGTATGATGCCAACCATGTGGCATTCCAGAGAAGGCAGAACTATGGGAAGCAATAAAAAGATCAGTGGTTGCCAAGCATTCAGATGGAGGGAAGGATGAATAGGTGGAGCACAGGGGATTTTTAGGGCAGTGAAACTATTTTTCATGACACTGTAATAGTGGATACATGATATTATACTTTTGTCAAAAGCCCTAGCATAAGATATGGACTTAAGCTCATAATCACGTGTCAGTATTGGTTCATTAATTGTAACAAATGTACCACTAATGTAAGATGTTAGTAAGAGGAGAAACTAGGGGAAAGGAAGTGTGTAGGAACTCTGTAATTTCTGCGCAACTTCTCTGTAAACCTAAAACTGCTCTAAGAAATAAAGTCTATTAATGAAAAAAATTTATGAAAAAGCAAAGCAGGGAATGAGGACAGGAAGTGTGAAGAGGGTTGCAATTTTAGATATGGTGGACAGTGAAGGCTTTTCTGAGAAAGTTGGTGAGTGAGCTGTGCAGCTATGTGGGACAAGATGGCTTCCCTCCAGGAAGAGGGACTAAACAAGGTCTTGAGGTGGGTCTACATGCCAGAGAGGGAAGGGGGTGGGAGGAGTGGGTCAGATCACGGGATGCTTTGGGGGCTATTGGAAGGACTTCGGCTTTTTCTCAAAGTGAGATGGGAAGGAGACAAATGATGTGGTGGCCTGACTTACCTTTTAAAAGGGTTGGATATGGGATACGAGAAAAAGAAACTCAAAAATTTGGGGCCTGAGATAGTAGAAGAATGATGTTGCCATTTCCTGAGCAAGGAAGGCTACAGGAGAAGCAGGTCCTAGGGGAGGGTCAGCAGCTTAACCCATATGTTTACACACATAACTACATACTTGGGAGACAGAAATGTGAGTGTCATCAGCTTATAGACAGTATTTAAAATCTGGGTCAGAATGGATGAGATCACCAGGGAAAGAGACAAAGCCCAAAGAGTGAGCCATGGAGAACTCTGAAGTTTAAAGGTCAGGGAGGGGAGAGGAATCAGTAAAGGGGACTTAGAATAGCAAAGAGGAAAGAGGGAACCAGGAGAGGATTGTGTCCTTGAAGCCAAATAAAGAATGTTTCTAGGAGGAGGAGGAAAGAATTATGATGACCTGTCGAATACCACTAAAAGATCAAATAAGATGAAGCCTGAGAACTGGCCAATGGATTTAGCAAAATGGAAGTCGTGGGTGATCACAATAAGAACACATTAGGTGGATTGATAGCAACTAAAGCTTGCATATAGTGGGTTCAAAAGAATGGGGGAGGGGTAAAAAAGGAGACAGTGAATATAGACAATTCTTTCAAAGAAGGGAAGGAGAGAGATGGGCTGGTAACTGGAAGGGAAAGAGGGGTGAGGAAAGGACTATTTCAAGATGAAGAAATTGCAGTGTCTGCTCACTGGTAGGAAAGATCCTGCAGGCAGAAAAAACTGATTTCGCAGCAAAGAGATAGAGAAAAGTTCCTGGAGCCAAGTGCTTCAAAAGGTGAAGGGTGGGGTCTAGTTCACAAGTGGAGGGACATGGATAGTTCACCCATGATAACAGGAGAGAAGGCAGAATAAGTGCACATGGCGAGGGAGCTGTGGAAAGTCTCTCCGGCTGCTTCTCTTGTCACCGTGTAAGAAACAAGATCGCCCCCTAAAAGTGAGGATGATAAAGGAGCTAGAGGTTTGAGGAGAGAGAAGGTAGGAAAGAGGAATGAACTAGGAGACTGAGCAGTCAGGAGGTTGGAAGATTCATTTACAAGGATAGTAACAGGAGTTGTGTAGGAGAGAGTGACGGGGGCGGGGGCAGCAGATGGCTGCAACAAGGAGAGGTGGTGGGTGGTATAACCATGAGTGTGAGTGTGCATTTCTGGCTCCCCAAAGGTCCCTCCTGGCCTTTCCCGCACAATAGTTGCTACTATTCTGCTTCTATCACCATTGACTTGTTTTGGCTTTCTTGAGCTTCTTATAAATGAAATCATACAATATATAATTTTTGTGTATCTAGCTTCTTTCACTATTTTGTTTGTGAGATCTAATTATGTTACAGCAATTAGTTTATTCTTTTTTTGTTGCTATGTTTTATTTCATTTTATGAATAAACCACAATGTATTCATTCTACTGTTGGTGGACACTTTGGTTGTATCCAGGTTTTGGCTATTGTAAGTAAAACTACTATGCACATTCTTCTCTCAATTTTGATGGACAGGTGCACTAATTTTTCCTGAGTATATACTCAGGGATGGTGGGTCTAGATGTGTATGTCTACTGTTAGGAGACAGTACAAGTTTTCCCAAGAATTCCAGTTTATTTAGACTCCCACCAGCAATTCGGGAGTGTTCCAGTTGCCCTATAGTATCCTCGCTAACACTTGGCATTGTCAATCCTTTTAATTTTACAAATTCTAGTGGGTATGTTGTGATATTTCATTGTGGTTTTCATTTGTATTTCCCTGATGGAAAATGATGTTAAGCGCCTTTTCATTATTCTTATTGGCCATCTGTGTCATCCCTTTTAGAGAGCTTGTTCAAGTCTTTTGTTCAGGATTTTATTGGTTTTTTGTTTTTATTTTGTTTTTCTTTGCTTATTGATTTGTAGTTTTTTAAAATATATTCTGGACACAAGTCCTTTGTCAAGTATGTTGATTCTAGATATTTTCTTCCAGTCTGTAGCTTGCCTTCCTACTTTCTTAACGGTGTTTTTTGGTGAACATAAACTCTTAAATTTGTTTTTACTTGCGAAATTCACATAACGTAAAATTTACACTCTAAAGTGAACAACTGAATGGCATTTGGTATATTCACATTGTTGTGTAACCACCACAACTATCTAGTTCCAAAGCATTTTCATTTCCCCAGAAAGAAACTCCATCCCCATTCAGCAGTTGCTCCCATTCCCCACCCCACCCCCAGCCCTTGGCAACCACCTATCTGTTCTGTTTCTATAGATCTAACTGTCTGGGTATTTCATATGCATAGAGTCACACAATATATTTACATCTGGCTTCTTTCACTTCGCAGAATGTTTTCCAAGTTCATCCAAGAAGTTCTCAATTTTAATAAAGTGCAATTTATCAACGTTTCTTTTATGGTTAGTGCTTTTGATATCCTGGTTAAGGTCAAGAAGATTTTTTTTTTGTTTCCTAGAAGCTTATTTGTTTTACTTTTCACTTTTAGGTTCACGATCTACTGTGAGCTAGTGTTTGCATGTGCTGTGAGGTTAGGGATCAAAGTACATTTTCCCCCCAGGTGGATATTCACCATTTAGTGAAAAGACCATCCTTTCCTCTACCGAACTGCAATGGAGTCGTATTGTGTCCTTGAACTGCATAGTTCCACTAACCCCCTGACAGCCTCCCAACTTTCTGATCGCAGCCAAGAGAGCAGCTTCCCAGACAGACTGGTTCTGCCATGTTCTGAGAATCATCCACAGAAGCCCAGAGTACAGCCCTCTCCCACAGCCCTTCCAATAGCTTTGTAAACACCTAATTCAATAAGTTAAATTCCTTTCTCCTTAAAATGTCTAGACTGGATTTTGTTTCTTGCACTGAACCTGGGCCACTCACACCCTCACAGTTGTTTGTCCCCAGTGCTGTTGGTGGCATAGACTGTTGCCTGGAGCTTAGAGTTCTCTTATTTCCCCAGCAGCTGCGGTGGTATAGGGTAGGTGGGACTGTGGTAACAAAGAAGGGAAAAGTTTTCCTGTGGTTTATTTTAGATTTTTGCCACCTAAGGGGAAAGTGAGCCGCTGAAACTGCCAGAGTTCAGCCAAAGTTCCCCCAGCCTTGTCCTCCCTGTTCAACAACACTCCCATTCGGTAGACTCACTCTTCAGAAACCAGAAGTCCTCACACCCCTAACCCCAGCACTCCTTCTCCAGTCCACACCCTCTCCTGGGTGACCTCATCCACAAACATTCATCACCTGGCCCAACAATTCTCTGCCACTCACCCAGATCTTCCACCTAAGTTCCAGAATGCCACCAGAAATGCCACAGACGCTTCCAAGCCCCGTGATGAGAACCAAATTCACTGCTCTCTACCAAATATTCTCTTATTCTTAGGTTTGCATCTCAGGAAGTTACCACCACTAACCCACGCACAGAAACCTGGGAATTGTCTTCCACTCAACCCTCTTCCTTATCACCTGTGATGAGCAAGGCTTGTCAATTCCATCTCCTTAATATGGCTGAAATCCACCCCTAAAGCCAGTAATCGCAATCCCTGTTCCAGCCAGCATCATATCTAGCCTGGTTGTTTGCATCTTTGCTCCACCCTAAGTGAATTTTTTTTCTATAAAACAAAACTAGACAACCTATGGAATGAGAGAAAATATTTGCAAAAGATGAGACTGACAGGGGCTTAATTTCCAGAGTATATAAACAGCTCATACAACTTAATAATAAACAAAAAACCCAATCCAAAAATGGGCAGAAGACCTAAACAAGCAAGTCTCCAATGAAGACATACAAATGGCCAATAGGCACATGAAAAAAATGCTCAATATTGCTAATTATCAGAAATGCAAATCAAAATTACAACGAGGTATCCCCTCACACCAGTCAGAATGACCATCACTAAAAAGTCCATAAATGATAAATGCTGGAGAGGGTGTAGAGAAAAGGGAACCCTCCTACACTGATGATGGGAATGTAGTTTGGTGCAGCCATTATGGAAAACAGTATGGAGATTCCTCAAAAGACTAAAAATAGACTTACCATATGATCCAGCAATCCCACTCCTGGGCATACATCTGGAGGAAACTCTAATTCAAAAAGATACATGCAGCCCAATGTTCATAGCAGCACTATTTACAATAGCCAAGACATGGAAACAACCTAAATGTCCACTGACAGATGACTGGATATAGAAGTTTGGTATCTTTATATAATGGAATATTACTCAGCCATAAAAGAGAGTAAAATAGTGCCATTTGCAGCAACATGGATGGGCCTGGAGATTGTCATTCTAAGTGAAATAAGCCAGAAAGAGAAAGAAAAATACCATATGGTATCATTTATATGTGGAATCTTAAAAAGAGACAAATGAACTTACTTACAAAAAACAGACTCACAGACATAGAAAACAAGCTTATGGTTATGCGGGGGAAGGGGGTGAGAAGGGATAAATTGGGAGTTTGAGATTTGCAGATATTAACTACTATATATAAAATAGATAAACAAGTTTATATTGTATAGCAGAGGAAACTATATTCAATATCTTGTAGTAAACTATAATGAAAAAGAATATGAAAACAAATATACGTATGTATATGTATGACTGAACTATTATGCTGTACACCAGAAGTTGAAACAACATTGTAAACTGACCATACTTCAACTAAAAAATTAAAAAACAAACCAAAACGAATCATATTCAAATGCTTAAAATCCTTCATTCTCTCCAATCGCCTGTCTGATAAAGTCCAAAATCCTTGGCATGTATGAGGGTAAAAAATAAAGACATTTTTTACATCAACAAAAATAGGGAGTCCCAGTACCAACATATCTTCACTATAAGAACTTCTACAGGATTTACTTCTGGAAGAATAAAAACTATCCCAGAAAGATCTGTGAAGCAAGAATTAGTTAAAAAAGAATAGTAAACTTGTGGGGAAAGCTAAATCAACACTGCTTGTATATAACGATAATGGTAATATCTGATTTATGTAGTTTAAAAGCAAGGCAGACTTTGGGGTATAGACAGTACATTGTATACACTCATTTATTTTTGTTCTTTCCTGAAATCTACTGAAATGATAATGAAGAGATTTTTTTAAAGATACAAGCTCCCAAAGACAAAGAGAATGGAAAACCAGTATAATACCGAATGCTAAAAAGCAGGCGAATGTGTGTGACTGACTAGACAGTTCAAAGAAAACTGAATTCTAAGTCAGTGGGCAAAGCTGAGGAAAAAAAGCTGATTGCAGCACAGATGCAGAACCCTCACGCTTATCAGGAATCAGCAACACCAGGCACCTCTGAAGGGGATGATAAAGGTGGGGTGAAAAACAGGAGAATTACTTGAAAATCTGTCTAAAAAGGGGATGTATCCCCAGGCTGCTGCTTCACTCCAGGCAGCAATTTGACTGCCCCTCCTCCACCATAGCAAAAACCTGGAGGTTTATGTGCCAGAGAAGGCCAGAATATTATTCTAAAAACAGAAAGACTGAAAGAACATTTACATTCTATAGTCTAAGAACTTCAGCCTTTTCCCCCAACTCAGTACCCAGAACACTAGCAATCAGAACTGTAGCCTCCAAGTAACAGACTGGAATATGTTTGCTTTGGAGAATCTGATCTAAATACACTGACACCGGGGGTTCCCCCAGGAAAAGGCCTGGCCAGATCATCCGAGAGGGAACTTTTCAGTTAACAGTTCCCCACCAAGACTCAAAAGTATTGTCTCCAACCCACCCTGAGAAAGTAAAGCTTAGCTGTGATTGAGAGTCAGACTCCGCCCTGCCATTCATCGGGCTGGGATAACAGAAAGTCAGCAAAGGTAACAAGAAACACTGTCTCCCCCACGCTACGCAGCAGTAAAGTTCAGAACGACCCCTTTCTATGACCACTGCTTTCTCACTCACTGAGAAACTCTGTCCTCTAGAATCTCAGACTGTAAGAAACACTACTGTTTGAAAGCATATCAGTAAGAAAATCATTCTCCTTTTGTCTGAAGGATCCAAGTCACGTCGACAGAGAAGCAGCCCTGATTTACAGCTTAGGTGCAGAGCTTTAGATGAGGGGTTCCTGGACACAGTATTCTACATTAGTGTTTACTTCACAGTCCAGACCCGATATTAACTTCTTTACACAGATCCCTATTAGCTTTGACCCTCTTAGAACACAGCTTCATTTAAATTTCACCTAAGCGTCACCCTTGCCCGCAGGCCTATAGCAGGCACGCCTTTCCCTCCGTTGGGTGAGAAGCCCTACGTTTCCTCCAGTCCCTGACCTCCCTCCCTGCCGCGGGCCCCGCAGCTCAGGGTGGGTGGCTAGCTGGGCTGGAACAACTCTCTCAAAGAACACTGGAGGCTTTAGTCTGCCAGGCAAGAGAGCAAACCGTGAATGAGGTCCACAGAATATGGGAACTAGAGCTGCAGCACAGAGAAGCAGCCCGGAGAGCCCCTGGGGTGAGGGTGAAGGGAGCTCTCCGGGGAAAGGGCAGAGAGGTCAGAGGGGCTCCAGCGGGAGGGAGGCTCCGGGAAAGTGAGGTTGACTGAACGCCTTCAGACACCCAGACAGCTGGAGGAGAGTTTGGAGTGAGCTAGTAATAGCAAGAGGACAAAAAGCATTTCTAGGAAGGAAAAGTATCAGAGTGACTCATCTGTGAATATCATTTCCACAGTCAAAATAAGGTAAATTCTGAATAGTCTTTTAACCAAAATTGTTATACAATTATATGGGAAAAATGGGGGAAGGAAGAGGATGTGAAACAGCTGAGTCCTTATCTTCCATTTTAGAAATCAGTGCATAATATTTAAAGAAAAAATCAAATAGTCACAATAAGTTATTTAGAGATATGGAAAGAGATAATTAATAAAATATCAGGTACAAGATGTGAAAGCGGTTGCTTTGAGGAGGGGAAAGTGGGGAGAGTGGGCTGGGATGTACTGTTTGTAGTAAGAATTGTAACTGTTTAACTCCAAATTATGCGCATGTATAGCTTAAAAACAAAACCTAAAGCAGGTCAAGACAGAACTCATCTTGAGCGTAACTGCACATTGGTTGGGAGGGACTGATTAAAGATATTCTAAGCTTTTTGTATTGATTGATTAATTTTGATTGTTAAATTTGTTAAATTTAAATGTTAATAGAATAGAAGCAGAGTGTATAATTTCCAAACAAGGAAAGGGAAAAAAGAAATAAGGGGGGGGGGGATCTCAACAAATCCTAAAGAAGACAAGAAAGCAGAAAGATAAGTAAGAGAAAAATCTGGAGAGATTTAAAGTCACCAAAAATTTTTTCCTAGAAATGAGTCCAATGATATCATAAACACAATCAATATAAATGGAGTAAATTCTCTAGTCAAAAGACAAAGTTTGTTGGACTAAATGAAAATTAATTCTATATGTTGATTTTATATATGAAACATACCTAAAACAGAAGAAATAGAAGGGTTAAAAGTAAAAACATAGAAAATATATGTGTGCCAGGCAAATGCTAAACAAAAGAAAGCTGGTGCAGATATATTAACATTAAATAAAATAAAATTTATGACTACAAGTATGAACTAGAGATAAAAGAGCTACTACATTGATGTAAGTTTTAACTCAGCATGAAGACATGATAATTATAAACCTACATTTCTTAATAATACAGCTTCAAATTTTAAAAGAAAAACTGTCAGAACTCCCAGGAGAAACTGATAAATTCACTACAATTATGGGAAATTTTAACATATTTCCCTCAGTTAATTGATGGACCAAGAGAAAAGTTTTTTCCGTAAGGACATAGGAGATTTAAAGAACATAATTAAAGGTTTGGCCTATCGAACTTATATATAACCCTGCAGCCAGTAACTAGAGGAACATAATCTTTTCTCGTGTATGTACAACATCTTTAACAGATTTATTGAGGTATGACTGACATACAATAAGCTGCATGTATTTAAAATGTACAACACGGTAAGTTTCAACTCAGTATACATCCGTACCACCACCACCACCATCAAGATAATGAACCTCAAATGTTTACTCACGCCCCTGTTATCCTGGGTGGCAGCATAACCCGCTTAAGAGACTACATTTTCCACCTCTTGCGGCTAATTGTAACCATGTGATGACATTCTAACTATGCATGTAAACATAAAAAAGATGTGAGTGGAGTTTGCCAAATGGATCTTCCAGAAAAGCTCCTTAAAGGAAGACCAGACAGCTGGCATACATCCTCTTGAATTCTCTGGCCCCTTTTCCCATCTGCCCTCTTTCTGTTTCCTGTCTAGAGCACAGACATGATGACTGGAGGGTCTTGTGGTTTGGAAGCACAGTGAGGGTGGGAGTCGTAGGCCAAGGATCGTAGACAGAGAGCCTGAGAACCTGATGAATCCCTGGGGACATTATGTCAGCCCTGGGCTGTCTACATCCAGACTTTATCACCCTGAGAGAAAACTTAATTTCCATCGTGTTTAAGTCTCTGCTATTTCCAGTCTCTGTTACAGACATGAATGCAATTCCAAGTTGATTGATAGTTGGTATTGGAAGTCGGCTAGTGCAGTAACAGCATCTAGAACGTGGCATCAGCTTAAGGGAAGTTTGCTGGACAAGTATTAAGGAGGATCCAGGCCCCTGCAAGCTAGAAAGCAGGTAACCCTGAGGATTTGCAAACCACCTGGTTAAATGGTTGCTCACTGAATCTTAGAAAGCCATTAATAAAAGTTTCTGTGTTCTGACTCCTTTGCCGCTTTTAGCAAAGTTCTACATGAGACATGAAATCAGGCTCGAAATGTTACGGAAATGACAGACCAGCCAAGAAGCAAGCACCACTCAGAGGGTTGGAGTACTCAGATTTATTACGCCGGCAGGCTCAAAGGGGCTTCTGCTCCGAAGCTCTGAGCACCTCCAAGACGTGCGCATGAGGTTTTATAGGGTTAATTACAAGTATGGGGCTATTGGCCAATAAGGTTCAGACAACAAAAAGCAAGGAATCAGCACACTGGAGCTTATCAATTTGGAACAGATCACGTTACTGACACTTGTTGAGCTTGGATTTACGAGTTAGCTTGTTAGCCCAGTAAACTGACATTAAACTTCAGATTTATGAGTTAGCCCAGCAGAACTTAGATCAGTAAACCGACACTTATCACACTTAGATTTGTGACTTAGCTCATTAGCCCAGCTGGGCTTTTCCTTCACAGAATCAGTCTTTAAACATTAAAAAATGGATATAATACTCTGCTAAGGAAAGCACTCTCTACTTAGGGTCCACATGCACACACAAAATCAGGAATCAGGAATATAAAAGTTGACTGAGACTCTCATTATATAGAGGCTGCTGGATTAAAAAGTCAACTGCTTCTCTACCCCCTAAATGCGAGCAGTTTGGAATGGCAGCTGCTAGACAATCACCCCACCAGAGACTAACACTGTGGCCCCAAAACTTTCTAAGGCACCTTCTGTTAAGAGGCCTGCCTGCCCGTGGTGCAAGACTCCCAGCAAAGACCAGGTTAACAGTGTTGTCATCCCCTTCAAACCTTGAGAGTAAGTAGGGAGAGGGTCAGAGCGTGGAAACCAACAAGCAAAATCTGAGCGTGTTCAGGCTTAACGCGGTACGTAAGATCTTTGGCCACAGTAACTCATGCTCAAGAATTGACTGGAAGCCTCCTAATCACTTCAGGAAACTATGTTAATAGAAACAAACCGACAAAACCCACATCTGGCCTGCAACTGTCTACGGCTATAAGCTAACACCCTGGGTCCCCCACACAGAAGGGGCTCCGTCTAGAGGTGGCTGCCAAAGCTGTGTGGCCCTTAAGGAGCGTGTCACCCACACCCAAAGAGAGTAAGGAAATGAAAACAGCATAAAAGCACAAGAAGAAGACTAAAGAAAATGAGAGATGTAATTTTGAAAACTGGAAAGTTGTATGTATGAGGTTTTAAATCCTTAAGTGTGAATGTTTTCCACTCTACGCATGAGGTGGAGAATGGAAAACCAAAAAGGAATAAAATAATTGGAGTCTTAGAACTTGTAGAGACTTTAAAAATTAAGTTCTTAGTCCTTTGAAAGCAGGGGCAGGAGGACTGAAAATTCCTTTTTAGGGGATAATGACTGATCCTGGAGAAAAAGTTTACAAGAATTAGAAAACTGGCCCCTCCCTCACCGGCCCTGCAGTGATCTCCACCCACCCCGATGCCAAGCCGGTGTATCTGGCCCTGCCACGGAGCTCCCCGGCAGCTCTTTTGGACCTCATGCTTCAGTTCGAACAGACAGCCAAGGATCGATCACCAGAGAGGTGAAGGCAGCCTCAGAGATGAAAGGCAGAAGTCAAAAGAAAAGGGTTCTGGCGTGTAATACATAATGAGGGACCAGAAGAAAATATCCAAAAAACTGCAATCAATAACCTCAGAAAAATTAGAGAAAATATTGTACCCATGATACAAGAATGCATGCTCTTTATTCTATTTTTTATTTTTTGGAGGTGGGGAGGTAATTAGGTTCATCTATTTATTACTTTTGGTGGAGGTACCGGACCTCGTGCTTGCTAGGCATGCAGTCTACCACTGAGCTATGCCTCCCCTACCTTGGACACTATTTTTAAAAGGAACATTCATAAAGTAATAAAGACTTCTTGGAAATTAAAAATATAGAAATGGAAGTAAGTAATTTAATAAAAGGATTCTAAGATAATATTAAAGAAATAGCCTGGGGTGTAGAATAAAAAATACAAAGAATAGAAAATATGAAATAAATGTAAAAAATTAGAGGTTCAGTCTAGGATATAGAATATCTGATTAAAAGGAGTTTTGGAAAGAGAGACGAATAAAGTAGTTAGTGGGAAAATTATTAAAGAAATAATTCAGTAACATTTTCCTGAACTGAAGGACATGAATTTCCAGATTGAAAGGGCCTATTAAATGCCCAGCACAGTAAATTATAACAACAAAGAAACAAGCAAAACTTTTTTTAAAAAATCAAACACTCAAGGGTATTTCATCACAAAATTTCAGAGTGAATATTAAGAGCAACTTCTAAAGTCTTCCCAGAGAGAAAATCAAGTTGCACACAAAAGATACTCAGCTGCATACTCACAATGGCGCTGGATTTAGTAATACTCCTAAAAACTAGAAAACAATGGCACAGTGCTGTCAAAGTGCTATACGAGTATTATTTTTACTCTAAAATTTTACACTCCATCAAGCTGTTTTCAGGCATGCCAAAACAGGATATCTGCTTTCTGGGCTCCTTTCCTCAGGAAGCTAACGGATGATGAATTCCACTAAAACAGAGCGTGGAACCAGGGAAATTCAGAACCTAGTATCTATGAAATAGAGGAACCACACAGAAGACGAGCAAAGAGATTCCCTGGATGATGGCATAGGGAAGAGACAGGACAAGTCTGCAGCAGGCTTCATGCCACCAGCCAGATTGGGGCAGGTGGCCTTCTCGTGATGGCATCAGCCTGCCTGCTTTGTTTGGTCAGTTTGAGAGGTTTACACTTTTTTTTTAAATTGAAGTATAGTTGATTTACAATGTATGTTTCTGGTGTACAGCATAGTGATTCAGTTATATGTATTGGTTTTTATATTTTATCATTATAGGTTACTACAAGATACAGCATATAGTTCCCTGTGCTATATTGTAGGACTTCGCTGTTTACCTATTTTATATACAGTAGTTAGTATCTGCTAATCCCAAACTCCCAATTTATCCCTCCCTCTACTTCCCCTTTGGTAACCATAAGTTTGTTTTCTAAGTCTATGAGTCTGTTCTGTTTTGTAAATACGTTCAACTGTCTCATTTTTCAAGATTCCACATATAAGTGATGTCATATGATACTTGTTGAGAGGTTTACATTTCTGATAGAGGGAATGAAAACAAAACAAAGAAACAAAAAGGCCCAAGGCAATTATAAATTCCAGGAAAAATTAAAATGTGCGTAAGAGATAAACTTAATCATAATAATGATGTAGCTTAATTGTGGACAAAGTTTACATAGTCATAATTATATAAGCAACAAATACTAATTTATCCAAAAGTTGTTACCTATTATTGGAAGAAGGGATGAGTGTTGCATGTGGAGTATTTAAAGAGCTAAACCCTAATTTTCTATTGTAAAATGTATACTGAGTGAACTAAGAATTTTATTGATTTTATTACTAAAATTTGTGATAAAATTTCAAAGTGACACTTCATAAAATCAGTAGGTCAGAAAGATTTATTTTGTTTCTGATGAGCAATGGGTTTAGTTTTTTTTCCTCAAAAAATGCAGAATTTTTTTACATTTATAGCATTTCATCAAGGTCTCTACATACATTAAAAGCATCTATTAAAAGTGTCCATTCCTCTTTCATATAATAAGGAAAAAGTGTCATCAATGAAAATCTTAAGTCGGTTTCACCTGAGATGGTGATTAAAAATGCAGATTAGTTACCCTGCCTAAGGTGTACTGAACCAGTGTGTCTCTGAAAACCAGAAGTGACATTTGACTGACTCCTCCAATGATTTTTAGGTGTCCTAATGGAATCTATTAGAAAAACACATCTTGGATTACTCTAATGTGTTTCCACATTATAAAAATTAATTTTGTATCAAATTTGTCCTCTTAGGATAGGAAGTTACTTTTCCCGTAGCTATGAGGTACATAAAGTTTTGATTCTATAAATATTTCAAACAATACCGCAACCTGTTGTTTCATCATTATCATCTTAACTCATTTGTCATATTGCTCTGACTTCTCAGTCCTAACTTATCAGATAATGGCCGTGTATTTTATTCATTAACTCCATTCCATTCTCAGGAAGATCAATAAAATACTTCACAAGTGTTGGTCAAAATATGACATTGGAATATAAAATAAAATATGAGAAAATAATATTCTTTATAGTCTCAGAAACTATTTAACCTACTCCCAATTTAGCCCTCTACCCACCCACCTTTTCCTTTAAGAATAAATTTTTGTAAAAAAGTACATATATATATGTATACACTTTATATATATACATATATACACTTTACAAAACTGTGTGAAAATTGACCCAAAAAAGAAACAATAAAGACTGAAAAATAAAGAGCTAATTGCCAATTTAATAAGTTTAAAAAAACAACAGGATAAACCCAAAGTAAATGGGAGCATATAATAGAATTCCAGGCTGGTGTTTATTTTCCCTCAAGACTTTACATACAATTCCAATGTATTTTTGTATCTGTAGTTGCTGATTAGAAGCCTGTCATCCTTCTGATTTCTTTTTTTCCCTTCCTTTCTCTTCTCTTCTGTCTCTCTTTTATAGATTGTCCTTTTTTGACTCTAATGTGCATAGTAGGGGATGATAGTAGAGAAAGAAATCAGGGTATTTTAAGGAGGTAAAAAGGGCAGGACTTCACCATTGCTTGACAGTGAGGACAGAAGAGAAGAGAAAAACAAAAGATGATTCACCTCATTAGAAGAAAACAAAACCAAGAACAGGTACGAGGTGGGTCGGGGGAGCAGATGAGTTGGGTGTTGCGGGACATTTTAAGTAAAGATTCCTGTATCTGGATGGTTCTATGGGTTTGAAACTCTGGAATGTGTTTCAGTCTGTAAGTTGAAGCTACAGATGCAGGGCAGCATAAAAATGTGATAGATGTTGGAGATCCAGAGAATGAGATGCTGGGGATGTTGAGAGTGAGAGGGCAGAGAGTGAGAAGTAAGAAAGCCCAGGACGGAGCTCCCAAGGAATACAAATGTTTAAGGAAAAAGCAGAGAAAGAGAAGCCTGAAAAGAAAATTGAAATATTGGAGCCAAAAAGATGGAAGCAGAGAGTGGAGAGAGTGCCGTCACAGAAGCCAGGAGAAGAAACAAGTTTTAAGAAGAAAACGTTTTACAGGGCCAAATGCTATGTTGAGAGCAGGCAATATAGATAAGGGTTAGATTTAGCAAGGAGGATGTCACTGGTGACCTTGGCCAGAGAGGTTTCTTCATGGACGCAGCGGGTGGAGGAAGATGGGGTGAGGGGTGAGCGGAAGGTTTAGAGGTGGAGCAGGGAGTGCAGACTGCTCTTTGGAATAGTTGAGGTGTGAAAAAGGAAGAGACAGGGTGGGGGCTAAAAAAAAGGAGGAAGGAGGAGGAAGGTATAGCTCAGTGGTAGAGTGTGTGTTTAACATGCACGAGGTCCTGGGTTCAATCCCCAGTACCTCTGTTTAAACAAACAAACCAACCTAATTACCACCTCCCCCACAAAGGAAAAAAAAAGATAACCAAAAAGGAGGGAGGATTTGATTTGATTTTTGAAAGACAACATGTGCATTTTTCTGATTACGAAAGTAGTTACATAGTCTTTTCATGAAACTCAGAAAGCACAGAAAAGTGAAAAGAACAGACAATCCTTCTATAAACCTAGTTGACAGAGTCGACAACTGTTCATCCTTAGGTGATGGTCCTTTAAATCACCCAGGTTTATTTGAATAAAAATTGGCTACTTTGAAGGATGCTTGTTTCATTTAATACATCGTGAGCATTTACCATTTCAATAAATAATCTATACTTTTTTGTTATTATAAAAGACATAGATGGCCACTAAAAAATAAAATGTCAAGCAGTAAATACAAAGTCTCAGGGGTCGTTATTGGTAGCATGGACGTGATGTGCACACACTAGAGGAAGGCACTGGCAGAGGAGATGCTGAAGACAGAAGAGCAGGAGAGAGGGCGTACCTGCTGCCAGGAGAGGCTGGAGGAGGCGGGAGGGAAGGGATTCAGAGCTTCCCACAGCCCTGACTCTCTGTACAAAGGTCACATCAGCTGAGAGTGATGGGGGAGTAGACGAAGGTATGAAGTCGTTGCTGCCGGGAAGGTGAGAGGGCTGCCGATAATGGGAAATAGCTGTTTTGAGGTGGCTCACCTTCCAGTGAGATAGACGGGGTCTTGATCTTGGTGTTGATCCCTAATTAGCTAAGTGTCCCTGGTCAATTATTTAACCTCTACGCAACTTCGAAGTCTAGATGAAAAAGTGAAAAGGTAGATGGCTGAAAACCAGTCCGTGCCCGGGGTTTAGCTGGGCAAGTGTGGGGTAAAAAGGAACTTGGGAGATGAGGTTATTAGCAAGATAGCAGTTTAACTGATAGACTATGAGGTTTTTGCTCATTAGAGATGAAAATAAACCAAGAAACTATCTGTAAAGGAAAACGAGTAAGTTCAAAGAAGTGAAGTTATGTTTACGGTCCCCTGTTCTACCAAAGAAATATTTTGAAACATTCATAAAAACAAGGTCCACCTCCAACCCTCGCAAATCTGCATTCCTGTCCCCCAGAAAGAAACACTACAATATTTTCACCCATGTCTTGACAGTCCTTGTATTAAGCTGGGGGCCGATAGTTACCATGAACAGCGCTGCCCATGCTATGCAGCCCTAGCCCCAGGCGCAGGAACTTCTTTTTTAACCATACAGGCTAGTTTTGTTTTTAACATGCAAGATGCCACAAAGGCCGGAGAAAACCAGACGGAACCGGCTGCATCCAAGATGGCAGACAGAGTAGGCTAAAGGTCACCGCTTTCCTTGCCTGGATTCTGTTTCCATACAGACGCCTGAGAGCCAAGGACACTTGCCCTGATTTATCTGCTCCAAAAGTACCTGGTGTTTGGCAGAGATGCTTTTGCAGCTGTACGCTGAGAGATATACAGTGGTCAGCCACCGCGAACCGGCGCTGAGCTGAGCACAGGAAAGAACGCGCCTGCGCAGATGAAACCTGGGGGCACCTGAGGCCGAACGTTGCGTCATTACCGTGCTAAGGTCTTCGCCCAGAGAGGGGATTTGCACCTTACCAGGGACAGTTTGTACAAAGGAGCGTGGGTGACTGCACATGCCTCGGCTGCCCCTGAAAATCTCCGCCTTTTTCCTAGAGCCCTGAGACCTGTCTGACTCCTAACCCTTAAAATTCCGTTACTCCTCTCCAGGGAGAAGGTACCTTCAGAGCATGAGCTCCCCATCTCCATTCTCTGGCCGTTGAATAAAAGCCTGTCTTGCTTGCAAACTGTTTCCTTATTGGCAGCGTGAACTTGAGTGGGAAAGAACTCCCTGATCGAGCTAGGGGTATTTGGTTCAGCTAGAACCTCAATGGAGGGGGGTGGGGGGGTCGCATCTAATTCGGTAACAAGAGCATGGATTCAGAGCCATGGGTTACCGCCCTATGCGCCATCACTTGCAGGCTGTAGAACAGCAGTTCTCAAACTTTTTAGTCTCAGGTTCTCTTTGCACTCTTAAAAATGGAAGATTCCCAAGCTTTTTGTTTATGTAGATTATATATACTGATATTTACTATATTAGAACTTAAAACAGAAAATTTAAAATATTAATCCATTTAAAAATAACAACCATAAACCCATTACGTTAACATAATTCAGTTTTTATGAAAAATAACTATCTTCCAAAACAAAAATGTAATGAGAAGGGTGCACTTTTTTACATTTTTGCAAGTCTCTTTAATAGAAGACAGCTGGATTCTCATATGTGTCTGCAATCAATCTGTTGGAAAATGTTTTGATTCAAGTATATAAAGAAAATCCTTTTTTTCAACATTATATGTTGTTGAAGAAAAGGAGGAATATTTCAAGCCTTCTCAGGTAACTGTGGACATTCTCTTTTGATGCTACACCAAAACCTGATGTACAGTGTGGTTTCTAAAAGGTCACAATGTGGACTCCGAAAGCACATCAATGAACTTTTTGTAATCTATTACGTCTGAATCCATTGTTTCTTTTCTTGTATTTGAAATGGATCCTTTGGAAAGTATTGGTTCACTGCATAATGCAGAGCTTCCTAATGCTGACACATTACAATATACAATTTTGACATACACATTTATTAACATCCATCTCAAGCATTTTGAGAATGTCCAATTCACAGTGGCACATTCAAATTTTCCAATTAAAAATTTCACTTGAGAATTCACATGTCACCACTGACAACAAAAACTGTCAGCTGTGTTCCTTGAAGTGAGGCTCACTTATTTTTGAGATGTTTGCCAAATATTCAAGTTTAAATAACCACAGTTTGTCTGGCAGTTGCACTTTTAAGTAAAAATGGGGGAGGAAAAAGTGGCTAGTTCATCTCACAACTCACCTGCTCAAGTGCTCTCCAGACAGTCCCTGTACTGCAGTTTGCAGCCAAGAGCTCTATGCTCCATGGGTACTTCCCACTTCACCTCAGATGATATTAAAGATGTGTTTTCAAGGGTTGAGATTTAGGACAATTAATATGTTTTACTGCTTCATCAAGGGCAGTTTTTTGTTTGTTTTTTCAAGCCAAGAGTATGTGTGGGTGAAGGACACAATGACTGCCAGCACAGTGTGGTGCCACTGCCTTGGATTTGTGATTAGACACCAACAGTTTTACCCCCATTGCTTTGGCATCAGTGCAAGTGTCAACACAGTGGAAGAGGCAAATAACATCATAGTGTACTATCACTATGAAAATAGTTTTGCTCTCACAAACCCCCTGAAAGGGTCTTGGGGACCTCTAGGGGTCCACAGACCACACTGTCAGAACCATCACTGCAGAGCAAGATATCTAGCATTTCTGGCTTTCAGTTTCCTTATTTATGAAATAGGATTAATAATGCTACAGCTACTCATAGGGTTGTTGTGAAAGCTAATTTAAAACATGTAAAAACATTTAGAACAGTCTCTGGGACATTGTGTTACGTAAGCATTTGCTAATATAATCACATATCCGATGTCATTAAATCATTATCAAATTTATTGACAGTGTATTAGTCCATATTAATGGAACATAATTGTTGGATATCAGGTTGTTTCCAATTTTTCAACACCCTTGCACATAAGCCTTGAACTGCCCAGAGTACACACAGTACTGTTGAAAAGTATACAGGGAATATCAAAGTGGGGAAGCTGAAAGGAGAGGGGATCTACAGCCAAGTGAGTATCTGACTTCAGCCGAGAGCATTTCTTAAGGTGGACATGATCCAGGGTATTGCCAGAAGAATGAGAGAATGAACTGTGATGATGATCTCTGAACTGGAAGAGGCCACGGTGTCAGCTGAGTCACCCTCACGCACACTGAAGCCACCCAGTTGGCGTGCAGAGGACCAGCGACTGGGACACAGGTCCCATCATGACCTGATGGACGGACTCTGCCAGAACATGATTTTGCTGGGGAACCCCACCTAGGCCAGGAAAGCCTAAGTGACCAGCGTCTTTGTAACTGACACCTACAAAAGATCCCCAAGCCCTACATGATGAGCTATTTCTTTCAAGTAATATTTGATTCAAAACATACTAGTGTCCTCCAAAATTCAGACACAAACATCTATAAGTTCATTATTCAGAAATGGAACTCATCCAATATGAACATAATGCAGCACAAAGGAGGTTTTCTAGCTCTGTTTTGTGGAAACTTGTTTACAGTCAGGCTGCAAGGTCTGACTTCAGGATACTAGAAATGAAGTTCATGGAGTCTTGGCCAGACAGAAGTTAACAATACGGATCACTGGTGAAAGGAGGAGGTGTTTTTTTCAATAAACAATGCTGTAACAAGTGGTTTTCCATGTTAAAAAATTGAAATTGGATCCCTATTTCAATGTACACAGAAATCAGTTCTAGATGGAATAAGGAATTTCTATGTGAAAGGCAAAACCATAGAACTTAAAAAAAAAAAAAACAGAATACCTAACTTTGGAAGACTTTGCTGGGCACAAGAAACACTAACCTTGAAAGAAAAGATTGAGAAATATGACATTAAATTAAAGAATTTTGTTCACTAAAGGATACCTTTTAAAAAATGAAAAGACAAATCATAAGTGGAGAGAACATATTTGCAGCATTCATAACTGACAATGACTTGGTACCAAGAATAGTTAAAGAACTCTTACAAAACATCAGTAAGGAGAAAATCCAGTGGAAAAATGGATCTAAGACATGAAGAGACATTTCACAAAAGTGGAAACATGAAGACCTATTTTGGAAAAAATGAAAAGATGATTAACCTCATTCGTAATCACAGAAATGCAAATCAGAACCACAATAAGTTATCATTTTATCCTCACTAGACTGGCAGAGATTAAGAAGTTTTAATGATACCAAGGGCTGAAAAAGGATGTGGTCAGTAAGAATTCTTATACCGCAGGAAGGAGTGCAAATTCATACAGTTACTTAGAAATACTATTCAGAATTAACCTGTAAAGTATTGTAAAGAAACTCTTGCACAGGCGCATCAGGAGAGATGTACCAAAAACTCCACAATGACCCTGTTGGTAACAGAAAAATAACTGGAAGCAACGCAAACTCCCCCAACAGGAAAATGGAGAGATTATAGAATATTCACAGAATATACATACAATCATGAAAAATGAACAGCTATACGCAGCAACTTTGATGAACCTCAGAAACAAAACATTTGTTAAAAAAGCAAATCCCCAAAGTCTCACAGTATAAAACTATTTTTTTATGAAGCTCAAAAACAAGCAAAACTGGGAGGAAGGTATAGCTCAGGGGTAGAGTGCATGCTTAGCAGGCATGAGGTCCTGGGCTCAATCCCCAGAACCTCCATTAAAAACAAATAAACCTAATTCCTCCCCCTACCCACTGCCTCCAAAACAAACTACTCAGCAAAACCAAGCATATTCTAGTCAGGAAGCTATGTACAGGAGAAAACTGTGAAGGGGAAAAAAACAATAAATGTTAAAATTAGGATAGAGGCCGTCTCTCAGGAGGGTGTGAAGAGTTTGGGAAGGAGCGCAGCAAGGTATTATTAAGACTCTAGCTCTTAAATAAAGTGGTTTCAGATACGTTCATTTTCTTATGCTTCACAATCTATATATAGGTTAGGTATTTGAGGTGTAAATGTTACTTACCTCTTTAAATATAATAGACAAAGGAGGAGGTTAGGTGAATTGTGCATTCTATTCCATACCCCACAAAACACCTACCTCTCAATTTGGTGTTCCAAGGAGACTATCATGTTTCTCCTGTGGCCTCACAGACCCCACCTTGTGAAAGTCAGGCCTCAGAGATCCCTGATCCCTGGTGTTCTGTCGCCTACTTCCCCACCTCCGGCTCCGTGCACTCGCCCAACCGGTCTGAGTGCCCAAGTGCTGCTGCGTCATTGGCACGTGCTGTCCCTACTGACTGGCAGCATCCCCGTCTGTCACCTGTCGACTGATGAGCTTTCTGCCCCATTAGAGGACTTGAACGTTACCTCCAGGAGCCTTCCCAGAGGCTGGAGGAGTTCGGCCCTCTCTCCTCAGTTTCCACTGTGCCTTGTTGAGGCCTCTCTTTGGGCGCTTAACATGCTCATTTACAGGCTGGCCCTTCCCTAGAGGCTGAGCCCCCAAAGGCCAGTACTGTTTTCTTGTCACCTCTGTGTCCCCAGTGACTAACACAGTGGCTCTCAGCAAAGTCCTTCCTAAAGAAGGACTGTCACGGCTGGATGGGTGGAGATGGGGGTGGGGGGAGGGAAATGGTCAGGACTTAGAGACCGGGCAGCAGAGACAGAGCAACAAGGTACAGTCCCCTGTGTGCCATGCAGTCCTCCCCTCTCTCACACTCAAAGCTTCCACTGTTTGAAGCAGAAGAGAAAACAAAAAGTTGCCAAGCTTTATTTAGGTTGTAATGGTTACAGATAACACATCTAACCCTACAACCCACCCCGCCCTATGCGGCCCCGGAACAGGCTCAGCCCCCCCTCCTTCCAGTCTCACTTCTTGTCCTCCTCCTTCTTGTCCTTCTTGCCATCTTTGGTGGCCTGGGAGGCCAGGGAGCCCATGGCATTCCGAATGGCCTCATTGTTGGGATCCACGCCTGGAAGGTTCTCCAGGACACTCTGAAGGAACTCTGGGTCCTGCATCACGTCATAATCATCCTCCTCCTGAAAAAGGGCAATGTCAGCTGGGGCAGGGGGCCAAGTGTAAGAGACCTGGGCCCCTCCCCAACCCGATGGGGCTGGGGGCACCTCTGGCCAATGGTCGGAATAACTGAGGAAAATGCCCAGTGCCAAGATACAGTATGGACCAAACATTAATTACGGACCAATTAGAGGAGAAGCTTGAGAATGCTGCTTCCTGAGCTCAAAGGGTAAAAACAGATGCCACTGCCTTCAGGTTTCTGGCTATCAGACACCCTCTCCTCCTCTTCCTTTTCCTAGACCCTCTTTTCACCCTCCTGGGAAGTTATCACTGAGGACTCTCCAGACTGGTCCCACCAGCAAGGAAGGAGAATTACAGAGCACTGAGACACTCCTCCAACTGCCCGCCAGCATTCTGGCCTTAGCAAGGCTTCCAGACAAGACATGTGCGTCTGCGTGCCTGTTTCCTTCTGCTTCTCACAGAGCTCATCTATGAGGCCCTGAGAGAGGAGAGGCCCCAGGCCTACAGGCCTGAGGGTCTGGACACGAGGGGACTTTGAAGCCTGACGGGCGCAGGGAGTCATCGCTGGCCCTCACCTTGGCAGGCTCGGATGTGTCCATGGCTGAACTGGCATCCATGTCAGCTGACTCCGTCTGGCCAAACTCTGAGAAGAAGAGGTTGTCTGTTCAGTCCCACCTCCCCATCCCGACCTCTCTGCCTCGGCACGACCACCCAGGCCCTGGCTCACCTGCACCCTGCAGGGACATCTGCATGGCGTAGGCGATCTGCTCCTCCTCAGTCATACTGCTGAGATCTGGGAGCCCGGCGCGGCCAAACTCCTGCTGGCTGATGGTCATCTTCAGCAGTGCATCATCCGAGTCTGGGACCAGGAGGAGAGGCAGGGTAGAGCTGTGACAAGTTCCACGCAGACCCAGCCCCAGCCCATCCCCTCAGCCCCAGGTTCCCACACTGCCAGACCCCCAGCCCTTCCCCCCGAAGTCTACACCGGGCTCCCACCGAGCACCCTGCAGTCCCGGGACTTCAGTTCCACCTCTTTCACCTTCAGTCCCGGTCGTGGCAATGCCGGCCTCAGCGGCAGAGGCAGCAGCTGCCCGCCGCGCCTCCTCCTCCTGCCGCTGCCTCTGCTCTTCCATGGACACACGGAGGGCCTGGCCAAGGGCAGGGGAGGTCAGACATTCTCCAGCCCTCACGCCCACCGGGCGCAGGGGAAGGCAGCTGAGGGGTGGAAGGGAGTGCAAAGGGCCAGCTTCTGGTTATACATATGGGAAAGAAGCTGGAGAGACAGAGGTGATATACAAAAAAAGGACGGGCTTGGGAGAAGCCTGGGGTTTAATCGGAAGAAGTGAATGAGAGAGAGTCTGACACTGGTGCCCCGGAGATCAGAAAGAATTGTGGGGAAGAGGGACCAAGAGGGGGTCTAGGAAAACGAGCAAGGGTGTTTAGGACTGCCTAGCCCTAGAGAAGCTGTGTGACATATGGGCGTGTCAGTAGAGGAGGGCCAAGGAGGACCCTTGGGCTCTACCGGAGGTCAACGTTTGCTCACCAGGGCCAGCTCAGGATCAGCACTGGGATCCACTCCAAATTCAAAGTCACTAGCACCAAGACCCAGCATGGCGCCGCCTTCTCCAGCCAGAATTGGAGAACTGATAAGGGCATCAGCCAGACTAGGGCCAGGAGGCACTGTCACCAGGTGAGAACCGGTTCCATCTTTGCCATTCAGTGTATTTACAAAGGCGGTCAGCTTTTCTGTGTTCACCTCCTGGGGAAGGAAGAACACAGGAGGCTCTCCTTGCCACCCTGCTCCCGGTTCTCTGCCACCTCAGTCCCTGTCTGTAGCTACTCGCCCACAGTGCACACTCCTCTGGGCGAGGACTGCTCTGTTTACAACCAAAGCAAGTCAGTGTCCCACAGTTGGTCCTTACTCACCTCTTCCCCAAAATTGATTATGTCAACATTTACTTTCTCCTTCTTGAGGCGCTTAGCCAGTTTCACCAGCTAGGAAGAAGGGGAGGGAAATAAGGAACTCTATTCCACAGCTTAAGAGGAAACAACACACCTCACAACAGCAGGCAGAAACCAGTGGCCCTCTCCAGGCCCCCCAGCAGAAACACTGAATTCTGCATATCTACCTTTCCCCAGTGCCTCTGCCAAGCTCTCCTAAGGGCCCAAAGACCCCACTCCCAAACATGCAATGCCCAGATCCCCCAGCTGTCACTGGGACTCACATCCTTCTCATTGTCCTCCACAGGGCTTCCCACAAAGGCAATGATTCGCATCTTGTGATTCTTGCCCTGTCGGTGCTTCAGAGCCAGCTTGAAAAGGAAGTTCTCAGAGTCAGCTGGAGAATCATCCAGCTCTTTACTGTCACTTTGTTCCTTTCCTTATGGCTTCTATGTACCTCGAGCCTACCACCATGCTCACATCAGGTCTAAACCCTCTCCTCCAACCTTCCCTTCTTGCTGAGCCTCTCTGTGGACAGGAAGGGAGGTTAATTCTAAATTCTAGGGAGTTTTCCCTTCACGATCCTCATTGATCCTAGGATTCACCCCACCATATCCTTTCTACTCCTTTCTCTAGGTCATCCCTCTTCCCTTGCTCTGGTTCAAGCTCAAGATTCGAGGGAAGAAATGGACAAGGGTGGAGGCAGTACCCTAGAGCAAGGAGGAACCACCAAGGGGATCCTGTAGGACTCACATGGGCCACGCGGATGCCAGTGCAGAAGGTGATCTTGCCCTTGGGTTGGACAGTGTGGAGCTTAGACAGGATGCGGCCGGTGTCAGGGGTGAGCGTGGTCAGCACTTCACAGTCACTGGGATGCAGGGAAAGCACTTCTGTCCTGACTTCAGGTCAGGACAAGTGCCTCCAAACCGTGCTTGACTCATCTTTTCTTTAGAGACTTTGGTAATAACTATAATCTCTATTTTTCTTAATCAAACATCTAGTGTTTAGAGAGTAGTTCTTACAAGTTCTCATCACAAGGGAAAAAAGTTTATAACCATATGAGACGTGGATAGTAGTTAAACTTACTGCGGTGATCACTTTGTAATAGACACTTTATCAAACCATTATGTTGTACACCTTAAACCTATACGATGTGATATGTCAATTATATCTCAGTAAAACTGAAGAAAA
The DNA here is from genome assembly GCF_036321535.1 of Camelus dromedarius. Classification (NCBI taxonomy): domain Eukaryota; kingdom Metazoa; phylum Chordata; class Mammalia; order Artiodactyla; family Camelidae; genus Camelus; species Camelus dromedarius. The sequence continues at coordinate 4,403,407 of NC_087458.1, read as the reverse complement.
ACATCTAGGGTTTAGTAGAAATAAAACATAGAAAATAAGAAGGGCTTGATTTTGTGAGAAACATGCCCTCTTCTCCCAATATTTCCCCCAAACCCCTCTGATGTCATCTTGCCCTCAGGGCCCTGGGAACCCTCTTTCAACCATTGGATGCTACTCTGTCTCTCTCCTACCTTCTCCTTTCTAGACCCACTTCCTAGAATAGCATGTATACTGGGATGGTGGTCACTCATTTGAAGATTATCAGTTTCAAAAAAAAATCACTTTTGGGGCAATAAGATGTGTGATACACACCCTGGGGCTCTGATTCAAAACCACTTTTCACTGCCTTTAAATACACTGTGAAATTTTACCCCAGGAGATTTAGCTTAACATTAAAAACAAGTTGCTATTTATATTTATACTGAATAGTGAAGAAGGGAGTCTAGGATGGTGATGGGCGAAAGCAGCCTCGTGGAATCCACAAAAGGGCAGCACGCCGGGTACCATAGCATGTCACGTACAGGAGACACCTCCGCCTTCCCCAGGCCCCTCACGTACTTGGCCAGTGTGATGAGGCCCACGTTGTTCTCAGGGTTGCTGCGGGTCTTGGAGTGGCAGACTATGTTGACGGCGTCCTGTTGGGCCTGCAGCCGGGTGGGTAAGAAGTCCCCGTTCCGCATGTACTCACTGTTGTCCACACTGTCGGACAGGAATGGAGGAGGAGGGAGAAGACATATTGCAGGATCTCTCTGAGACATTCTCTCCAGTCTTTGTGGGACAGAGAATCACCTGCAACCTTTTCTGTTTTCTTTTTTAAATATACAGATGACCAAGCCTTTTTCTAGACTAACTGATTAAAAATAATCAAGGGAGGAAAAACATTTTAAATTTCCACAAGTGATTCTTTAAGCACCCAAGATCATGGTCTACTAATGAACCACAAGCACCTTTGTATAAGGTGCATTTAGTGTTCTTAGGCATGGTCATGAAGGAATATGCTGTCTGCTACTGAAATAGGAGTATTCCAAAGGGAGGAAATGAAAAGTGGAATTTAAAAATATTTATAAAATAACACACACTTGGCAGCACCAGGTGCAGGAAAGCACAAAATAATCATCTGGTTAAATGTTTAACAGCTTTGGCAGCTGAACTGAGCTGCAAAAATGCAGTTTCACAGATTTGGAGGGGGTCTCACCTATTTTATCTATGTGCAACTTCTCACAATCTCTAAGAATCCAGATAATATGAAATATAAGTGCCAATTTCCCGGAGGCCAGGGGAAGGCAGGTAAGTGAAGCAATTACACAGGATTAATTCATGAAGACCTGAGGTCCCTCAGAACTCTAATGGTCTACAGTTCCGCCCGTAGTGAGGGAAGAGAACAGTGTCCCTGACAAGACACCTCATTTCTACTGACAAGCAAAATACAGACTGAGGCTTTTTTTTTTCTTTAGTATCCTTTGCCTGGCAATAAATACAAACCAAAAATGAAGACAGGTAAGTAAGAAGCTACTGGAAGACAGGTAGAAAAGGGAGGGAAGGAGGGGCAGTTTTCAGGCACAGGTGCACATCACCTCTGCTACTTGTCAGTTCTGTGATCCTGAGGAAGCTACTCAGTTTCTCTAAGGTCCAGTTACCTCAACTGTAAAATGGGTTTTATTGCACCTACCCTCATAAGGCTGCAATGAGGATTAAATGCATGGAAACTTAGCACGTGCCTAACGGCAAGCATGAAACACAGACTAGTTCTTCAATCCACATAAAGGAGGTCAAGGGCTGACTCTACTGACCATGCATTATATTCTTCTTTCCCTGACACACTGTTTCTAATTATTCTCCCAGCAGGGAGGCAACTGCCTCTCTAGGTTCAAATTCAGTGGTGAGTCCAAATATAAAATCAATGGAAGCTTTGAGGATCATCCAGATGGAACAGCTACTAAGTAAAGACTATGGGCAAGACCAGCAGATGAATGAGAGCTGGAAGAAAGGTGCCAGAGGAAGAAGGAGGACTTGAGAGAGAGGGAGAAGCAACAGCGCAGAACACGGCGGTGGGACTCACACTGTGCTGTGTGCGCATCAGAACCACGGCGAGGCTGCTGGTTGCGGTGGCAGTGTTAAACACCAGATGCCTTTGCACCTGTGTATGCAGCCCTAAAAAACGCAGTTTAGTTTTCCCAACTTTGAACTTCATATGAATGGAATATTGTATGTATTTCTTGTGACTACTTTCGCTCAACAGTATATAATTTTCCCTGCCAAAAAATTCACATCGAAATCAGGGCTTAAGATATGATCCAGCTATTCATAAAGTCTTCATTTAAAAGAAGACTACAGATGCTGAGACCTCCTTGGCCGGAAGTCTGACTCAGCAGATCAAGAACAGAGTTCAATACGCACAATTTTTAATAAGCTCCTCCAGAGAATCCTGACGCACAGCAGAGCACAAGGCCCTACACAACAAAGGAGTGGCTCCCACGGCTATTCTATGGCTGGGCTATTACAGCAGGCTACCAACATGTCTCTCTGGGTGTATTCGTTCCTCCTATACTCTCAGCTGGACCAATGGTCTCACGTGCCCATTTTGTACATAGCTCTGCCTCCACCAGCCACAAAACTTTTTTCACTGGTTCTCTACCGAAGGGTGCAGGACAGAATTCAACCTCCTCAGCCTGACATTTGTGGTCTTCTACCTGGTTGCATCTGCCTTCCCTCCCCAAAAGAAACTGCCTTAAACCAACAACCTTATGACGAAGTCACATTAGACTATTTCCTACTCCCTAAACGTGCCTTGGGAACTTACACTTAGTAGCTTTGTTTATGCCCTTCTGCCTACGTGTAATGGTCTCTCTTTCTCAATACTTGTCTCAGTGCCTTCAAGGCCCCTCTTAAATCTCTCTTGAGGACTCTGCAAATTTCATGGCAACTAGTGTATCTACAGTGCTGCAATTTACAGAGCATCATGACATACATGTGCCATCAGGAAAGCAGATGTTACTATTATTCTCATTTTATAAAGAAAGTGAGAGATTTACTACATTCTCAACAACACACAGCTGGTAAGTACCAAAAAAAACACAGTCCAAATTCTGTCCTCTTTCTATTCTAACATGCTCTCTCACACAGGTTGCCAAATTTAGCAAATGAAAATACAGGACTCCCAGTTAAACCGGAATTTTCAGATAAACAACAAATAACTTTTTAGTATAAGTGTCCCATGCAATATGTGGGACACACTTATAACCATTTTTCAATATTAAGAATTACTGTTTATCCGAAAATCAAATTTAACTGAACATCCTATATGTTATCTGGCAATGCTATCCTCCTGGCAAAAAGAAAATTCCTAGGCATCTGTTTCATCCACCTGGCGATTTGTGTATGTTTGTGAACTATTCTGTATTTATTCTATGTTCACACTTAGAAGAAACTTTTGAAAGCTTGCAGAAGTTTGTGTCCTCAGCTTCTAATCTGACTCCTAATAACTACCCAGCCCAAGTTTGAGACTGATGAGGAGAGCTAGCTCACTGGATAAGAGCCTTTGCGTCAGATAATCCTGGGTTTAAACCTTGGCCCCACCACATAATTAGCTGTGTGGCTCTGGGTAAGTCATTTAAAACTGGCGAGACTCGGTATCCTCATCTGTAAAAAGGAAGGATATTTACCTGGAAGTACTGTGAGGTTTAAGTGAGATAAAGTAAATTAAATGCCTGACACTTAGGTAGCAATCTATAAATAATACCTTTGAAGATGATACAGGGGAAAGCAATGAAGTTAGAGACGAGTGAATGGGGCGGGGAAGGGATTTATCATCTCTCTTCCTAACATCCAACATTTCGAGGAGGCCACCTTCACGACGAGTCCGAGAAGCAGGACTCTGGCTAAAGACAGACCTGAGGCTGGTCTAGAGAAGACGATGCTGGAACAGAGAAAGGTAGCAGGGATCGGCCGGTCAATGGCTGTCCGCAGGTTGAGGGTTAATGTCCTTCGGGAACTAGCTCCGAGGCCCCAGGATGACTCAGGGAGTCCATGCAACGTCTTCCCTCCCGGCCCAAGGCCTCACCTCGCCCGTCAGCCCCCCGCCCCGACCCCAGGCCCGCCCGGCCTCCGAGCTACACGCGCCCCCGACTCAGTCCCGCTCCCAACCGGGCCCCGAGGTAGCTCCTCACCAGACCATAGTGCTCTCCAACACCATCTTGCCAGCTTCCTCCCTCCCGACCGGCTCTCCCGGACCGCCTAACAACGACTCCTCCGATTGGCCCAGCGCTCACCACCAATCACGGATCTCGGCTCGGCCGGCTGGCTCCGCCTCCATCCTCCGCGTTGCATTCTGGGAGTCGTAGGCGCCGCCAAAATGAAAGGAATGTTTGGGGGCGGGAAGAGCAAGATAACACCGAAAAAGAGGACCCCACCTCCACCTTCCCTGTTATTCTGGTTCTCTGATGGGGTTCCTTGCCGACGGGTTCTAAGAGAAGCTGTAGAGGAACGTGCTGTGGCTGCGTCTGTTCCAGCATCATCGTTTTAAAAAAGTGGTGGGATGACTAGTGACAGTCCAGCTCCCCCTGTTCCCCAAAGCGCTTCGTTCGTCCAACTACCAAGCCCTTATACCCCTGAATTGCATGTTTGTGTATCCAGCTCTCCCATTTCATTAAGGGCAAGAAAGTGTCTTCATCTTTGCTATCCCTGAGTCCACTACATAGCCTGATACATGGTGGGAGCCCAGAATAGATTTGATGAATTAATAATTTTCATCTCCCAAAGAATGGGAGACAACCTAGTCAATCGTTTTGGGGTTTTAATCAACAATTACATTCAAATATGCCTTGGCTTACCTCCCCTCTCCTCCACACACACATCCCAAAGTAAAACTGGAAATTCCAGGTGTCTATCTTGGGGCGGGGGGGGGGGGCAGTGGGGGAGGACGGGGGTGGGTTGGAAAGACTAGGCATGGCTACAGAGATAGCAGATGGTAGATGGAGATGGCAGGAGTGTTGTAGATATTGGTTAGTTGTTGATAAAGTTTAAACGGATATGTTCGAAAGTTATTGGTAACCATCAGAGCTGGTATAGAAATAAAATCTCCATACCACTAGAGAAAAAAATGACAATATTATCATAGATGGAAAAGGAAAAAATAGGAAAGCACATAAAAATAATTGCTGACAAGTTCAAACATAAAATATTTTAAAAATAAGAATTATATATATATATATATATTTAAAAGATACACAATGTAAATAGAGACACACCAGCTAAGTGACAAAAGTTGACAAAAGTTAAAAAAATAAAGGGAGAGGAGAAAACAATATATCAGGCAATAATAATGAAAGAAAACATTGTAACCATGTAAACATTGTACAAATAGAAATCAACACAGATAGTTGAAATCAGATCAAGAGAAGAGTACTTCATAAAATATAAAATTCATCAACAACAAAATGTTCTGAGTTAATCAGGATAATGCAACTCCAAATACAATTTGAACATCAGGAATAACTATAAATTATTATTCTTCTAAATGTAGAAGTAAACAAATTTTCAACCCAAACAAAAGAACTAGAAAGTGAATGAATACTGTCATCATTGTTCTGGGAAAACATGATCATGGTACCTGCACATGGAGATGTCTGACACCTGCTCAGCTTTAGTCAGATATTTAACAGATTGTGACCAGTTTTTAGTTACTACACTGAAAAAGTCTACGTAGATATTGCAAAGAATACAAAATACAGTGGGCATAAAAAACGAGATAGCGAACAGGTCCTGTAAGACTGATTCTATTCAACCTGGAGAATGGAGAACTAATACTTTCCTCAAAAGGAGAAGATGTCCTGTTAAAACTATGTCAGAAGCTTTTCAGTTCAGAGATGTGTGAGTTGCAACAACGCACACAAAATATGAAATCTGATAAGATCACATTTTAGTAAAACAAGAGATCAATCATGAAAAAACAAAAACAACTCATTCATTTACCTGGGAGTCAGGCACTATTCTAGGCACTTGGAAGGAAACAAAACAAAGTCCTATCTTTGTGAATCTTACATTCTATTGGGGAAGGCAGAAACTAAACCAATAAGTAAATATAGACATAGTCAAATGATAAGCACTGAGAAAAATAAAGCAGGGTGGATATGGTTTCTATTTTATATAAACAGGATATTAGGGAAGCCTTACATTTGAAAAGAGACCTGAAGGCTACCTGGCGGAAAGAGAAAGTGCAAATGTTCTGAGTTAAGAGTGTACTTAAGAACAAGGCCAGCAGAGCCTGGAATAGAGGGAGAGAGAGAGAAGAAATGAGGCCAGAGAGGCAAACGGAATAAAAAGGTGGGATCATGTACAACGGCATAGGTTATTTTAAGTACTCTGAGATAGGAGCTGTTGGAGTTTCAACAGAGGATCACTCTGACTACTGCACTGAGAACAAACTATGGGGAAAAAGAGCAGGAGATGGACCAGTTAGACTATTTTAGTGATCAGATAATATGATGGTGGCTTATTCTAGGGTAGTAACAAGACGTGAAAATTGTGATATATGATTGGATTTCAAGTATGTCATAAGATACAAAACTGACAAAATTTGCCAATGAATTTGATAGAGGATGTAAGGAAAGAGAGTGTTAAGGAAGATACCAGAGTTGGTTCTAAGCAACCAGAAGAATGATGTCACTATTTCTGGAGATGGATTAGGAGGGGTAGGAACCAGAAATTCAGCTTTGGACATGTTAGGTTTAAGATGCCTATAAGACACCTAAATGGAGATGTCAAATAAGTGGGTAGATATATGAGTCTGCAGTTCAGGAAAAAAGATCTGGACTGGAGATAGTAATTGGGAGCTTTTAATTGATTGAGGTGACAAGTTGGACAAATTATATAGGGTCTTCAGGACTTTAAAAAATTTCCTAGGGAGTGAATGTAGACTAAAAGGGGTCCCATGATTGAGCCCTGGACACCTCAACATTTAGAGGTAAGACAAAGAAGGAGGAACCAGAAAAGAGGCTGGAGATGGGCCAGCGTTTTGGTAAGGACAACCAGAAAGTATGTAGTACCCCAGAAGCTAAGTGAAGAAAATATTTCAAGGAGAGAGTAATAAACTGTCAGATGCTGTTGACATGTCAAGTAAGATGAGGACTGATATATTTAGCAGGATAGAGGTCATCAGTGACCTTAATAAAAGATATTTTGTCGTGGCAGCAAAAACTTGGGAGTGAGTTTGTGAGACTGGGGTCAAAAAAACTATTTGTAAAAATTCATTTTAAGACTGTTGGCTAACTGTGATCGCTGATTGGACATTAGTAAGGAATTAATTTTTAAAGGCATGATGTTTTAAAAGAGCCCTTATCTCTTGAGTTAAAAATAAAAGAATATGACGTCTGGGATTTATTTTAACTTAATCCTTTGGAGGTGCAGAGAGAAAGCAGGGGTGGGGTAGAAAGCATAGATGAAATGAATTGGTCTTATTTATGTTGACAATTATTGAAGCTGGCTGCTGCATACATGTTGGCTCACGATACTACTCTTCTTTTGGTTTGGAAATGTCCATAATAAAAAGTAAAGAGAGGAGAGAGAGGAAATTGGAAACAGCTGATGCTTTATAATGAATTTTTTAAAAATAATTTTACAGATGATACTGATTTGTCATGTCTTTGAAAAACTAAATCTGAAATCCATTTTAACTGGCAAGTCTGTTTAAAGAATGAATGAGACGCCAACTCTGAAAACAATGAATAACTTTCAGAATAACTGAGATTGACATACCTTAGAGTAAAATATTAGACCAGGATTTCCAGCTTTATTATCCTATGGCTTTGATTTCCCTGACTTTTGGACCAGATCCTACTTGTATCTGAATACAGATCACATCGTACAGCTGTAAAGCAGCAGCTACTGCTCACCACTAGAGGGACCCTTGACCACTCAAGTGCACATCAAGCGCACCTGCCCGCCAGTTGCCCGAGTATGCCCAGCAACAGGGTAAGGGTAGCAGTAAGATAATTTTTTGCCTAAAACACGTTCAGATTCAGTTTCTTTTAGGGAAGAAGTCTCCTTACCCAGCCTAACGGAGGGCTGAGCCTGTGGCTTAACCTCAAGGTAAAAACTTTTAAGAATCCCCAATTCTTCCTTCAATCCAATTACTTGTTCAATCATAATAGTTTTACTCTGTTCTCTCCCTTTCTCTCCAAGTGGTTACCACCATCATCCTAGACACACATCACCTCAAACCTAAATTATTATAGTCTAATCACTTTTTTGTATCCACTTTGATAGGGCTTAGTCAACAGACTAGCCTCAGAATTATTTTTTGATCATGTCCTACTTAGGGACAAAAACATCCTATGCTTCCTCATTGCCCACAGTTTAAAATAAAAATCCCTCGGCCTAGAGGTCAGGGCTTCCAGTGCTGCTTCTACCTACACTTATCCCAGTATCCTCGTTCAGGTCTCCCTCCACCATTGCTCTCACCGCGGTCTCTTCCTCGTACTCTGAACAGATGATTCTTAAACCTGTAGGCTCTTGTGCTGAAGAAAAACCTTCCCAACACTTCCAGCCCACATGACCTCTGATTTTCTTCCACCTTTATATTCTGTATCACTCTTTCAGAGAACTGAAATCCTTAACTGTATCATTAATCTAATGTGCTATTTTTGCATGCATGTACGTGTGTGCTCCTCCTGGACACTGTGAACTCTTATGACGGTTACTTCTTCTGAAATGCCTGCCCCATGCACTGCTCATTAGCTACTACATAAATATCTGTAGAATGACCTTAACAAGACAGGGAATAGCAGTGTGGAAAGGAGCAATATTAAATTAACTTGCTTCTCTCCAAAGCTCCCCTACCCACACACCTTAGAGCAATCCTCAGTTTTTGTCTAGTTTCCCATCTCAGTAAAATAGCCTAAGCTCAACCTCACGGAGGGAAACACAGAGCTGAGGGAAGCAGTCTTTATGCCTCCCTAAGAGTGACATCTTAGGGCCAGGTCAAGGGAAAGAAAGGGAGGGAATCCTAGGACCAAGCAATCTCAAGCTTGTTTTTCCCACTGTACCCCTCCTATCCTCCTAAACCTGAGTAAGATTTGGAGCTTTGGATCCCCAAATCCCTCAATTAAAGTGGGTTGCAACCTAGGCAACAGAACTACATTAATCTCCTTCCTATTCATTCATAGTTTTTCCTTGTGAAGTTTCAGTTGTTAAGATGGAAGGGGTGGCTGGAAGGTGAATGAAGCCATTTCTCTTAGCCTGAGTTAGACAGAACTGGAGTTAAGGAAAACTGGAAAGGATGCATTTGTTCATGGCAACGTGAACAAAACTGAGCCTGGGTGATGGGGTAGGAGGGTGGAGCAGATGGTATATGAAAAAGAACCAAGAAGAAACAAGAGGTCTAAATAACTGATGAAAGTTTAATACATTAAAACCAGATATTTATCACTTTTATATTGTATTTGCCATTTCCGAACAATACAAAGTAGAGGCAAATAGTGACACTTCATAAAAATGTTGATTCCCCATCCCCTTCCCTAAGACCCAGCCTCCCTCAAATATTCCCTCCCACCCCCTACAGAACTCTGTCCTGAATAAAACACTTAAATACATCATAAATAGTAAATTATGAAAAAAAATAGCAAGAATTGTTTCTTTCCTTCTTGTAAAAAAGAACATGGCAGCAAAGACAGGCAGCCAGAAACTGGCTGGGGGTGTCTAATATAGACAGTTAGTCGGGGTACGGGTTAACCTACTATCAAGGTAGGATGGGATGGAGAGGGGATGGTATGGGGATTCAACAACTGGCCTGAGATGCCAGGCCCCCCTCTTCCCCTGACAGGACTAGGGGGATCAGACAGAACCACGACTCTTGGAGACGGGGAGGAGAGGGATGACACAGCCCCCAGTTCCAAGGTCTCTGCATGAAGAGAGGCGGCAGGGCATGAGGCACAGCAATGACCTCACTAAGGCAAGAATCTGCTGGCTCCCCGTGAGTTTAAGAGAATATTCTCTAGCCTCAGAGTCATGGACTACCTGTTAAACAGACACAGGTGCACAGAGCTGCCCCTCAGCTCCACGAATAGCAGGATACTGTTGGAAAAGGTGGTGGTAAGAACAAGGAAGAAATCTCCTTTGAAGAAGAATCTGAAATTCATTTGATAAGTCTTCATATTTAGAAAAACAAGCAGAATACATTTCAAACGGCAAAACAGTAATAGTCATTACGGCCCAGCAGTGAGTAGGCCCCACCAGGGAAGAGTTCTGCTCTTTCAGCCCTGTGACTGCCCCCCTGCTTAACAAGAGGGGTCAAGACTACCCCCCGTCCCACTCTCTCCGTTCCTTCAGCCTTAAGAAATTCATCAGGAGAGGAGGAGGTAAAGTTGAGCTGCTCCTGGGAGAGCAAGCACCACAATTCCGTTTCTTAAATACCAGGGCTCTTCTGAGGGAACCGTATCAACAGGCATCTCTTTGACACGTGTGCAGTTTTGATCTGAAACTGTCTGGCTTGAAACTGTGTGCTATTTTTCTTTTCCTTTTTCAAGGGGGAAAATAAAAAAGGCTGGAGGTGGTTAAACACCCTTACCCCAAAAAAACTTTTACAAAGATTACAGGGGTCTTCTTCCAGAGAGAAAGTTAAGGTGGGGATAGTGTGCCAGCCAGTCTGTCCTGAGGAAAGTAAGAGTCCAGCTCCTGGTAAAAGGTACATGATGGGGAAGAAAACCACCAAGTCCAGCAATCGCACTCCCAACAGGAAGAATGGGGGTTTAAAAACAACTCAGTGGTGGAAGTCAAGGCTGGCCAGCTGGAAACTTGTGCCACTCAGCTCAGGAGTGGAGAGGATGCTGCTGTTCTCAACCAGCCGGGGCACTAATGCCCATTCATGAGGAAGGGGAAGTAGAAGACGTTCTTCTTCAGGAAGGAGACGGAGAGCTCCCCTAGCCTCCATTACACCCCTTTTCTGATGACCAAGAAAAAGAAAAATCAGCATTGCTGGGTCAAGGGCTGACATCTTGGGATCACAGAGATGGCAGAATCTTGTTCCAGGTCTTCTGATGATTTCTGCTCACTGAAAAGAAAAAGGGTGTAAAAGTTAAGGATGTGGAGTATGAAGTGAGGAGGTAGGAAAGGAATTCAAGTGAATTTCCACCTAGTTGGCAGAGTTAAGAAGTTTTCTTCTAGTTCACCCTCAACTTCCAAGTTACAAGGCACCAAAAACACAAAATTTTAATATTTAGGCGGCACCCAGTCCCCTAACCTTGCCAATCAATCCCTTGCTCTACTCCATCAGTGATGCTCTCTATACTCTTCAAAGTGTCGCACACCTCCCCCACATTCCAGACACTCACGTGGATGAACTCTGACTCTGTAACTTCAGGCTTTTCCAAGAGGGTTGAGCTAATAGAAGAGAAAGAAAGAAAGAAAAAAAAAAAAAAAGCAGAGAGAAGAATTAGTAAGTAAAAAAGAAAAAGGACTCTCAAGTCAAATCTCATACTGCTTCTTCATGTTTCATTCAGAATCAATTTAGGATTCAGAAAGAAGAGGTTAAAAGCTATTAGATTTGGAAGCACCTTTTTTTAACTATCTAGTTTCTTGACTTCTATGAAATACTTCCCAACACCCTCTTCTCGCGTCTTCAATCCCCAGCTGTGGTAGGCACCCAAGTGATCACTGCCGCCTGGTCATGTCATAGTGTAATTTTCTCCTCTTGAGTTTAGTAACTTTCTTTTAGTAAAGAGAATGCAGCACAGGTGATGGAAAGTCAACTTTTGAGATTAGGTTACAAAAAGACGACAGCTTCCTCTTGGACACACACTCTTTCACTTGGAGGCTGTGAGGAAGCTAGCTGCCCTGCTGTGAGCTGCCTTATGGAGAGGATCATGTGACACGAAATGTAGGGAGTAACACAGGCCAGCAGCCAACAACAGTCTAGAAGAGAATGAATCCTGCCAACAACCACACAAGTAAGCATGGAAGCGCATCCTCCCCTGGGCAAGCCTTCAGGGGTTAACAGCTTGACTGTAACCTCCTACGACTTTGAGCCAAAGGGACCCAGCTAAGTCACACCCAGATTCTTTTTTTAAATATATATATTTTTACTGAAGTATAGTCAGTTTATAATGTGTCAATTTCTGCTGTACAGCATAATGCTTTAGTCATACATGAATGCACATTTTTTGTTTTCATATTTTTTCACCCTAAGTTACTACAAGATATTGAGTACAGTTCCCTGTGCTAGACAGCATGAACTTGTTTATCTATCTTATATATATTAGTTAGTATTTGCAAATCTCGAACTCTCAATTTATCCCTTTCCACCTTTTTGCCCCCTTGGTAACCATAAGTTTGTTTTCTATGTCTGTGAGTCTTGTTTCTGTTTTGTAAGTAAGTTTGTCTCTTTTTTTTTTAGATTCCACATGAGTGAATATGGTATTTTTTTTCTCTTTCTAGCTTACTACACACCCAGATTCTTAAGCCACATAAAATCTGAGATAATGTTTGTTGTTTTTAGCTACTAAATTTTAGAATAATTTGTCACACAATAATAGATAACATAGATTTTTGTACCTGCAAGTAAAGTGTTGCTGTAATAAAAATCTAAAATGTGAAAGGAAGAGGGGAGCAGGCTTGAGGAGGGTTCTAGGGCAAGTTTAAAAGTGTCCTGAATATACTATAGAATCTTGCACTTTAAGAGGTTTGCCAGTGAGGGCTTAAAGGAAAGTGAGAAAAATCTTATGGGACATTGAAGAAAGAGGATCCCTGCAACGCAGTGGAACAAAGTTCAGCAACAGCGTCATATGCAGGTATGTGGAAAGTATGTGCCTAAGGAACTTGGTGATCTAGTTAGGGTTTCTAAAGCAAGTGCTGAAGGTGCCACCTGGCTTCTTCTTAGTGCTTATAGTAAAATATGAGAGAAGAACAGTAAATTAAGAAACAGACTACTAAACAAAAAGAAGCCACAACTTGATGGGTTTTGAAAATTCTAAACCTCTCCAAATAATGCTAAAATTAAGAAATGGGTAAAATCTACGGCACTGCCAGGAAAATGTAGTCTACAGATGAAGCCAAAGCTATGACTGTAAAACATATTTTTAAAAACCGAAAGTACTATTCATTCATACAAAAGGCCATTCAAAAGACTAAGGGTATGTCTCTCAGATCCTCTCACGTTAACAGGATCTCTAAGAAGCACAGGGCTTATCAAGAAGGTATTTGTGGGTATGGTTTTTGTCTAATAGAATGAATCCCAGTGAGATTCACAGGAGGCCCATAAAATCTTGGCAAGTATTGTAAGACCAGAAACACTACAGCTTGGACTAAAAGGAACAGAAACAGTACACAATGAAGAGAGACCACTGGATCCCCAAAACTCTGCTGGCAAGAAGCAGGCTGAGAAAACTACTCAGCTGCAAACACATTCTAGCTTTCATGAAAAAGGAAGACTCAGAAGGCAAAACCAAGAGTCCACAAGGCAGAGCCAAGAGCCATGAATAATTCTCATGCTTTGAGATCTGATCAAAGAAACTCCAACATTTGCTGGATTTTAGACTAGCTACGGTCAGTGACTCCCCCGTGCCTCCCACTCTCTCTTTTTTGTACAGGAATGTGTGAAGTGGTTGTCTAATGTTTGTCTCACCAATGTATGCTGGGTGTGTGGGGAAAAGACAGCTTGTCTCTTAGTTTCAGAAGCCTACAGTGATCCCTGCTTCCTGACATTCACACTCTTGGGTAATCCCTTCCTCTTGACTGTGGGGCTGATTTAGCAGAATGCAGTACAGGTGACAGAATGTCAATTCTGAGATGTGGTTACAAAAAGACTGTGGCTTCTGCTTAGGTGCAGGCACTCTCACTTGCTCACTCTGAGAGAAGCCAGCTGCCATGTTCTGAGTTATCCTACGGAGAGGCTCATTTGGCAAAGACCTGAGGGAGGCCCCAGACAATAGCCAGCAAGAAACCAAGGCCCTCGGTACAGCAACCCACCAGGAAATGAATCAATAACCACATGTATGAGCTTAGAAGTGAAGCCTCTCAGTTAAGCCTTCAGGTGGGACCTAGCCCTGGCCAACGGCTTGACTACCACTTCATGAAAGACCTTGAGCCAGAGAACCCAGGTAAGCTGTACCTGGATTTCTAACTCACAGAAACTACAATATATGTTTGTTATTTTAAGTCACTTAAGTTTTGGGGTAATTTATTATAATATAATAGATGATTAACATACCAAGTAGCAAAATTAAATCACAATCTTTACACTGGATCCTTTTGAAAGGCTGACTGTTCATTGTCTTCACTGCCTATGAATCTTTCCAGCCTTAAATCCTAATCTAAGAATTCTCACTTTACTCACCAGGAAAATGAAGGGTTAGCTGGGATATTCTGACTAAATGTCAGAAAAAGTCTGTACACAAAGGCTTCCCACCACCCCCTAAAAGTGCAGAGATGTCGATCCACCTCTGGATATATTTAGTTCCAAATCACTAAAGATGAGCTCTTAGGAAGGTGAACATGCAAAACTCTAGTAAAGAGCAAAAAGACCAACAACGATCTCTGGAAAAAAACAGAATTGCAGAGGTTCTCAAGGACCTGAACAGAGAGATGAGAAGACTAAGTGGAGAAAGAGGCCAAGAAACCAACCTTGCAGTTAGCACCTGCAAAGCCTCTCCAGCTGCAGGTGAGGAATAGGGGTCGGGGACAGTCGAGACCTCACTGATTTTCTCCAAAGGTGGAGTCTGAGGTAAAACATCAGGACGACCGAAGTGGACGCCTGGAAAAAAGAAAAGGGGAAGAAAATCAATAAATAAAAAAGAAGAGAAAATGGGGTGGGGGAAGTAATAGGGAAAAAAATGTAGCAACTTGGCTTTTCCTGGACAGGAATGGGGAGAAGAGGTCCTAGGCAGATAAGGTAAGGGCTCAGAAGGAAGGGAGGGAGTGCCCCATCACATGGGGACCCCAACCCCGGCGCTGACCTGGCTCCACTTCCGCCTTTGTTGTCACTTGTGCCTTGTGTTCCCCAGAGACCGATGGCTGGTAAGTTACGCAGGAGTTGCCGCTGGGGCCTGCTCGCCGTGAGAAAGATGAGCCAGACCGAAACTTTTTGGAAGGAGAGGGCTTCACTTCAAAAGGGAAAGAGACAGCCTACTTAGCACCCACCTCAGAAACCGTCACCAAGACATAGGTACGGCTCGCTAGTGTCCCCAGCACAAACCCCAAGCTGTTCTTTTGCAAAGCAGGAAAAAGGGTTAATGTCAACAGAGATGGGCTCTATGCGCTACTCTTCAGAGAGGGCATCTCAGTTCACTTCGCAAAGCAGCAGAGAATCTAGAGGAAAAGAGACACGTACATCTCTCTCCCCTCCTACACACAACCTCGACGACTTTGCTTCCACCTGATGAAATGCCCCTAGGCCGTAACTCCTTTGTCCATTCATAGCATCCTCCAGTTAAGCCAGACAGAGATGACCCTCTCACTCTACATCCTCACAGCACTATGGTATTTTACACTTGCCTATGTATCACTTTGAAAAGACTGAAAGGACTTTCCCGTGTTTCTTAAGACTGGCATGCCTAAACCCTCTCTGCCTCACCAAGGGACGACTGATGCCTGTGATGAGGAGATGGGAAGGAGGAGCTGGAATCTGCCAGTGGCAGCAGCATGGAAGGTTTCGAAAGAAGAACACTGGCACTTCCCAACCGAGAAAGTTGAGGGAAGAGACCAAGAACACCTGCTAAGCAGAAATGAGTAAATGCTTCTCCAACCTTCTGATCCTAATCTGAGAACTCCTTGGCACTGGGGACATGGACAAAAAAACTGAACACTGGTAATATCCTTGCCTATTTCTGTCCATAAATGTCTGGCTTTGCCTATCTCAGCTTGTAGCATGGATCCTACACCCACAACTACACATTTTTGCAATCCCGCCAATTTCTCAGAAATGCCCCTCACCTCAATGACATATGTAGGGATTGCCGGGGAGGAAAAGCAGCAACTTGGAAACGACTGGGACAGACAGAGTGACTGACATAAGGATGGGCAGCAGTTCTCACACGATGTGGGTAGAGCAGGAGAAGCCTCTGGCTTTGGCAGTTCCCTGACAGAGGTGTCCTGCCCCTCATCTCTTGAAGTAAGGGGGTCATTAGGGGTCATCTGGCAGAAGCCACTTACAAGGGATCTTCTTGAACACTGTATTGCACATGAAGCGCTGGAACCGTTCAGCATAGAAGCCTGGGCGATGCACCGATACGGTGTCCTGCAGAGCAAAAGAGACGGCTGCAGAGTTAGGGAGGGGCGCCCAGCAAGAGGACTTCTAGTCCAGGGGCCTTACCCACAAATGAAATAACCCATAAAAGGAAACAGGGGCAAATCAGAAGGGAGGGAGGCAGAAAGGGGAGAGCGTCTAGTTGGCTGCTACTCACCCCATCATGTACCAAAGCTTTCCAAGAGTGCTCCAACTTCTTAACAAACCTGCCGAGAACAATGTGTATCATGCATTCACATAGGTTTTAAATGAATGACCTTACTGTTTTCTGGTTCAGGTAGTTAAAAAGGCAAGCATAACAGAAAAACTTAAAAACAGCAGCTGGGAAAGCACTCCCACTGTTAGACTGGCTTTCCAAGGAACAGACATTGTAGTGCTTATTCAGCATGGAGATCAGAGATGTTTCTAGATGAATCAATTATCTCCCTGTGGGAAAAGGGTAGTTAGTATGTCCCTGGCAAGTCAGGGACAAGAATATTTATTATAAAAGGAGAGCTGCAAGGACAGATGGGCAAGCCTGAATGGGGAAACTTAAAATTGGATGATAAAACTCTAAATCAGTAAATCAAGTATTGTCCAGTCCTCGTTAGTACCTGAAAACTTACAGGAACAAAACTGGGGTCTAACACTTCAAGTTTCTCCCCCCTCCACCCCTTCACTGCCTCTTAGTGCCACAGGCTAATACTCTTCACAGAACACAATGACCCTCTTGTTTTTCCTCCATGGAAAAAAGGAACGTGTTTCCAACTGTATCCCAATGTGGAGTATGACTCATCTCACAGGTTTTTCACAAAGAGCCAGACAGATGGGGTATTTTACCTAGCTCAGACTTGCGAAGACTGACTCAGCTTTCCACAGAGGTATATGCTATGCTTGGGGAGGTGGTGGGGTAAGGAAGCCAAGAGACAGGCGAGATCAAGGAAATAACCACCATTTGAAACCCAATGAGGCAAGCAGCCAGACTGCAATCATTGTTCTTATTTCAGGAAGGATCTGGTGATAAAGCCACCTGAGAGAGCAGTGTGAGTAGTCAGCTACAGCCGCCCTGCCCCTGGGCCCATAAGCTCCTCACCTGTAAGACTGCAGGATGTCGATGATGCCAATATAAAGCAGCAGCCTCTCCCCTTTACTATTCCGGGCTGGGATGCCACCCATGCTGGGGAAGAGAAAGAGAGTAGGAAAGCCTTTTGGCTAGCAGGCAGAGGCTTCGGCTAACCTCTAATCAAATCAGGACAAGTAACTGAAACCTAAACGTAACTGTCCCAATCTTCCATAAACTGGGGAAGAAGGAGAGCCTTCCCCTAACCCCAAGAACCACTTTGGAGTACGTATTATAACCTCTTTTTCTCCAAATCTCACTTGCCTGCCTCTCCCACCCCAACACCACCAGACAGAATCTAAAAATCACCCCTACTCAGCAATTTTAGGAACACTCTCCCAATTAACTAAATTTTCTTAGTACTTTCATATTTTAATTTAGGCACACTAAGGCATTCTTCTTGAGAGTCATGGTAAAGAATACCTTAATATGAAACCATCTAACATTTGCTGAGCCCTGTTCTATTTTATTTTTTAAACTTTTTTAGAGGGGGGAAGTAATTAGGTTTATTTATTTATTTATTTAAATGGAGCTACTAAGGATTGAACCAAGGACCTCATGCATGCTAAGCATGTGCTCTACCACTTGAGCTATACCCTCCCCCTAACATGAAACCATCTAAGAGACATTTATAATGCTTCAGCAACTACATTTCCTTGATTCATGATGGTAAGAAAGATGCCGGCCACCCCTCTCTCTCCCTCTTCGGAGACGGCCCACATTCTGTCTATGGGGTGTGTACCTACTTTTAATCTGAGCACCCAACCCCCACACCTCGTGGCCTTTCTCTTACCTTTCAATGTATCTCTCTGACTAAGTCTACCTTCACTCAAAAAAAAAAAAAAAAAAAGAAAGATGCCCTTCCATAAAGAAGTCTACAATAAACTGTTTTTGATGAAGTTCTAACATAATTTGCAGACATGTGTCTAAGACTCTTAATGCACATTTTTTTCAGTCTCTTCCTTCTGAATAGTTCTCCTTCCCAGATGTACAAATCCCAAAGTTAACACATCTTCCTTTCCTTTTAGGTCTGTAAGCATTAATGTTGTTGACATAACTGCTGAATCAAGGCTACTTCTTCCCTAAAGCTGCATCCCTCCCTCAAGAGAAAATGCTCTGAGCTTATGCTCTCATTCCTGGTGCCCCTGAGTCCACTCACTGGTCATCAGTCTCCACGGTGCCACCTCGTCGAGCCTCGCCCTGAATAGATTCCATGGCTGTGGAGTAGAGAGCCTTTTGTGGGGCCGGTCTGCGAGTGTCAACTGAATGCTGTGACTCATTGCCCAGAGGCTCTCGCTGCGCATGATCTATGTTATGGATGGACACCAGGAGGCTATAGTCCATTATCTTGAAGCTCTGCAGCACCTAGTAGAAAGAAGAAACGCAACCTGAGCCTTGGGAGGTCTGAGAGTCTGTCTTTAGGCTCTCACAGCTTTCCTGATCTAATTTTTCTCAATAATGAACTTCCAGAGTTAACCACAGGATTAGCCTTTGCTCTTCCTGCTCCCTGGAGAACAGCATATTAACCTCCTGTGGTCACCCTTCACTGATACCCTTCATTTTCTTTCACTGGAGTAAATACAAATTAGGCCACTGCCTAGCCCACAGGCTCCTCTTTGTTTATTCCTTCCTTGTATCTCTTCATGGAACAAAGAATACATATTTGTGCTCTGAAGAATCCACAAGGAGGGGCTGGTAAAAGCACACTTTGTGACACAGCAGGTCTGTTGCAGGATCTTAAATGGCCAGCTTCAATTCAGTTCAATATTTGCTGAATTCCCATCATTTGTAGGCATTCTGCCTGCTTTTGGGGATACAAAGATAATTAAGAGAGCTTCTGTCCTCAAGGATATTATAATGTAGGAAGGGAAACAAACATAAAAATAAATACAATACCGTCTAATATGTGTAACAATAGAAGTGCCTACATGATTGAGGAAAAGCACAGAGGAGGTAAGGAAGTATACATAAATTTATGAGGGATAGATTAGAGAGAAAATATAAAAGAAGGAAAGACTAATGCCAAGGCCTGGATGCATGAAAAGCAGGCTATGTGCAGGGAGGTATAATTTGGTGTTGCTAGACCATGAAATGCAAAGGGTACGTGTTTGGCACATTAGAGAGAAGAGCAGGGACAAGACAATGACAGGCCTGATGTCATATTAAGGAGCCTGGGCTGTCTCCTACAGTGCTCAACCCAGTGCGCTCCCACCAGTTGTAGTACCTTACTTTGGTGGTGCAGCTCAACCAAGGGTGTTTTGGTAAATGGGTAGAGTAAGGGATAAAGAGAGTAAAGGACTGATTCTTTTTTTTTTTTCCTCCAGACTGATTCTTATGTTTAGTTTGAAAAACCCCTCTGCTCCACGAAGTCTGTAGGTCTCACAACCAAACGAGTCCACCTGAAACAGGCATTATCCTGGAAGCAGATGCACAGTGAGCAAAGAAGGCAAGGATGGACAACATTATGGATTGAGTAGAAGATGACAAAAGCAGTTTGGAAAAAAAAAATCAAGGACGTGGAAAAATAAGCACAGAAAGAGGTCAAAAACCCAAAAGATGTTAAGAAATGAAAATAATCAACTGTCAAACACTGTAGAAAATTCAAGGAAGGACTGAGAAGTACTCTGTATTTGGCATCTAGGTGGTCATTAGAGACAGTAGTTCAACTGAAGCAGTGAGAGCAAAAGCCAGGACACAGTGGGCTGAGGCAGGAACAGGAGAAGAGAAAGGAAAAGGAGAAATGGAGGTATCATTAGACGGAGACATTGAAAAAAATCCTCCTAATCATAAAATAAAAAAGAGATAAACTTGTTTGTATGTAGACAGAAAACAGTAGAGGTTGAAGCCTGAGGAAGGAAAGGAAGTAAGCAGGTGAAGCAGGATCCTAAAGGAAGAGGGGGAAATGGATCTAGGTCACAAAAAAGACTGACCTGGAATGAGCCACCAAGTTGGGAAGAAATTAGATTAAGGATGCTTAATGTAGAACCATTTATAAATTGGAGATAGGGGTAGCACAAAGCGACAGCACAGGATAGAAAGTTGAGGTAGTCTGTTAAGAAACAAGGCTCGGGGGCTGGGAGTTAGAAAACTGTCCGAAGAGAGTGCCAATCATCTGAAGTCTCTCAGAGGGGCTAATGAACAACAAGGGGAGTCCAGGCTGGTTATCAGAAATCTGTAGAGACACCAGTACACACAGCTGTGTGATTTTCTTCAGCAGCACTTAGCTTCCAAGATATAAATTTCAATTAGGCAGTCAGGACCAAAAACTGAGGAATTATGGTGCTGGTAAGAAAATAAGGAGAATGTGTGATTTTGAGGCCCAGGACAGGTAGGAAAAAAAAAAAAAAATGAAGACAGGTAGGGGAGAATAAACAGGGAGAAAGTAAAAATATAAAGGCATAGCAAGAATCTAAAGTAAAATTTATTTTAAATGAAGTCTGGGACATGGAGCTAAGGAGTCCCATCTCCCACAGATTAGATGCCTAAGAACAGCAAAGCTGTTTTAGTGCCTGAGAGAGAAGGAAATATGACAAACTCACCAAACAGTCGCGCTGCAAGGTCTTGCACAGAGCATTGTACATGTCAGCATCCAAAAAGAGCCCGTCAGGGATGTCTTGTAAAAAGTCTAGGTCTTTAAGGGTGGGGAGAGGCTTATCTCGCTCTTTTTGGGAAGCCCGCCGTTTGTAGGTTGAGCCCTTGAGGTCGTATTTGATGTGCATCTTGACTGACCGTGGTAGAAGATTGTTCATCACCACAATCCGAATGTTCTTACCACCTGCCTGCACACAGTACAGTCCATAGAATTTAGGCAGCAAAGTCCGAGGGTTCTGGTTGAGGTTCTGAGGGCAAGAAAGTACAAAGAAGTAGGAGAGCAAGTTAGTTTATTTTCAGTGAAACTCAAGGGCCACAGCTGCCACCTACCTTTGTCTGCTACAGGGGATTCAGGTACAATCTACCTGCCCATAAGCCCACGACGTATTTGTTTAAAATTTCCCAATGCATCTATCTCAGTAATGAGATCACCACCAAGCTGAGCAACTGACCTTCCAATATAGTCATCAGTCAGAATGTTATATATATGATGAATATACTCCTTCAGAGAGGTTTAAGACAGCACTGAAGAAGTCTTAACCCTCAGCCTTCTGTATAATATATTCTTGCAGGTATTAAGGGAGGCAAAGGAGAGTTCCCTAACTTCTCCAGAACCTCCAAAAGATCTCAGTCAGAGAAGAATGAATACAGAACTATCAAGGGAAGTAACCAACCTCATTCCCTAATCTAGAAGCTGGACTAAGAATGGAAAACAAAAACGTCACTGAATCCTGCCTTTGCGTAGGAGGGTCTAAGCCAAATAACACTTATAATAGAAGCGATAAAAAAAAACCCCTTTAGCCACAGAGAGGCAAAAAAGATGGGGCCAAACACACAAAAATGAGCTATGTCCCTAAGACAGAAGTGCTGACATCGTTTGCCCCCTGAGGACAGCCGCCTCAGCTTTGCCCAGGAGCAGAGTGGACAGCACAGGCGGCCACTGCTCCTCTTCCACTCACCATGTAGTAGCCTGGAAGCAGCTTCTGCAGAAACTCTGCCTCTTTGTGCTGGACTGTTTTAATGATGAATTCGTCGTCGCTGGACACGTAGAAGAGGGAACCACTAGCCCCAGAGTTGCAGAGTTCAATCAGTGGCTCACTGCAGAGAGAGTACTGGGGCCCAGAGAGAAGAGAGCAAAAGGTTCAGAGATACCAGGGCGTGCCCAACCAGCAATCAACTACAGACGCAGTTCTATTCTAAAGAAAAACTAGAGCAAGAGCGTGCAGAGAGGGTCTTCCTCTGGAAGCATCCCTCTGATACTGGAGTCCCAGGGTCCTGGGATCCGGACGCTTACCAAGTAATCATCAGGCCGTATACCAAACAACTCTCGAAAGTAGCGGAAGGCAACAGGTGCATAGGTCTTGAACCGAAAATCATTGTAGTGATGAGCAGGGGTCAGGTTGCTCCCTTCACTGTGGGGTTAAATAGAAGAAGCCATAACTTACCAATCCCTGTCATCTAGGGAGTCCACACGCTGGGAAGACACTCAGTCACCCAGAAGGAGGTCAATATATCCCTCCTGAGAGAACCAGAGGGACTGGATGAGTCAGGCACATAAATGGACAAAGGCACAATGTGGGAATTAAGACACAGGCACAGTGAATCATATTACCTGCTACTTAATGCATTGAATTGTTTTTTAGGGCTCAGTCCACAGGCCAGAGGCTCATGGAAGCATCCAAAGGACAGCATCTGCTCTCCAAATTCTGCAGTCCCACATCACCCTGATTAAAATCAGGTTTAGGACTAGATGCATGCCTTAATTAGACATGAACCCCTAAAAGGCCCTGATGTTGATATGAAAAAGCCTCATTTTCCCAGGACATTCCCCTGAACATTAACCTCTTACCTTGGAAAGAAGATACTCTCTACCACATAGAAGTCTTGCATGAGGACATCCCGCTCTGGTTTGGTACTCAGGCTCCCCACAGTGTGAGTAATGCCTAACTGGATGGCACCTTTTAGGGCTGATGAGGTTGTCTGAGAAACCAGAGAAACAAGTTTCTAGTATTAAATCTGATCACAGCAATAAAAACTCAGGAGAAAAGAACCAGGAGCCCGGGAAAGCAAATGCTCTCCTAGTAGTTCAGACTGAACTGGGGTGATCCAGTCTCGCCATCTCAATGCTTCACATGGCAGTTAGGCCTGCAAAGAATACAAGGGCATGAAGATACACAGTAGCCAGCCAAGGTGGGACTGTCTGAGCCAGCCCTGGCTAGGCAGGAGTTCCCTCCTAACCCTATCTATATTTGGAAGATACATTGTATTAACAGAATAATCTTAGGTCTCACTCCAAGGGTTACTGCCCCTAGAGTATCTGGGGCCCTCCAAACATTTTATTCATCTGATATAGAATGTAACTAAAATTAACTGATGTTCCTATGGCTACTGAAGCTTCACTCCTCTAAGGCAGGGCCTGAATGGTGTTCCAAGGACAACAGGGTGGCAAAAAAGTTGCTTTTTTCTATTTTTTTTTTTGAAGGTTAATTTTTGCTTTTATTTGCCAGTATAACTTAACTACAGTGGCTTGCAAACTTTTTGACCTAAGAAATACATTTTACATCACAATCCAACAAACACACACATACATATGTATATAACTGAAATCAAAGTTTTGCCCAAAATGTCTACCCTGAGTTTTCTTGTTTTTAAGACTTGTGTGTGTGTGTGGTTTTTGGGGTTTTTTTGAGCAGTTTTAGGTTTACAACAAAATTGACAGGAAGGTATGGAAATTTCCCATATACTTCCTCTCCATACATATATATAGTTGTTATTTTCATTTACCAGAGTGGTACTTTTTCTTTTTTTTAACTAAGAATGAACGTACTTTGACAAATCATAATCACCAAGGTCCACAGTTCACTTTAGTTTGGACAAAAGTTCAATGACAGATATCTATCGTTATAATGTCATACAGAGTATTTTGACTCCTCTAAAAAACTTCACTACTCCAGAATGGCATATGGAATCTCTTTTTTCCCTTGAAGAGAGGTTCAAAGCCTTCATGTCTATAACAGGACTCATGGCAGACCCATGCATGGACCAGACAGGCTCTAAGTAGAAAATTCCCCCACTAAATACTGTGGCTTTTCTTCCAACATTGAGCCCTGTCCTACTGGTTCTGCCCAATAGCCATGTGGAATGGAGGTGCAGGGGGACACGTGTAGGGTGTATGTTCATAGGAAGGCCCTAAATTTTGTGCCTTGTCACAATGAAGCTAGATTCCTGTTGGGTGTGTTGTAAACAGAGAGAAAAAAAATTTCTAACTGAAGAAGAAAGCCTGAAAGGCTCAAATTATTTCTGAGAGAAGTATTTAGATTTAAAATTATCATACTATGGTTAAAACAAAAATATAAAAGCCCTACTCTTACAATCCAAGGTTCCAATATCATGGAAAAATGTCATATTAGCTGGATCCGTGCTGTTCAATATAGTAGCTACTAGTCACATTTGGCTATTTAATTTTAAGTTAATCAAAATTAAATTGGGGAATAAGGATAGCTCAGTGGTATAGTACATGCTTTGCATTCACGAGGTCATGGGTTCAATCCCCAGTACCTCCATTAAAAATGTTTTTTTAATTTAATTTAAAATACACTTCTTCAGTCTTACTAGCCATAGTGAGGTATGGTTAGTGGCTACCACACTGGATAACACAGATATAGCACATTTCAAACACAGTAGAAAGTTCTATTGCACAGTTTTGCTCTAAGTGATTTCCTTTACTCCAACCCTCACTGGATATTACTTGTATTTCTACTTACAATTTAATTGGGCATTAAAATTATAAATATTTTTTAAGTGATTACCTCTCCAAATAGATTAGAAACTCATCTGTTTTTGTTTGTTTGTTTCAACGTTTAGCACATAAAAAGAACTCAATAAATGTCTGTTGAATTGACATGGGCCTCAGAGCCCATTCCCAGGAAGAGTCAGGTCCCTGACTGCGAATTGAGTCAGTCCACTTCTATTACTCAAGATAATGCAATAAAGGCAGAGAACAGACACAAGAAAAATTTACGTGGGCCAAGCAAGGTACAGATGCCAAATAAAAGGCTGAATGCTGTCCCCTGGGAAACCTAAGCATCTCCAAATTAGTCCAGAACTGAAGAATCAGATCACCCAAGGATGCTTCTCTCCTGCTTTCCCTTCAACAGTTCAGTTTTCTCTTCTTGGCTATTACTACTACTATCTTTCCAATCCATTCGATATCTATAGCTCAAAATCAGGTGTTCTAAGTCCTATTCACCAACTGAAATTACAATCTTAAAAAAAAGCCAAAAGCCAAAACATACACAAAGAAGAAATAAAGAAAAACACTTCAGCTGTTGTCTATCTCTGTATCACCAGGCTGAATGGGATCCAGCCTTCACTTTATGTACATACATCCAGCCCCAGACAAAGACAGAAAAACTTCAAGAGTCATGGTTCCCTAAAGCTAGGTAAGAATGGCCTTGGAGGCTTGTTACATGTTTATACCTAACAAGGAAACACAGTTTCTTCAGATCAGTGAAACAGCATCCAACACCAGATTTCTCCATTAAGAACATTCCCATGTAAACACACGTACAGATGGGAGATAATTCACCCTTTGTGAAGCAAATTCTAAACTTCAAGTTGCACGATGGCAACAGTTTAAGATACCAAGAAATGGGATAGAATGTGGAGAAAAATATCAAAGGGACAGAACTCCTTTCTGGAGTTAGAGGGTAGGGTTCCACCCAAACACACCTTTTTATATGTTGTCTCTCCCGAGGAATCAACACCTCGGTGGCCTATTTTCTTCATGGTCATGCCAGAGGCATAAGGCACCTAGAAAACAGAAGAGTCAAGATTAGTATATGATTCCCATTAACACATCAAACAGCTTACTTAATGGTACATCAAAATAAAACAAAACACTCAACACATCCTTTTTAGGTTAAGAACATTTTATAAAATCTTCCGAAGATCCACCCTCTGCAAACACAGCTATATGGTGTTACTTCCCAATGAATCAACTGGCTAAAAGACACAGAAGAAAACTCCAAAGGACACATTTCACCTTTGGTCCTCAGAAATATGACATGGAAAATAAAAATGAGTATTACTAGAGAAAAGTAGAAACAGGGGAAGTAGGAAACAGCAGCCCCAGAAAAAAGGACAGCCCCTCAGTTTACAAAAGCAAGACAGAAGTAAAGCGCGGCAGACCCAGGTTCTTTTTAGAGACTACTAGCCCTCTAACCTTCAATGCAACATGAACACTATCTGCTCAAACTGAATGCACCAGCAGAAATGACTGAGCCACTGGCAAATGCAAGTACTGTGAGCCCAGATACGAAAAGGCTGAGGTAATAAGATGAATCCTCTAAGATAGGGGTCTCACTGACTTGAAGAGATTCCTGAGAATGTGATGTGGCTTTGTTTTCTACTCACATGACAGCCTCTGAAAAACAGAAGGAGTAAAACCAATGGGGCAGAACCTGGAAGGCTAGTCTCCACAGCCAAGACACCAGCACGACAGACATGAAAGGATTCTTCGTGGTGTCAATACTCATTAATTTAATAAGCCAGAAGGCAAAAAAACTATTAGAAATAGGATGTCACGATCTTAGGGCTTGATACTTAAGTTCTGCTCTTTTTGCTAAGGTCCTGAGTGCCGGAAAACTGTCAGTATATAACCTGAACAACAAAGAAAAACTTAGGAAATCAATAGCGTCAGTATGGTTAAAAGAAGTTCACCATATTACCCATGAAGCAATGCACTGGAGGCATTAACAGCAAAACAAGGGAGTGAGCTTCTGCGTCAGACTGGGTCTGAAGCCCAGCCTTAACGCCACGTATTCATTCTGAGACCTTGGGCAAGCTACAGAACCTCTAATCCTCACTTTCTTCATCTGTTCAACATGAATGACGATGGTACCTACCCTCATAGGGGCTGTTTGAAAGATTAAGTAAGAATACCTACAAAAGGCACTTAGATACATTAAAGATGCTCAATCAATCTGAGCTATTATTAATATTCATAATAAACTGTGATAAAAGTAGAGTTATATAATTACTAGCCTACCAAAGAGATGTGAGAACCCTATCTAGATTCCAAGGCCCAAGCAGGGGGAAAACAAAGATGTCATAAACAGGTATCCTATCCCAGAATTAAAATTTTAGAATCACTGTATCAGTGTGAAACTCACCTCAGATGCCATGGGTCTCTTGATTCCAGACCCTGTTAAAAAAAAAAGCAAACACAACCGTAAGTGTGTACACATACTCACACAATCTCTATCAAGCACACTGAGACAATCAGGATTTGAGTTGCACTGAACCTGACAATGAGCTCCTGCCTCTTGCTCAAGTGATACCATATCCTTTAGGATAGGGATTTTAAATGTCCCTTCTCACTCACAGAGTCCTTATTCCGTTCTTGTTATAGTCCTTTTTTCTTACAGAAGTGTTCATATTTTCTCTAGGAAATGTATCTTGATACATTTAACCATCAGAGCCAGAGGGTCTCATTTGATACCATGGCTGAAAGAGAAAGGGCATAAGAGATACCTAAGACTCACTGGACAGTCTGGGGCTTGATTAATCATTTCTCCTGTAGAGCTAAAAGGGTAAGAACTTTTAGAGCATATCTATGGTGCTTTTCTCCTCTACTAATTACTTCAGAAAAAAGGTAAAGAGTTGGTCTATGGAAACTTTATTTATGATAGCCAAGATATCGAAGCAACCCAAATGTTCATCAAGAGACGAATGGATAAAGAAGATGTGATGTGATGTGTGTGTGTGTGTGTGTGTGTGTGTGTGTGTGTACACATAAATAAAATATTACTCAGCCATAAAAAAAGAATAAAATTCTGCCATTTGCAACAACGTGGATGGATCTAGAGGGTATTACGCCTAGTGAAGTAAGTCAGAGAAAGACAAATATTCTATTACTTGTATGTGGAACCTAAAAAATAAAAGAAATAAATGTATGTAACAAAACAGAAACAGACTTACAGATATAGAGAACTAGTGGTTACCAGTGGGAGAGAAAAAGGAGGAGGGGCAAGATAGGGGTGGGGAATTAAGAGACACAAACTACTATGTATAAAATAAATAAGCACCAAGGATATGTCATACAGCACAGGGAAATGTAGCCATTATTGTATATTAACTTTAAATGGGAGTATAAGCTATAAAAATATTTAATCACTATGTTGTACACCTAAAATTAATGTAATACTGTAATCAACTATACTTCAATTAAAAAAAAAGAGTTGGTCTTGGAGATGTGGAGGCTAAGAACTGGAAGATGCAATGTCAAAATAATGACACATCACTGGGTGCAGGCAGAAACTGGCTCTATGTCCCTACATCCTCATCTAGATTTCTGCTGTAAATGCAACAGGAATTTGCTGGAATTTACTTACTTACCAAAGTAACTTTGACTTGCTAAATATTTAATCAGTGCAGATGTGTAAGTGTGTAGTTAAATCTCATAAATATTATTTATGACTTTTATCAGTTTAAATTTAGGAAAAATTTCAAGAATAAGCATGTTTAGAAAGTGACTAAAAGACCATTATCTATAGAAAAAATACTGAACGGTTAAATCAGTTCTTAAGGGTCTGCCATCCTGTAACCTTCATCAATGATCACACTGGAGACACATGATCACAATTACTCAGGGAGACAGAACTTTCTCCCCTTCATATTGGAGAATGTTGGCCTTTTTTCTTCAAAGACTACTGATACATTACTTTGATCTAGTTCTAAAGAAGTCAAAGGGAATAAAGATTAGCCATGTTAAAGAAAATTAAAAAGAAGTGGTCGAATGGGATGAATCTTCAATAATATAATACTTGAGTGGGAAGACCACAGTTCCAGTCCATGTATAAGGATTAATGTAATGCAACACAGACAAGATAGGATTAAAGACAATCAGGTAAAGCTCTAATTATGATTGTTTAAGACCAATGATCAAGGGCCCTGAGAATTTCAAAATATAGCTGGGCTCAGAGGAGAGAATCTGATAGCCCTTAATAGTACAAAGGCCACAGACTAAGCATTTCTGGTATCAACAAGCAAAGCAGCAAAATTTCCTTCCCCCTCATGAGTCTGAGCAGCAAAATTATGGGGAACAGATGGTTTTCACTCCTCTTCCCAAAAAAGGAGGCAAGGGAAATGTCATCTAGCTGTTAAGATGTGCTACATAAAATGACCCAGAAAATTAGGGAAAAAGCAGAGTCCAATAATCCATGCGTTTTGCAGGATGCTTCATCTTCAGTCATGCTGACTTCAGACAGGTGAAAGCGTGTATTTTAGGACTGGAACCCTAAGCTAACGTTTCCAAGGAATAAGCCAGGATGACTCAGGTTTATGATTAAAACTGCTACCGACTTACTGTAAAATTTAAGGTTTCCACTAACAAAAAAATTAGTCAAACTTTTATCTTAGAACCTTTTAGCTGACAGTCAACATTCTGAGCTATTTAAAAATCAGAAGACCTGGGTTCAAATCCCTGTTACACCAGGCAAACTGTTCTCTATACTTAACTAAAAAACGAGGAACCTATATTAGGAAGTTTCTGCAAAGACTAGATGAGATAAACTAAACCAAAGTACTTCATGAACTGTGTGTGACATGCTATACAAATATGTTGTTATATGTGATTTCTAATGCAAGAGCAAAGTTGGGCCCACAGGAAGATTTAATGTTCAATAACTAGACCTTCATGAAATCCTAATTAGCATCTCAAAATTCTTGTCTCCTCCTAAAACCCTCAACTCTTCTTTCTCCCAACATCCCCTGTGCAAGCGCACACACAACTACACAATCAGTGATTCTCAGTGAGGAAATCGATATGCTTTCAGTTGAGAAGACAACATTGATTCTGGACTCCTTGGTCAGTGCTCGGCTTATCTCTTCCTTTTTTGTCCCAGGGGAAGGGGTCTGGAGGGATCTGGTAGAACCAAGAGCCAAGTCCAGTCCTAGGCTGACAGTCTATTCTAGAAAATAACCTCCTCTGCATGCAAGGAAGGAGTCACTGGACAAAGTAAACAACGGAGGAAAAAAAGCAGGTAAGTGATTTCAAAGCAGAGAGTAGGTCTGAGGCTTTTCTTACTCCCTAAAAAGTTCTACTTTGCTACCTTTCCTAGTTTTATCACACAAACATGTAGCTCTAGGGCTGCTATAATCTTGCAAAGTACCCAGCATGAAGGTGGGAGGACTTCACTCAGTGGAATATTGTGCCAACTGCTTAGCTATCTGCAACTGCAAAGCTTGGATTCATCCCAAGAACACTACAGCTGAAGCAGTTAGAGTGCTGGGGTCTACGTAACAATAATCAGAGCAAGTAACACAGGGAGGAGAATCAGGACCCAAGACTCAACTCTCTTCCTTGTCTGAAGTTTTGCCCCCAGGGCACAGACCACAGCTCTAACCTACCAAAGAAGAATAAAAGGGAAGAGAAAAATATCTAGAGAATTTGATCAATGTTACTGTTAACACCCAGCTTGGTCCAGAAACCCAATGAAGAGCAGAGCGACATTTCAGGGAACCACGTACCACCTGCTAAGGCTTAAGCTCTGCCAATGAGAAACCACACCCTGAGACTGAAGAGTCACTAGCACCCGTACCTGTTCACCTCACAATCAAGCTTTCTCTTCAGAAGGAAGAGGAGTAGAAATGGAAGAGGAGGAGAAATGGGGGGGGGGGGGCAGGGAGAAAGACAGATCAACTTAACATGGCAACATCCAGCTTAGTAATGCCTGCCAGCCCATGTTTTAGGAGAATGAGATTCATCCCTATGGATAAGACTAGAATATTATTCAACAGAAAGGTTTCTAGCATCTGTGTGAAAAACACTCTCTGATACTATACTATCATCTTATAATCCATATCCACGATCCAAATATATCATCCTCTTTTTTAGGCAGGGAAACTGAGTACAGGGCAGGATTTCAATGTTAAATTTACTCTTCCTCAGGGAAAAACCTTTCTCCTGAGGAATGTGGGAGCTGTTTCTCCCCATCTTAGCTAAAACTCAGAAGGATTATCATTTAAATGCCTACATTACCACCGGTCCACACTAGGAAATGTGGCACGTGCAAGAGAGGACAGCACACTACCTAAAGGTAGGTATAGAGGCTGACAGCTTGGCTATAAGTGCCATAGGAAAAGTCCTAAACCAGCTTCTCCTCATTGGTTCAATTTTAACACATCTCAGCACCAGTTCAATGCTGAATTATTTTTGCTCCACACCGCCTTCATTTATTCAACAAATATTTATTGATCGTCTGTTATATGCCAAGAATTATGCTAGGCACTATGGATAGAGAGTTATACGTCTGTGACCTGGAGAAGATTACAATATTTCTACTTTTTTCTCCATGACTCGCACATCTTCACATTCTCTTATTACTCCTTAACGCTACCTATAAGACTAAACTGAAATGCTGATGTTTTTAGAAAGGTTATTTCTCTTCACTGACCAAACAGTTTATACGTGTACAGCACTTGAAAAGTGTTACAAGCATATCTCATTAGGCTCTCAAAATAGTACTGCAGGGTATGGGAACTGTTTGGAAGACTTAAGAGACAAAGCCAACAGTTATGTGTGAAACTTCTTTGGATGCTGATTAGGAAAAAAAAATTTTTTTAAAGTATCTCTGAGACAGGAGCCTTGAGAGGAGAAATTAATAACTCTTATTGATTTGTAGATAGGACAATGTCACTGTGGTTATGTTACAACTCCCTCCCTTTCTTCTCTAAAATAAAATCCTTCTCTATAGAAAGGCATCCTGAAATATTTATGGCTAAAATCACATGAAGAGTGGGTTCACTTTAAAATAGTCCAGGGGGTGGAGGTGGGGCAATGGAGAACAGATGCGACAGGACTGGCAAAATGTTGCTGTTGAAGCTAGCTGATGGGTACTTGGAGGTTCATTATACTATTCTCTCTACTTTGTGTATACTGAAAAATTTTATAATTAGAAGTTTAGAAGGAAAAGAAGCAAGTCTGGATAGTCAAGCTTCTTCATCTGAGCTGGCTTCTTTCTGAGAGGTTTCCTCTGGTAAAAGTAAGCATTAAGGATGAAGTAGTTTGTTTCCCTCATGACTGTGTAACTCCTACTTATTAATAGGCCCTGGACCAGTAAGCATTCTAAATAACTAGCTAATGTTGCTCTATTGGAAGCAAAAAATGAAGTCATGACAAACAGGCTGCACCAGAAAAATAATGGTTCAGATAAAGAGCCAATCCTGGTGATTTCAAGCCCTAGTTCCTCTGCAGAAAGAAGGAAATGTAAAAGACCTGGAAGAGCAAGGGTGTACTCACTTAGGAAAAAAAATTTTTTCTGGCCAGGGCAGGCTCAGTCTGGCTGAAATCTATAGACATTAACAAAAGTTGACTTTTAAATAGAAAAAGTTGAGAACTTAGCTCCTTCAGACACAAATGAAGCTACCTGCCCATTTCCAAGCTTAAAAAAAAAAAATCAACAACCATTTATGTTATGAAAAAAATCATTCAGCAAGGGCCTTTGAGATTTTTAGTCTAATCCTCTTACTTGTAAGTAAAAGCACAAGAGCCTAAGGGATATGCTCAAAATCACAGAGCAAAGGCAGCGACAGACCCAGAATTGGAATCCACATTCCTAACTCTCAATTCAATTCTCGTTCTTCTAAACCATCTTGTTTTCAATATCCTGACCACTTAGAGTCTAGGTGGGACAAGAAAGCACCAAGGGAACTAAAATGTTTTTACAAACTAACTAAATCTCAGAACTGCTAATGGACAACATGAACACGTATTTCCTTCCCTTGAGATACTCCTTTCCCTTCCATTTTCAGAGTCTTCCTCCATCAGTTTCTCTCAATAAAATAAAATAAAATAAAATTAACAATAATGCGATCTGTTTCTTTGGCAAGTCATCAATGTCCCTGGCAAAAACAGTAGGAAAGTACCTTTCCTTTCTTTTACTGAGATTATCCTTGTTCTAAACTAGACAATGCCAGTTCTAGAGGAGCAGAAGCTGTCTTTCAAGTCTAAACTTGAAAAAGCAGTTTCACAGATTTTAAGGTCCTCTCTAGCAGTTGAAAGTATCTTTTTGTCTTTGTAGTAAGACATGAACAATTTTAACAGAGAGAAAAATAGAGCTCCATTCACCTCATATTAGAGTTTTCTTTCTGGTTAAGTGGGACCATGACTTGCTCTGATTAAAAGCATAAGGATTATGATTACTGAATTTGCAATGGACCAAAAAAGGGCATCTGATAGACACTCTTTTGTTTTGTTTTTGGGACCTCGGAATTGACTGCAGAATCAGTTACCAATCCTTGGTCTAAATCCACATTAACTTCTAAAATATTTTCTGAAAGAATGATCAATAACTCCACATATGCATGGAGGAGCTCAGAATTCTGTTGCTTTTTTAGGAGACCTAAGGTCAGAAGGGGAAATTCCCTTCTGCACTGTTTTTTTCCTTCACCAAGGACTCCTAGTTCAATCAGTACACATTCAACAACAAATATTTAATCTGGTTTAAAGTCAAGTTAGTTCACACGCAGACTTTCAGATTAGTGAGAGAGCAATAAGGCATAGTGGGTAGGGATGTGGGCTCTGAAATCATAACACCTAGGTTGGCTAGGTTTGAATACTAGATCAATCGTTTTCTAGCTAGGTAATCTTGGGCAAGTTGGTTAAAACTCTCTAGGCCTTGGTTACCTCATCTATAAAATGGAGATATAGTAACAAGTACCTCACAGGGTTGTTATAAGAAACCAGCCAGGTATATAGCACCTAACATGTAATATATGCTCTACAAATACTAGCAATTATCATTATCATTGTGAATTATGAAACACCATCTACAGGATGGGACAGGTCAGGGGAAATGAGAGGTGCAACAGAAAGAAAAAAAAAAGAGTTGAGACTCAATTTACTGAAGCAAAAGGAAACGGAGTTATGGGAAAAACAAAAGATAGTAATCTGATTCATTTCATACTGTGGATCTGTGATAAAATAAGTTTCTATGTTAAGATAGCAACTTTTTTGAAGAGGGTAGAGGGAAATGGGAGCTAAAGTCAAATAATGCTTGCAAAACAACCACAGCCTTCTCAGAAGACCATGTACTACTACTTTAAAAAGTCTGCAGTTGTTATGGGGAAGAGGAGTTGGCTGCTAGTAACTGCGAGGAGCTCATGCTTCTTCAGCACAGATACACATCAGATCTACCTCTCTTACGGTTGACCCCACAGCACAGAAAGTTGAAACCTAAATGAGGAAAAACAGAAAGTTATCACTTACTTCTGGGGTTCTATTTGCTTACAGTAGAATAAGCATATTGAAAAAAAAAACAACTCTTAAATTTAAAGTTATGAATAGGATCTGTCCTGATCCCCAGCACCATACTATGAAATGTGAGATGATTTTCTGCAGTTCTACTAGGTAAATGTCAAAAAAACCCAAAGCAAACCAAAAAGCAAAAAAAAAAAAAGAGAGAGAGAGAGAGAAGAAGCTCTGGCAGAAAAATTTCAGAAGTGATCACAAAACTTGTAACCCAAATAATTTCACTCTGGAGTAACTTCAAATTGGCAAAAAAATTCTAAGGTACAAAGCTCCTTTGGACACAGGCTTCTATCCTTTTAAAAAAGAATGTGTGTACATTTTATTTGAGGGTCTTTCACTCCTGAAGGCAATTCGGCAATATCTAGCAAAAAGCTTTAAAATTAAGTATGTACCATTTGTCCCAAAAGTGGGAATTCATCCTAAGTAAATAATTAGTCAAGTGGACATAGACATATATACAAAGATATTCATTGCAGTATTATATATAATAACAATAATTGGATAGATATAATTGGAAAGAATCTAGATGAATAGGTTATACAAATCATGGTGCAGTCATAAAACAGAATAGTATATAACCATTATTTTATGTGTATGTATGGCCACAATGTCACAATAAACTGTTGAGTAGTGGAAAAAGGTGAAAAATTATATAGCATAATACTTTCGTAAAACACTTTTATCTATAAAGTAACATGTATTATACACATAGAAAAGGTCCAAAAATTATGTACCTAAATGTTAAATATGACTATACTGGGTAGTGGGATTAGGTTGATTTTGTAACTTTAAATTTCCATTTTTCCTTATGTACATAAATTTTCTATAACAAATAATTATCCACATAATTTAACAACTAAAGAAAAGAGATATACAGGGATGGCTTTACTGTCATTCTGTTTTACAACCCATTTTTCCTAGTAAACTACTACTCAACAGCCCCACACATACAGACCACCAGCACTCCCCTCCTCACACATTAACTCAAGCTCATTACAATCATATTATGTTGTTGCAGAGACAGACCAGAAGGAAAAATGTGAAAAGATACCTAGAAAGCTGCTGACAACTTCAAGCTACAAATAAGCATGACTCCTATACACTCATTCTCTTTCTCTATTAATTATTACTTTGAAATGTCTATACAACCTGAAACAAGCCTACATCAGCACATATGATAAGAGGTTCTCTCTGAAGACGTTTATCTTTTGTATCTTTCAGAATATCAATGTTCTCCTATAAAACAGAGATCTCTAATTTCAGCATATCTCCTGGATACTTGAAAAATATAAAAGAGCTAGCCTCTAAACTATGCAAATAAGCCAAGAAACCTTTAATGTTACTAAGGTAATTTCAAAACAGCTGAACCACCCAAGTCAAGTGCCATAGTGAAAACAACCCAATCAATTCTTGCTAAAATACGAAGTTGAATCATCATACCATGTCACGCAAAATTTTTCTGAGTAACTCTGTACTAGTCTTAAGGAAGCACTCCATTTTGGTCCTTGACCCCACCCTAAACTGTGTTTGTGATGGAAAAGGTACTGAAGGAGCTGGTTTCCAGTCACTTGGCAAAACATCGCTGTGACTCTCCTTAAGTTTGTATGCTACTACTAAAGCACTGTAGACTAAGATTCACTATTGGGAAGGACAAAATGCAGAGGGAGAAAAAAATCAATGTAATTCTGAGAAATGTGAGAAAAGGCAAACTTCAGAGCTGTGTTGACTTTAAAAGAGGAGATAATTGAAACAAAGATACTCTCAGACAGTAAATAGCTCCAACGAGAGAGCTGTCCCTCTCCTCTCCCCCTCCACCACAACTCAGTGTGTGGAACAAAACAGAGTTGGCCTTAATACCAGAGTCTCTCCCTGTGCTTTCAGAGCAGAAGCATTTCCGTCAGAGATGAGATGACATCATCTACCAGATGAGAAACTAAGAGGCAGTGTGTGACTGACTTCCACGTTTGAAGTACACATATAATTTGGGGACGCCAGAGGCTAGCCAGACATGCATTCCTCAGACAACTGGAGTTCCGCCTGAACAGGTCATAGAGGAGCAATCGCAGAGATTCAGCTCAATGAGCTACCAATACTACTGCATAAATGTGTCAACAATTCCCATATAAAGCACAAAGAGACAAGCAGACTTTTTGGAAGCAAAATGCTAATTAGGGACCCTTTTGGTTGATAATACTGAGAGTCAGAGATTTTAAAAGAAAAAAAAAATCAAAAGCAGAAACTTGCAAAAAACAAAACAAAAATGTCATCAGTCCAGTTGCTCGCTGGACTATCTCAAACAATCTTTCTGGTCCTCTTTAACTTGAAATGCTGAAAGCCATTTTAATTACACCTCTGCATGTGAGAGGCATAATACTTTATCAAAATGAAAATACATAGAAATATGTCTGAAATGTCAGCCTGCCTCCTGAGAAGTACTGTTTACCTCTAAGAGACAGTGTTAAAAAAAAAAAAAAAAAGTACCATTACTATACCCTCAATAAGAACTAAACCAAGCCAGTTAAGAAAACCAAACCGCATTTCACAGAAAAGCTAAATTTTATTTCCTAGCAGGTGTCAATTTTTCCTAAGGATTTTTCTTGAAAAAGTCATAAAGGCAAGAACACTCTTAGAAACAAAAGCTCAAAAGCAGTCTGATCTACCAGTCCTGGGGTCACCTCAGCTAAGGGCCACCTTAAGTAGTAAGGAATGAACCACAAATTTACTGACTCACCTTGGTAACATACAGACTTCACACAAAGTCTTTACCGGTATTAACAATGTATCTGAACCTCAGTTTCCTAATCTGGAAAATGAGAGAGTTAAATTAAAATATCTCTGTATTTCCCTCCAGTGATAAACTTTTGCTTCTAGTTCTATAAGGCAAATTTCATCATTCTCAGGTCTAAAATATGTTATCTCTTGGCACTAAAATTTTGGTTGAAATTTATGAAAAAATTCTGAGTCCTTCTTAAAAGACTCGAATCTCCTGGATAAGCCAACCCATGGCCAAGAAGCATTTGAGATTTCTGGCAGATAACCACCTCTGAATTTTATTTGCAAGTGTGGCTCTAGATATCTTGAAAAAGCAGTGAATATTGCTGAATTGGAATGTACATATTTCAACAGAGAAAGTCTAATGATATCATAATGAACATTAACTGTCCCAACAATGCATTTCAATTACCCCCCCAGATCCTTATGCAAGAAAATCAGAGATACAGAGTTACTTCTCTGCTACCCCTTGCATACTGGTTCTCGTCAGTGAGAACTTGAAGTTTGCCAGGGATGTTTACCAACACTGTGCACAGGAAAGCTAATATACTCTAAGCTATTTATATATCCTAAAAAAACCTCTTTCCATTCTCTCCCCTCAACTTCCCTTTGCCTACTCTCCCTCAACATTACTGATCCTTTGGGACAGTACTTATTCTGAGCGAATTACATATTGCTCAGTTTAGTATACAAGGCAAACAAGATATACTGAACTCCCTTCAAGGAATCTGCCCTTCTCTCTCTTTTTGATAGTATTCTTCAGACTCCAACAATAAGGGGCCTTTTTGGGAATCAGATTAAAAATTAATACTCAATGTATACAGCCATTACAAATAAACAGAAAGAGAAAAAAATAATTGGTGACCAAGTTTAAAAAGATGGAGCAGTTGAGAAAAAAGTCCACTACAAACAGGAAACAATGAAAAAAAACAGATCATACAGGAGACAGGAACAAAACAGGATCAACACATATGTACAAACTAAACAATGCTCTCTTTTGATAGGAAAGGGTGGAGAAGTGAAGTGCTATAGGGGAAATGAGCTAGGAAGGGGTTTCCTCCAGGAAACACCATCAGTCAAAACACTCTCTGCCTTTGAGACTGAATGGTGGCCAGGGATTTCGAACACAGAGAAAGAGATTCCCTCTGCCAGGTTATCAGAAAGTGGCATGCTTCCTGAGGTATTCTTTTATCTTTGATCAAGAGGATACATCCAATGAAAAAAGGAAAGGGAGAAGAAACTGACAACTTCGGTCTTTTTGGTTTCTTCACATCGAATAAGAATATCCCAAAATTCTACGAAAGAAAACATCCACTTAAAGGATAAAATAACCTCCCCTTCCTTCTCCCCAGTTCTGAGTTTGGCCAGGTACTACCTCTGTTGTTCACTTCACAGGCTATAGATTTCCATTATATCATCAAAGAAAAACAGGCTGATAAAATGCATAATAGCCAGTAGCTAGCACATATTTGAGCAAAGCTATTAATCAGAAGAGTTTTATATCAACCCAGAACACATACAGAAATTAACAAACAAAACATAATATGTATTTTGATATTCAAAGCTAACCTGTAAGTACACCTTTCCAATCAATATCAGATGCTGGATACCTAATAAATCTATATAATTATAATTAACACTGGGCTGGAGCAGCCATGGCAGAAATAAATGGTTAATCAAAAACAATGACATTCTGATGTCAGTTTTCTGACAGAATATACCAAGGGGACAAAAGAAAAAAGGGGCGGGGGTGATGTCAAATCTCTGTGGAGAAAGCAAACAGAAAAACCTATCCCTACTTACAAAATACCAACCAAAATAGTACCTGGTGATATTCTGATTACATGGCATTCTGTGCTATCTTTACATTTCCAGATTTCAGTTTCTCACTCCAGTAAGTGGTATAAGTTGCTTTACCTTTCACTGTATGGAAGAAGTGAAGGGAAAAGGATCAGTCTACAAATGGCTTGCACTGTAGACAAAGAACACAGACAAAAAGCCCTCAACAAAATTCCTACCATATGGAGTTATCCAATTACAGCATAATTTACTGGTAGAGCGCTCTGTTGGGAAGAACAAAGCTACCAGAATCAAGGACTGATGAGACCAACCCTACTATAAAGGTTCAAAGCAAAAATGCTTCAATCCTGGGTCTTCTGGAGTTTTCCTTAGTAGTTAAGAGAAAAATAAGTCAGAAAAGGAGCTGACTTTTCATGATAAAAATCACCTGGTGAAGTGTGACAAATACAGAAATGTTTTGGTCTGAAGCAAAATGAGCTACATACAGGTTCATGATGTTCTAAGGTTTTGAGCACTTTTTTCTTAGGGGAGTCACACATGATTTTATCACACGGCTCTTATTTCAGGGAAGAATAGACACCTTAGCATTTTAACTTTACTTTTTTAACTCCTCTACTAACTTAAAATCAAGTCTGTAAAACAGAAACTCTTTACTCCCTTCCTGGTAGTAAAAAGGGGACTCAGTGGCTGAATTTCAAACTCTTGAAGGACTAGTCAAACTGCAGATAGGGAAATAGGCTCTTTGTATCCTGGTGTGACAGATGTTGCACTGTCAACACCTTATCAGGGCTGATTTTATTTTTTTAAGTGGTGCCACCGTCCAAATAATGAAGATAGAGGAGAAAGGAAGAGAAGGGATAAACTTCCTTTACACACCAAACAGCTGACAGCAAACTGCAGTACCTTTTATTAATAACCAAAGTTTAAGAACAAGCACATGTTGATGGCCGCTGTAAGCTGATATTCATTTATAACTGCCTCCCTCAAATCCAAACATGGTAATTACTCTATGGGAAAAGATGTCAAATATCTCTTAGAGCATATGGTTTGTTCTACCCTCTGTATTTCACTCCTCAGCAGCGTAAAAGACAAGCTCTGGCTTAATGGCTAAATAATCTAGACGGGTTTAATATAGCCTTGGAACAACTAATTGTTCTAAATTATCTGTCCTTCCTAATTTGAATGCCAAAAGATTTTGAGCCTCCAAAGGTTTTGAGTGGCTTATCTAAAACATCAATCTGTCCCTGAATCCTGATATTCTTATTTTGTATCCACTTTCAACACTGCCAGAAAACCTTGTGAATTCAGCTAAACATCTAAGGACAGTAAGTTGGTTTCAGGATGATTAAAACACAAACATACACTCTCCTACCTTGAATTTCTACAAAGCTGGCCTTCTAGCCTTTAACAATTTAGTAAATTATAAACCACTCCTTATTCCTGCCAATGTGTTAATTCCCCAGTACCATCCAGAGCATCACTCCCCTCCAATCACAAATAAAACACATTCTCTATAGCTTTTATTGCATCAGAATCAAACATCTTATGCTCTTCAAAAACATATCCTTGAAATGAAATACTCTATTAAATTAAATTCAGTAAGCCAAAATCTAAGTGGATGTGCAGAGACAGCAAAAAGTCAACACTCCATATCCACACACAATAATTTCATGTTTTCAGGAATATTTATGAGAATATTTCTTAATTTATTAATCCAACTGTTATAGTACTTGCCAAAGAAGCAGAGAAGGCGGGTGTAAGAAATTAAAGTAAAAAAAGGAATCTAAAGCTATTTATTCTTAGTCATTATTACACCTTGACTTCACATATGAATGTAGTAGAACCAAGGCACTGTAAAGCCCAGTGAAACCAAATATTTGATTTTCTAGTTTTTCAATAGAAAAAAATTTATAAAATCTGAATTACTACCTGCTAATCCTAGGATCTGGGGAAAAAACCTAAAAATATCAAATAGTGACATTTAAAAAAGATGGTAGGACTATCTTAAGTAGGAGTAGAGACCTGAAGAGGAGGAAGATACATCAGTATGTGACAGAAATATTTCTTTTTAACCCTAAATCTGTCCACCTGGCCAATATTTCCATGAGACAGAGGCTGAATCAAATTTTGGGATATAAACATACAGCTTTTAAGATTAACCTGGTTTCTAACACCTGATTTGATAGTTAAGAAGTTTAAGAACTATACACAACCATTCTTTCTGCACTGGAGGAGGGGAGAAAAGGTTTTAAATTAAGGAGTACTGTATTAAAAACTGTCATTTTTACCTTATCCTTCTTCACAGTTAGAATGCAACATGAGTTGTTCTGGCCCTCTAATCTTTTTAGGAAAGGCAAAAATCACTCTCAGGAAACTAAAAATAGATGTACATAAATAAAACTGCAGTTTATGAAGAAGATATTTGTGACCAAGTATTCGCTCATCTGAGCTGGAGCAGGAAAAGTGGAACCGTCTATTTAGTCAATTCAAAATGGGTAGGATGCAATACCGGGCCTAAGGAAATGTCAGCGTCTCAAGTAAAGCATCCATCATCTGGCAGCCTGTCCTGTTCACAGTGTAGAGGCAACAGTAACTGTGGAACACCAGACACTTCTGACAGAAGCTCTAGAACGTCTGACTCAGACTCCCCCCGGCCACACACACACACATCCCAACACCACACATTTTCCCTCCTACACACAATCTGTTGCTTTTCTTGTGGGCTTCTCAGCCCTCCCTCAATCTTCAATAGTTTCTAACTACTTTGAGCTATATTCCCTGGCTCTCTTCTCCAAGTGCCAATCTTCTGCCTAAGCATTCTTCCAGTCCATTTCCTATTATGCAATATTCTCCCACAGCACTTAGAGCCACCCCTACCCTATCCTTCTCAGGCCTAATTCCCAGCATCACCTCCCTCAGCCTCTACCGCAATTCAAGACTCCATCATTGCACCTTCTCCCTCTGTTTTCAGGGGCTTTCAGCCCTAATTTTCTACATTCCTCAGACTCTCTTCAAATTTTCCCATTCCTTCCCAAAGCTGGGCAGTCTAGAGATAAGAGTCACCAAAGGAGGATGTCTGATAAAATGTGTACGTGTGTCTGTGCGACCGCCCGCGTGTTTATGTGTAGGGTGCGTGGGGGAGTGGGGAATGCACGAAGGGAGAAGGAATGACGCACTGGGGAAGCCTCTGAGGAAAGAGACGGCTCCAAATAACTCCAACTTCCAACAAAATCCACAATTCCCTAACTCTCCAGCAATCGAAAGCGTCCCGTAACGTTTCCAGGTCTTTTAAGTCCCATGGCTTCTCTTCCACATTTTTATCCCATTAACCCCACAATCAGCTTGGATTCTGCCTCTCACACTACGTAATTCCGCTCTACTTATGAGGCCTCCTTTCACTCCACTCTTTTATCTTCTCCCTTCGGTTCCCATTCTGTTTCATTCTTGCCCCCACCGACAATCTCCATCCTTTCCTGACCCTACTCTTCGAAGTCCTCAACTCGGTCTCCTCCAACACAACCAACGTTGACATCCTCCCTTTTCTTAGTCAAATCCATCCTCTCCTCAGACTCCCCCTGCCCGCTGAGAAAGCCCTGCTATAAGAAAGCCTAGCCCTCTGTTCTCCTTACCGGCAACGCCTCGGACATCCCCAGCTACAGGTGCCCTTCCTGGGTCTCGCTCTTCCTCCCAGCGCACAGGCGTCAGCCGCCCCCAGACCACGCCCCACCCTGATTACCTGAAGACGAGGTGCAGGGAGGGACCCCGGAATCCACGGATGAAAACCCCACCACCGACGGCCCAGAGGAGGCCGACGCCATCTTGGCAGCCCCCTCCCCCTCAGCGGCCTCGCTCCCTTTCAACGGGCTCTTCTTCTCGGAGTCGAATCTTCCCCACGTCTCTTCACATAACCCGCGCTCTGCGG
The DNA here is from genome assembly GCF_036321535.1 of Camelus dromedarius. Classification (NCBI taxonomy): domain Eukaryota; kingdom Metazoa; phylum Chordata; class Mammalia; order Artiodactyla; family Camelidae; genus Camelus; species Camelus dromedarius. Next base: position 4,360,701 of record NC_087458.1, on the reverse strand, counting down.
GCCCCCTCCTGCCCCCTCCGGGGCCTGCCTCTGAAACGTCGGGCCGGCTCCTAGACCAACTCAGGGCCGCACCATTCGGCTGGCATGGGGGTGATCTGCCGTCTCGCACCCGCTCCGCAACTTTAACCGCTTTCCGCGAGCTACTTTCCCCTTTCACATGAGACTAAGCTCAAGCCGTCTGCCGGAACCCCGCGTCCGGACGAAACCACACCTAAAAGAACAACGGGGTGTGAGAAGTCCTGGCTGAGCGAACGCCCCCTCCCCCTCCTCCCTAGCCACAGCCTGTTTATCGCCCAACCCCACCTCTCCACTCAGGGCGGCCAGGGAAATCCGGGCACTGCGCATGCGTCTAACCTTCTCCGCGGCCCTTTCCACCCAATAGAGGGGAGGGAGGCCCTGAAGGGAGTCAAGCCAATCAGGAAGCAGTTATTGGTCACATGATGCGGGTCCCTCGCGCCCTAACGAATCCAAGGGTCGAAGACAGCGCGCTCCTCCTGACCGTAGACCGTCCCTACGGTGGCTCGATGGGTCCATCTAGGTTCAGCTCTCTGAAGGGGCTGATTTGCGGTGCCTGATCTCCAGATAAAATTCCGCGGGGCTGGCCCTTTCGATTTCACAGTCCAGGGAAGAACTCCCGACAGAAGCGCTGGTGTCAAGTCAGAGTCGTTAAAGAGTTGAATATCACAAAACATCACATGCCATCAACCATTCTTCCGGCTTTACTGCTTTGTTTACTATTTAGTTTAATGTGCGTGCACATCTTGTTTTCCTTTAACATTCGAAACAGGTCTACACTTGTCCTCAAGCGCAATTCTGAGCACAGTGACGGAGCTCAGGAAATATTTGATAATGAACAAATGAACTGTCAAAAAAAGGCCAAGGAAGATGATCAGAAACATATCACAATCTTCCTGCGATCCAAGCCCTCAGCCTCCGTCAGTTACCTAAGCTCCAAAGGGCAAGGAGACAGCGAAATTCTCCATTCTAGTGTAGTCTTCGTTCTTACCCTGCTCTGTTTTAACAAAATGCCCCGGAGATTATGAACACTGGTGGGGATCTGAAGACGTGACTCTGAACAGAATGTAAGCTTCTAGAGAGCAAGTACTGTGTTTAACTCTTCTATCTCCAGCTGCTCCCATGGTATAACTGTACATAGTAAGGGCTCAATAATTATTTGTGGAATGAATAAATGAAGAGGAATGTAGCGGGGGATCCTCGAATTTGCAGCCCCCATGATGGCCTGGTTATCCTCTACCTGGATATCTTCTGGGTCTTTGAGAAGGAACCTAGGACCTGAACATCCAGGAAATATCCGCACCCGTTTACCTCTGCCTTCTATCCCTCCTTCACCAAGATCGAAAACAGTTGTTTCCCTGCTGCCACCTGCTGGGTTCTTCATCTTCCTTTGAGTACTGAAGATACACAAACTTCAAATGGTTGTATTGCAATTTGCAGTTCCATAGCAATGAAATTGTATAGCGTTGAAGTATTTTATGATTCTGATTTTGAAAGTGGAAATAGACCGATAAAGCCCTGACTCACCAAGGCGGTAGGTCAACAAGGGGATCTTCTCCCTGGGATTTGATCTGTGAATTTGATTTTAGCCCTTTTGAAAGGAGAGATCTCTGTTTTGTAGCTTCTTAGGGGTCTTTGTTTCTCCTTTATGTACTAGAAAATAGCTACTGTTACTCCTACTACCTTGTATTATGTCAGTTTGTTTACTTGTTTGTCTCCCTCATAAGACTGAGCATTTCAGGGCAAAGATTACATCTTACCCGTTTTTATATCTCAAGCATCTAGAATAGTGCATAACACAGAGTAGGTGCTCAATACATATATCCTGAATATACAAATGGATGAAAGCAAAATTCAAAAAGTGGAGCTAGGGCTGTCTCCCATCTTTTCCCCCTAAACCTTGTCTCTGCCCCCACTCCCTCTCAATTCCTAGGATGGCCTCTGAGTCATAGAGCCACTCTTCCTCAGTAACATTCCTGGCATAGCAGAACTGGGGTGACGTGGCAGGGTGTGGAAGCAAGGGCAGAGCAGGACATGCTGGCTTGGGGCCCCCAAGGAAATGGAAAAGAGAGTTCACCAATATACACTTTGGAAAAGGGGGGAAATCTGGTGCGCTCAAAATAGAGTCACACATACAAACTTGAAGAGAATAGTGCATACACAGACAGACACACAGCACTTTGTTAAAGTGATCTTCATATCTTAGGACAGCTCCTAAGGTCAAAGTGGAGTAGCTACAGCCTGGCAAGATCAATGTAGAGGCAAAATAAAAGGATAGGTACCTTATTCATTCACTTAGTCATTAATTCATTCATTCACCGAATTAACAATATTTAACCTCAACTATGTCCTAGGTACTTTGGGAATTCCTGGTATACACAGATGAAGATAAAATTCCTGCCTTCAAAAAGATCACAGACTAATGAGAAAAACAGACACATAAATCATTAGAATAAAACATAATAAGTGTCATCATAGAGTATGCACAAGTGCTGTGGTTTGACAATCATATTTTCAGAATAAAAAATGCAAAGAGAAGTTGACACATTCTTGACAATTTCACAGACTACTTGAGATTTGAATTATTCCAGAGAATCTAGGAGGCATGATCTTCATTGGTATAGGAGCTGTGACTGGAAAGAGAGGAGTGGGTGTGTGAGAAGGCTTCACTGTCCTACAGAATTGGAATTTTGCCAGGTAGACAAGGAAAGAAAGGGATTTTAAGGAGAAGGAAAACCATGGAGGCAAGACAAGAGACTTGGGTGTTAGAAATGATGCTAGAATAGGATGATGTGGCAGGAGGTGAGGCTATGAAAGTAAAGAGAGGTTAAAATGTGAAGGATCTTGAATGCCATGTTAATAGTAATTACCTACCAAACATCTATGTGCTTACTAAATACTGCGCTAACCAGTTTACAAGGATTACATCTTTTAATCTTTTCAACCACTTTAAAAGGTAGATATTATTATTAGTCCCACTTTACAGATGAAAAAACTGAAATTCAGCCAGGTAAAGCAACCTGTCCAAAGTCACACAGCAAGAAGACCTTAAGCTCAAAGTCAAATTCAGGTCTCGATGGCTATAAAGCTGTCCTCGTAATCACACTACTATTCTGCCATAAGGACTTTGGACTTCATCCTGTCGTTGACAGGAAGCCATTAAAGATATTTGAGCAGAAGGGAGACAAAATCCGGGTTTTTAGAAAGTTTCCTACTGACAGCAGAAGGGGAAACGTACTGGAGCAGAGGGACACTGACCATTTTGAATTGAAAATTTCTTGACTCCCAGATTCTTTACTTAGGTTAGTGGCGCTCCTCGTGTCACCGAGTTAAGAATCATTCCACAGCCCAGGTGCGCGCGAGCTGGGGCGGGGACCTTGGGGTGGTCTCTGCACAGGAGTGGGTGGGGCTGAAGAGTTGAGAAGGTTTAGGGGGCGGGACTAGGAGCCTCTCGACGCTCTGCTACTTCTGCCTGTAGACGACCGGCTTCCGCCGCTGCCAGCTGCCCGCAGGTAGTGGTGTTGAGCGCCGAGCCCCGGGAGCCGCGCTGGGTGAGGGGCTGCTGGTGGCGGCGCAGTCTCTCTAGGCGTTATGAGTTTGGCTGGGGGCCGGGCCCCCCGGAAGACTGCGGGGAACCGGCTTTCTGGGCTCCTGGAGGCAGAGGAGGAAGATGAGTTCTACCAGACGACTTATGGGGGTTTCACAGAGGCAAGAGCCGGGCCCAAGAAGAGGGAGGGAAAGAAGCTAAAAGAAATCCTGAAGGGGGAAACCTCGGACAAAGAGGGGGCGGGGAAGAGTGAGGAGCCCTGGTAGCTGATACTTGAGACGGGGTGGGTGAATCGGGGGGGTACACTGGAGTGCTAGAAGGGAGAGCCCTGGATGGGGTTGGAGGGATCTGGAATGGAGAAGCTGTCCGGAGGCACCGCGGACTAAGGCTGAAACCTGTGTACTTCCCCAGGTGCATCTCTCACCGCAGTTCTGACGTCTAACATATGCCAGGCACATCGTAGTCATGCGGTATATACACTCGTTGGCCCACTGCTTGTTCACTTTAAATATAGAAAGGAACCTCTCATAAAAATAGAGGGACTTAGCCTACTTCTTTTAAACCTCATTGTAAATGTCTCTTAGAAAACCCTTGACTGTTCTAAAAAGTGGCCCCATTTATTTCGTTCATTAGATTTTGTTTGCTTACTTGCTTATACTTTCCTATTAGATTGCAACTTCTGTAAGGTTAGAGATGATCTGTTTTGTTCAGCTGTATATGTCCATATATCTCCATTGCCTAGCCCAGTGTCTGGATTGGACTGGCATTTGTTAAGTTTGTATTGTTTGAATCTATGCTTTTTTTTTTTTCGGGTAGAAGTAATTAGGTTTATTTATTTATTTTAAGTAGTGGTACCGGGGATTGAACCCAGGATCTCATTCATCCACAGCTAAGCATGTGCTCTACCACTGAGCTATACCTTCCCCCTAAATCTATGCTTTCTTTAAATGTGTTAAGCACCTAGAGCAAGCCAAGCATTATGATAGGTTCTAGGGAAACAGTACTAAAAACACTGCTTTGTCCTTACATATTCCATATCCCAGTGGGGAACCAGCTGAGTTAACAGTTAAAAGATTGTGTGATAAGGAGTAAAATAAGTGGTAAGCATAGGGTGGTATGGTAACACGTGGATGCCAGAGTTGTTTGGGATGAGCATCCCATGGGGGACATGATGTTTAAGCTGAGGACAGTATGGAGAGTAGGCCTTGGCTGGATGAAGAGCGGTAGGACTGGGAGGCGGGAGAGGAGGAAGGTTAGTCCAGCGAGGGGATGGGCCAGAACGTGTAAAGGCACTGAGATCCTGATCTGGGACCTGCACATCTACTTTCATTCTCCACATTGTGAAAGAATAAAAGTTGGTAAGGCTGGAGGGAGAAGGCCTGGGACAGACCACGTAAGGCCTTGTGAGCCATGTTAAGGAGTTTTGCTCTTCATCCAGAGGACTGAAAAGACTCATCAAAGTTTCATGATCAGATTTTTACTTTAGAAGATCACTGTGTAATGAGGAAAGTGGTTCAAAGGAGGCAATGGGAGTAGAGAAACAGGGACAGGAGAGTTCAAGAGGAATTAAAGAAACAGAATCCACAGGACTTGGTGACTTGGAATCATTACTTACACAGCCCTAACCAATTAGTTTAAAATAGAACTTTCTCATCCCTACTCCAAAGGCCATTTTCCTATTTCTGTCATTTTACGAGTCGTTATTTAATATGTACCCTTCGTGCTTCCAAAAAGGGTTTAAGGAGGCTTACGATATAAACAAAAAGTAGGAACAGTAAAAATAGAGACAGATCAGAAGTAATTGTACCAGGAGCCGCTGCTTAAATGGTAATGGCAATTGATATTAAATTTAGCTGTGAGCTTCCCGGCAGCCAAACCTAGAATTTCTTTCTTTCTTTCTTTTTTAGTAAGAAAGAAGCATATAAGCTGTTTAAGACAGACAAACTTATTCAGCATTAAATCCTAGGGAGAATTGCCTTCTTATGTAAGATATGTAAAGTAACGGGTTTAGTAGATGATGTAAAAACATTCTCTTACCTAATCGTGTCTATTAATGACCCTCAATAAAAGCCAAGGGAATGGAGTAAATCCGTAACTTAGTGAAAGCATTTCAATTGAGCTAATGTGTAGTTGAATTACCACCCTCTGATGATATGACTTAATACCAACTAAGAGCTGAGGGGATTAATGTGTTCCCAAGCTGTCTTTCACAAACATCAGTTGGGAGGAAATGATGATCATCAGTGTAAGACTGAATGCTGCCTGGCTTGGAGTGTCAACTGTCTGTTGCTTGCTTTGGCAGCTCATATACCAAGATTAGCCCATTAGTCTCATCACTGATTGAAGAGAAAGCCACATGTTTGAGGTGCTGTCCTGCCTAGTAAACTCCCCTGCCCCCAAGTGTTCTTTTCCCTCTTTCCTTTCCAGTGGGGCTGCCATTTTAGCCCTAACCTGCCCTCAGCTCAGGGCTGTGCTGTATTCCTTACTCTCTACCCATCTAACCACCTCCAGAGCCTTCTGAAACACTCCTTGGACACAATTTTCCTCTCCTCTCAAACCTTCCATGGCTTCCCATTATACAGCAGTAACCAGCTTTTTCTGTCTCAACTCACCTGAGGAACGAAATGTATTTCTCAGTAACTTTGGATTACCTCAATAGTGATTATCAGTGCTGAGACAAGTAAGGAGAGGGATAGGATTGAGAATCACAGGCCTGCAAGTCATAAGTTTATTAGCCTTTCATTTAAGTTTCTTTATAGATTGAATGCAACCTTCTTTTCAAATCTTATAGCCCTATAGGGAAATCAGTTAATGCTGGAAGGAGGCTGTGCTGGAGCCAAAGGCAGTCAGCTAGGAAGACTTCTTGCTAGAGATAAACTTGCTCCTTTACTTAGGTCTAAACCCTTATTCCATCAACATGCTATACACATTCCTTCTTCTGCACCTTTGTTTCTGCTATTTAATCTGCCCAGGATTCCCTCTTGGCTGTTTAAATACTGCCAATATTTTGAACCACGGCTCAAGTCCTCTTCATTCTTTAGAGTCTAAAGCAGGGTTTAGTAAACTACAGCCTACAACCTGCTGGCTGAGTCTGGCCCGCTACCTATTTTAACCTGGCCCCTTACAGAAAAAGTTTGCCAACCCCTGGTCTAAAGTTTCGGCCTTCTCAGGCCACCAGTCCATAGCAAGTGTGCCTTCCTCAGAACACCTGTAACATTTTATTGCCATTTGGTACTTTATGTGCTGCCTTGTATTAAAACTCCCTTTTATAGTTATGTCCTGTCCTCACTAGACTGTAAGACCCCTGAAGGTAGAGACCAAACCATATCTTTTTGTACCCCAGCACTCAACACAGTGTGCTACAGGTAAAGGGCAATCAGTAAATGTTGGAAGGGGTACTGGAGCCAAAGTCCATCAACTAGAAAAGCTTCTTGCCTGAGGAAAATGAAAGGCTAGGCTGGGCTGGGAAGGAGAGTGGGGTGGCCCTCATCAAGAAGCAAAGATATTCTGTTCCTCCTGGAGGGACATTAATGACTCAGATGCCCACAAGAACCTCATCTCCCTATGTCCTCAGGAATCAGGAGACGATGAGTATCAAGGGGACCAGTCAGACACAGAGGATGAGGTGGACTCTGACTTTGACATCGACGAAGGGGATGAACCATCCAGTGATGGAGAAGCAGAAGAGCCAAGAAGGAAGCGCCGAGTCATCACCAAAGCATATAAGGTGCATGCAGGGGAGCCCTGGTTTTCTTGGATTTCCTTAATTCCTTTTCTCCCTTTCATCTCAGTACTCCCCACACCAGTCCCATTTCTGGCAGTGCTGGTTTTGTCTTCCTAAGATCGTTATCATCTTTCTCCTATTTCTGCTGTTCCCTGGTGTCTGATTCCAATCTGTCCCTAGGAGCCTCTCAAGAGCTTGAGGCCTCGAAAGGTCAGTACCCCTGCTGGTAGCTCTCAGAAGACACGAGAAGAGAAGGCCCTGCTCCCACTAGAACTACAGGATGATGGCTCTGACAGTGAGTAGGGATGTTTGGGTCAATTGGCAAAATTGAAATATGATGATAAAGTGTCAGTGTTAAATTTACTGAAATTGATAATTGTACTGTGGTTATCTAAGGAAAGTCCTTATTTTTAGGAAATAATTCACCAAGTATTTAGGGGAAGAGAACCATGATGTGTGCAGCTTAACTCAGATTATTCAGAAAACACATACACACAGAATGCAAATAGGGTCAGATATTAACAGGTGATCTGGTAAAGGATACATGGATGTTTTTTGTAATAGTCTTGCAACTTTTTTTATAAGTTTGCAATGATTTCCAGATAAAAAGTTTTAAGATTTAAAAAAAAAAGTAAAGGAGGTGGACATGAATTCAAAGATCTCTTCCTCTCTGACTTCCTTCCCAGGTCGGAAGTCCATGCGTCAGTCTACAGCTGAGCATACACGACAAACATTCCTTCGGGTACAAGAGAGGCAGGGCCAGTCACGGCGGCGAAAGGGGCCCCACTGTGAGCGGCCACTCACCCAAGAGGAGCTGCTCAGGGAGGCCAAGATCACAGAGGAGCTCAACTTACGTTCACTGGGTCAGTCTGGTTTTGAGAACAGTGGGTAGAGGGACTGAGGAACATGAGAAAAACAGACCTGGGGGACCCAAAGAACTGGAAAGATGGAGATTCGAGACAAGGGAATCAGAAGAAATGAGAAGAGTACGCAATTATGAGCAAGGAAATAAGCAGTTATGAGGGCTCTTCAGAACAAGTTGTATCAAAGGACTTTGGTGTAAAATAAGAATTATATAGAACTGAGTTCAAATCCTAATTCACTTGCTGTAAGACTGCAGGCAAATTACTCACAACCTACTTGCATCTTTCTTTCCTTGTTCACAAAATGAGGTGATAATGCCTACTTTGGTGATCATGAGAATTAGAAATTCAGTAGAATCAGTTCACGAGAGACATAGCTTTAAAGTAAAAATGCTTTAGAATACCCAGTTCACATGCTATTGGGCACAAGTCATGTATGGTAATATACTGTACAAAAAGAGATTTCTGTAAAAGGCAGTGAGAATTTTCAGACCATGAGAGGTGTATGAGAAATTGTGGGAATAGCAGATTTCACACCTCCCATCACATGCTCACGCTGGGGCATACTTTCATTGAGTGAAATGACAGGTGGACTCCTCTACAGTATTTGGTGTGTTATTTCTCTCTCTCACTCACTCTCTCTTTGAAACTCCCTTTTTTGACCAAACATATGTAATTGAACATCTATAACCCAAATGTGATTTCACTGTGGAGTGGAAGATTGTTTACCCAGAATATCTGGGACACAACTCATTTCAATTTAGTGATAGTTTTAAAATTTAGATACCTTAACTCCAAAAGACTACAGTGATTAAGAAAAGATTTAGTTCATTTCCAACATTTTCAGGATGTATTCTTGTGATTTTTTTTTTCCCATTATGTTGGCTTTAAAATGGGAAACATCTCTATCTGTATAATGGCAATTTAGTGCTTTAAAACATAAGTATCTTTCAAAACATGTAATGACTGAGAGTCATCACAAATAATGAGGTCACTTGATGTCACTGTGATTACAACCTGCATCCTTTGACCTCATTGATGGTTTCAGGCCACTGTAAAGAGAGTGATTCCCAGGCTTCTGACATCAGAAATCCTGGAGGGGCATGTTTGACAGGGGAAAAAATAATAAGTTTCTATTTTTTAATATGTTGGATTTGAGGTATCTATGAGCAATTCATGCAGGGCTGAGAAATCAGTTAAATATACAGATCTGGTGCTCGGACAAGATACCTGGGCTAGAAATATAAATTTGGAAGTTTTTTGTTTTTTTTAAATTAAATTTACTTTTCTTAAATGGAGGTACTGGGGATTGAACCCAGGACACTGGGCATACAGAGCATGCACGCTACTACCCTCCCCCCTGGAAGTTTTAGAATATGGGTAGTAATTGACATTAGAGTGGATCAGATCACCCAGGGAGAAAGCATAGAGGGAGAAGAGTAGGCAGAGGCTCAAGAGGGTCCTGCAGACACTAAAATATAATGGTCTCATACAAGAGGAGTGTAGAAAAGAGTCTGAGGAGTGGCCAGAGAGTTGGGAACTCCAGGAGAATTTGTCCTAGGAATGCTAAGGAAAGAGAATGTTTCAAGACAGAGTAACTGGTGAGTGCAGCTGAAACACCAGTAAAGAAAACTGACAGGTGTCCATTGGTTTTGGTGACATGGATGTCAGAGATGACTTGAGGGAGCACTTTTTGGGGACCATGCCATTTGGAAGTTGGTTGGGAAGCCAAACTTTAAATATCTGACTATGAAGGAGAGGGAATAGGGCAGTCTGGGGTCAAGGTAGAGTTTGTCCTTGTTTTGTTTTATTCAAAGATTCGGGAGACTATTTTTGGTAAGATGCAATTGAGTTTAAAGATGGAGAAGAAACAAGGATAGTTGGTAGTGTAGGATCTTAGAGAAGTGGGAGATGGGGGTGGGAGCTAGAGCACAGGTGGAGGAATTGGCCTAAGTTAAGAGGCAGGAGGGAGGTTGGCCCATAGTCATATGTTTGTAAACCCAGAGCAGGACAGAGCAGTAGTTCTCATCTGATGTCTTTTTAGGCCCTGTCATCTGTCAGGTGTTGGAGATAGAGTTGGAAGCTTGAGGAGCATGAAGACTGTTTGAAATAGTTGTTGAGATAGGATTAGCTGCTGGTGTTGGCACGTCTGTTGAAGTTTGGAACCATGAATTGATGGTGGTTCCGCTCTTCCCACTGTGTAACTTTTCTCCAGCAGCACTCGGCAGTCCAGGTCTTGACGAGGGAGTTTAGGTCGACAGGAGAATGCCTGATAGCTTGAGGAACCTAAGCTCAATTTAAAAAGGAAAATGAGGGCTGGAAGGGCTGATAGGTAGAATGAGGAGATACCCACGTACTACAAGTACTGAAGAACCAGAGAACAGAGGTGTCTAGAGCAGTGGAGCAAAGACACTTGAGGTGTGGGCTTCACTTGACAATACGACACAGGCACATCCTCCATCAGACGGCCGCAGGGAGAGTGGTGGCCTCTGTGGATGACAGGTTTCCAGTAAGACAAGTTTTGGAAGGAATGCTGAGTGAGGAGCTTGAGCAAATAGATGAGTTGGCTGATTATAGAGCAAGAGTTCCAGAGGGTACAGGGAAATGTTCGAGAGAAGGGTTGGAAGGTCGGCTCAAGGGAAAGAAAGCAGTATTACCAGCCAGAATTCAAGTATAAAAGAGGTTAAATGGTTGGTGGGGGTTGGGGTGAGCTGTTTCCAGAGGACTCACCTGGTCAGACTTTATCTAGAGGTTTTCATGGTACCCACATTTAAGGAGGACACAGAAATTTGGAGTTCATTCAGAGAAAAGGGACCAGGAATATTTTGGTCTGTTTATGCATTAACAAATCTTTATCGAGTGTTGGTAACATGTGGAACGCTGTGTGACCCTGGTATTACGTAGGTAATATGAGTCACAGCCACTGCCCTAAAGGAAGAGACATATATATCAACGATGAGCTGCCATAGAGCAGTGTCACAGGGGCCAGCCGGAGGGACGGTGGTGCATCAGAGAGGAGTGCCTGAAAGGAGGAGCAGCTACTCAGCTCTGCTAATTGTTGCCATGTGAGGATGCAGACACAGGGTTGCCAGATTTTCTTCTTATTTTTTAAGAGGGACCAGAAATCTCTATATTTAAATATAATTTCCTAACTTTTAAATGTCAGCAACTTACTCAAATTTTTCTTCAAAACGTTATACAGATGAAGCAAGACACATAAGGAGGCTGCCATCCTGCAGCTTCTGCTGTGGACTGTGATAAGTACAGGAATAGAAGAGTGTCCCAGGCCCAGGGTGGCAGAGGGAGGGAGGGACTCAGAACCATGTGGTGTGAGGAAGGGGTGTTGTGATCAGCATGGAGAGAGGAGAACACTAATTTCATCTATTTAAAGGACTGCCATGTGGAGACACGTTAGACGTGTGTCCTTTATAGCCTTAAAGGTAAAACTGTCAGCAGGAAGTGTGTTTCAGCTCAGAGTGGGAAAGAACTCTGTAATGACTGGAGGTGCGTGAAAGTGCAGTGTGCTGCCTTGGATGGAGCAAGCTGAAGGGCAGTAACGGAGGAGTCTGGGGAAATGAGTAACTCCTCATCAAAGGGTTCCTTTCAGCTCTGAAGTCCTGCAGTTCTGAGTGGGTGAGGAACCAGGTGGACTTAAGAAATGATGAGCAGAGAGGATGTCAGGAGAGGCAAGCAGAACACTTATGAAATGGGAGATGCTCGAGGGCCATAGAGGACTTTGATAATTGGCTGGGGTGGGCAGTGACTAGACAGCCATTAAGATGAGAGACTGAACGACAGAACTGGGGTGTGGGAAGAGGGAAACTGACCATCCCCTCTGCCTTCCTCTGATCCTAAAGAGACATATGAGCGGCTTGAGGCTGACAAAAAGAAGCAGGTCCACAAGAAGCGGAGGTGCCCTGGGCCCATAATCACCTACCACTCAGTGACAGTGCCACTTGTCGGGGAGCCTGGCCCTAGAGAAGAGAATGTGGACGTGGAAGGGTGAGTGACTCTCGAGGGGAGAGAGCAGAGCAGTCTCTCCCTCTGTGTACGGCTCGTGCCCCCTCGGCCCCACTTCACTTGGGTTCCCACACAACTTGGGTGTCAGATTCCTCTTCCCCACGGCTCCTTAGTTCTTTCTCTTGTAGCCTCTGTCTTCTTTTCTGTTTTCCCATCCAGCCCAGCTTTGTTTTGTCCTATCACTTAATAGACTCTCTCAGGACATTGCATCTACTGCCACCTTCTCTTTCCTAACCTCTCTGATCTCTTTATCTGTGGTTTTCTCTTCTCAGTTCTTTGTGTTTTTCTCTGTCTTCTCCCTCAGACTTGATCCTGCTCCCACGGCTTCTGCATTGACTCCCCGTGCTGGGACTGGACCCGTCATCCCTCCTGCTCGCTGCTCACGTACCTTCATCACTTTCAGTGACGATGCGACATTTGAGGAGTGGTTTCCCCAGGGGCGGCCCCCAAAGGTCCCTGTTCGGGAGGTCTGCCCAGTGACCCATCGCCCAGCGCTATACCGGGACCCTGTTACAGACATACCCTATGCCACTGCTCGAGCCTTCAAGATCATCCGTGAGGCCTACAAGAAGTACATCACTGCCCACGGACTGCCACCCACTGCCTCAGCCCTTGGCCCTGGCCCGCCACCTCCTGAGCCCCTCCCTGGCTCTGGGCCCCGAGCTTTGCGCCAGAAAATTGTCATCAAATGAAGGGATGTCTAGTCCTTAGGAAGCTCTTTCCTACCCTGACTCGGGGCTCTGAATGTTCCCTCTCTCCTGGCTTCTCCCCTTTGTCATGGCTGATCTTTGCCCAGCCCTTGCCTGTATCTCTTTCCTCATCTTTCCCCCTGGTTCCTACTGCTTTTGTTTGTGTTTTTTAATCTAATAAAATGGAAGGATCCCTTTTGTCTGGTGCCTAATGTAGGGTTGGAAGAAGTATTTGTGGGTGTCTGAGTATATATATAGGTCTTTCTGTTTGTTTAATAGCATTTATTATGAGTTGCCCTTTTCAAATTGTATTCATTCCTCCAACTAGTTTATAAACACCTTAAAATTAGACACCAAAACAAAATCCTTATACTCACCTTTATATCTCCTTAAAGGCACTGCCTTGAATATAGCAGGCACCAAATAGGAACTATGTGATTCTCACGGAAGTCCAGTTTCTCTGGCTCAGGCTCGTGTGAAGGGGAGCAGGTGCCATAACTGCTAGTGGCCACTAGAGGCTCTCAGGGGAGGGCAGGGTATGGGGGCTGTATACGTGATCCCCCACTACCCCCCACTACCCCCCACCTGGCCAGAGCTAAAATAATAAAATGCTGAGCTCACCGTTCCCCCACCCTCTCCCCTGGCACCCAGCTCCTGCTGCTGCTGAGATAGTGCTCCAGTAGAACAGAAAGACCGACTGATAGAAGGGGAGGTGAGAAGGGAAGTGGCCACCAGGACTGGTAGGTGGGGAGGGCGGGGGGCTTACGGATCAGAGCCTGCTGGGAGGTGGGAGATGGGAGGAGAAAAGTGGCTCCTAGCAGGAATGATCTGGAGGGTGTCTCTGTCTCTGTCACTCGGTGTGTTTCTGCCGCTGTCTGTCCTTTCCCTTAACTGTAGTTTAGATTGTCAATGTAAGTATCTCGCACATTTTCTGGATCTTTCATATTTAGCATGGTGTGTATCGGTGGCTTGTGTGTATTTTTCATATTGTAAAAGATGTACAAGTTTAATCCTTTCACTGTTTTTAGAGAAACTTTATCCCATTTGGAAGGCATTTCCAACCCATTGGACTGTCACTTTCCCATCCAAAGCCTGGGACAAATTATGGGAACTCAGGACCTTCTCCTAAGATCCTTCCCCCAACCTGGAAGTCCTCCAGCTCCTCTAAGCCCTTGCTTTCCCTTAGGATTTAGAATTTTAGGAAACGTAGAAACTGAAATCTTAATCCTCCACAATAAAAGAGGAAATGTGGGTGGGGTAAAAGCACTGTCTTTCTCCCCTCCCACCCCAATCCTCCTTGCTTTCTTAAACCAGTTTAGGAAAAAAGACTGGATTATGGGGAAAAGGGGAGGAATTTCTCTGAAGCTCTCTGCCTTTCTCCCTTCCTTTCAATAGGAACCGGGCTTGGGGCCAGCTGTGTTGGCAGGGCTTCCGGCAGCTGTGCTAGGGCAAGAGGCACCGACAGGCGAGGTGACAGGGGAGGGGTGCTGCCAGGATCTCTCTGTCATACAGTGGGAAGGCAAGTTCAGCCTGGATGCCTGGGATCCCGGTCTAGAGTGGCTAGAAGCTATGGAAGCAGGAAGGAGGCTCTGGTTCTAACTAAACAACCTAACCTTCCCCTGTCTTCCCATGCCCAACTCGATCTCCACCCTCCAAGGCAACCAGTTTATTGTTCTGCCCCTGGCTTGTCTCATTGTGTTCCTACTGTGTCCATGTACATCTTTTGACTGTCCAACCACTTTCCCCATGTACCCCAGGCTCCGTGAGTGCCACACAGTGGGGAGGGGGTGGGGGCCACCATGTCATCGTATCTGAAGGAGCTGGAGAAATACAGAGACATAGATGAAGATGAGATCCTAAGGACCTTGAGCCCTGAGGAGCTAGAGCAGCTGGACTGCGAGCTACAGGAGATGGACCCCGAGGTAGGGGCTCTAGCACAGGGAACCAGGGGCAGACCCCAGGCGTTTGGGAAGGGTGTGTGGCCCTGGGTGACTGAGACCTACAGGGCCTGGAGTCCCAAGAGGGCCAGGGAAAAGGTGTCTGGAGATGTGTTAGGGGGCCCTGGAGGTGCCCCAGGTCAGAGCGGAGGTCTGACTTGCTCCCCAAAACTCATTCCTAAGAACATGCTCCTGCCAGCTGGACTAAGACAACGTGACCAGACCAAGAAGAGCCCAACGGGGCCCCTAGACCGAGAGGCCCTTTTGCAGTACCTGGAACAGCAGGCACTAGAGGTCAAAGAGCGTGATGACTTGGTGCCCTTCACAGGCGAGAAGAAGGGTATGGAGACCCCAACATCCTTGCCTCCCAGAACCCAGATGGTTGTCTCTCACGTTTCCCCCGCAGCTTCCCTCTCACCTTCCAGCTGCTAGCTGCCCAGGGACGCGGCTACCTGCATCTGCATGCCAGCTTGCACTCTTCAGCTCTTGTAAGAGATCAGGGGACCCAGGCGTCCTAAGCTTGTAGATGACTCAGGCTTTACAGTGGCTCCTAGTGACCCAGCAGTCAACCTCCTGGAGAAGGGAAGGAAGCTAGAGGCCAGGATCTTAGGAGAAATAACCTTTACCTGAACCATCTTCATCTCCCATCAGGGAAACCCTATATTCAGCCCAAGAGGGAAATTCCAGCAGAGGAGCAGATCACTCTGGAGCCTGAGCTGGAGGAGGCACTGGCCCATGCCACAGATGCAGAAATGTGTGATATTGCAGGTGGGCAGCAGTGGGAAGCTGAGGAGTTGGGAAGGTCAGGGGCAGGGGGCTCCTAGCCATGGTGTAGGACTAGCAGGGGGAGGCCCTGGATCAGGACATGGATATTGGAGAAAGGCTCAGGTAGTAGCTTTTAATTTTTCTTATTTGTTTTTATATTTATTCACTCATTTTTTTAATTTAGTAAGTTAACATCTCAGGGCAATTTTTCAGGGATTATAAAGTAAAACTATTCTGGCTGAAAACAGGAGAGCGTCTGATTGACTCCCTCACCCTGTAGCAGCTCCTTAGGGACCTTCCCTTGGCCCTGTCTCAGTGTTGTAAAAACCACTGCCTTACGCAGTTTAATGGAAGGGACCCCTGGGACCAAGGGCAAGTGGGAACCTCTTTGGAAAAGTGGAAGAGGTGATGCTTTAAAAATGCAGTGGATTCAGAATGAGCTGGGGGGTGGGGAGGGGGCTGGAACAAGTCCCTTTTTCTCATTCCCTGTCCCTCCTCTGCTTACTCTCTCCAGCAATTCTGGGCATGTACACACTGATGAGCAACAAACAATACTATGATGCTCTCTGCAGCGGAGAAATCTGCAACACTGAAGGCATTAGCAGTGAGTTTGGGGACATGGCCCTCAGGGCTCTTGGCAGGCAGTGCCAGGGTCTGAGCAAAGGTAGCAAAGGGGGAAACAGGTGAATCAGGGAGAGGAAGTGATGCATAAGTAAGGGATCCAATGGGGAGGAGACTGTGGGGGACACGTCGGGGTTTCCTTCCTGCCCTTGCCACCAGGTGTGGTGCAGCCTGACAAGTATAAGCCAGTGCCAGATGAGCCCCCAAATCCCACAAACATTGAGGAGATACTGAAGAGTGTTCGAAGCAATGACAAGGAGCTGGAGGAGGTGAACCTCAACAATATACAGGTATCTGACCCTCATCTTCTAAGCAATAACAGTGGGGTAACTCTGCTGACAGATGTGAGTCTCCTAGCCCACCATCTCCTATTCCCCTTTGATAGGACATCCCGATACCCATGCTGACTGAGCTGTGTGAGGCAATGAAGACAAATACCCATGTCCGGAGCTTCAGCCTGGTCGCCACAAGGAGTGGTGACCCCATTGCCAATGTAAGGCTAGTGGACATCCTTCGCCGTCTCCCTGCACCGTGACATGCACCGCTGGCAGGGCTGTTATAAAGGGTTGTGCTGGGGGTGCTACTCCCATCATGCTCTCTGAGGGGAGCCCTGCTGGAGATGCTTCCCCTCAGTCCTGCAGCTCACAGCTCTGAAATCCTACTAACGCGCCTCAATCCTCTCTGCCAGCGCCGACTCCACGGCATTTAATCTCCCTGCTCTCCCTACTGCCTACTCTCACTTCGGTCTCCCTCTAGCCCCACCTACAGTGCCTCAAGCACTCTTCTCAAAGAGCTGTGTTTCCTTCTTGCTCCCGTTCTTTCTCTCCTCAGTCAAATGTGAAACTCTCCCCTAATCCTAACCCAAGTCCCTACTACCCAGGCCGTGGCTGACATGTTGCGTGAGAATCGTAGCCTCCAGAGCCTGAACATTGAATCCAACTTCATCAGCAGCACAGGGCTCATGGCTGTGCTGAAGGCAGTTCGGGAGAATGCCACACTCACTGAGCTCCGTGTAGACAACCAGGTCAGCGCTCCCTTCCCCTGGACTCTGCAGTCAGCTAATACTCACTGAGCCTCTCCCTGAGGCAGCCCCTGGGGCAGGAGCTTATCTAATCTTGTTTGAACTCCCCATCTTTGTCCCTCTAAAGGAAGCCTAGGCAGCCCCTCTCATCACCCACTCTAGAGAAACAAGCCTCTTTGACCTCCCAAACGGTCAGTGGTCTGGGACTGTGAACAACCCAGACAGGGTGGGTGACAGCTTCCATCTCTCCCTCCCCCAGCGCCAGTGGCCTGGCGATGCAGTGGAGATGGAGATGGCCACCGTGCTCGAACAGTGTCCCTCCATTGTCCGCTTTGGCTATCACTTTACGCAGCAGGGGCCCCGAGCTCGGGCAGCCCAGGCGATGACCCGGAACAATGAACTACGTGAGTAACTGCGGACGTGGTATGTGGGGGAGAGGGCAAGTAAGTGCGGCTGGTGGATCCTCCTGAAAGTTGACTTAGTGACTAACATCCCGAGTGCTGCCAAAGCGATATTCACACGAGAAGTTCAAATCCAGTAAGTGATCAGAAAGTAGACAGAAAAGCCCCTCTGCGCAAACATCCCTGTTTGGAGGCATGGCATTTTTATTTGCTGTGTCGTTTCTTACGTTGTTACTGTGTTTGGTGGCCTAAGACATTACCTCTGTGAGTCTGGCCAAGGAACTGGAAAGGAGAAGAGCACCTTTGCAGGAAGCAAGAGACGGAATAATGACTTGTGTTTCCTATTCCTCCTTTACAGGTCGCCAGCAAAAAAAGAGATAACACTGCCTTTCCCTTTACCACCTAGAGCTAGGAGCCCTGAATGCTTAAATCCTCACCTGTCCCCCTTTCCTGTAAATAAAGGTCCTTCTGTCCACTCTGCTTGCCTCCTTCCTTGGACTTCGGGGTGGAAATCTTGGCGCTAACCCCCAAGGGTTACTGCCAGTTCACCAGGGGATTATTTATACTCTGGGGATCAGCAGGCTGGGAGGTTCAAGTTACTAGGAGGAGGTGGGGGGAGCGCCCTCCCTTGGTGTTCCCCATAACCCTGCCAATGCTTTTAGTCTCTTCTACTTTCACAGGGTGGCTAGCCCTGGCCCTGTTTCCAGACATGTCCAGGCGCTCCCCTCCCCTCCACCAACCAAGTACCTACCCAGAATCCTCATGTTATTTGAAGGAGGAAAGGACTTTGAGTGGAGGTGGGGAAGAAGGCAGGCAACATGAAGGGCAAAGACCTCCCTCTGACAGACTTATTAATAGGGCACCAGGCTGCATGCAGCTGACGCTTGGCATGGCTTTGGTAGAAGGTGGGGGAGGGGGTAGAAGTATGGGAGCTGTGTACATTGCAGGGAAGGATTGGCTGGGTGAGGAATGAACAGATCTGAAATCTTGAAATGGGATGAGGAACCAGACTCAAGGGAAGTTAGGCTCCCAGCTCCCACTGTAGTTTATTTGTGAACTGAGTCAGGAGAGAGGGTGTCAGTCCAACGGGAGATCAGGGGGTTCTTCCTCATCAGAGTCAAACTCAACATTCTCATCTTTTACCCATCGACCTTGTCCATCTGGGATCCATCCAGAGCTGGAAACATCAGAGAAAACAGAATTGATCAGGAAAGGAAATTTATTAAGAAGTTAAGTGGGGATAAGAAAAAACAATTGAGAAGGTTTTGGAAAAAAGGAGGGTCAGAGAGAAAAGGGAAAATTTGAGGAAAGTGAGTCTGCATACTCACCTTCGAAGGGTTAGGTAATGATCCAGGGCCCGTCTTCTTGTGGGGCTCATGGGTGCAGCGGATGAGACAGTTGCTGACTCCTTGGCCTGTGGGCCAGCCCCAGGCTCAGGGTCCCTATCTATCTTCCCACTTTGGGGTTCAACCTCTGGGGGTGGCAAAGGGGAATGAGAGACAGAGGGACGAGGGGTTTCTGGTCTGGATAGAGAAGAATCAAAGTCTGTAAAAGCAGTAAAGGAAAGGACCAAATCTCCTGTGACTCCCAACCCCTTAAAGCAGTGCTTCCTAATCTGTCTTCCTCAAGCTATCAGTAAGTGTTCTGCATAAAAAGTCTTTTGGAATCAAATGAACTTAGGAAAGGCTAAGTTAACCTTTTTCAGGTTTTTTTTTTATCTTAAGACTTTGTAGAGCCCTTAAAATACACTAATATTTACTATTCTTCAAATAGGATTACAAAGCACCATTTCCCAAACTTTTCTTTAAAAGATGAAATTCCTTTTCCTGAAATACCAGTTGACTAGTCCTCAGAATACAATTTAGAAAACAATCATTTTACAGCCATCTATCTCCTGTCCCTCCCTACCTCTGGTTTTCCCAACCCACAGACCTGTACTTCCGGCGGCAGCAACTGTTATAGTGAGGAGCTCTGTGCAGAGCGCTCTGGGTGATAAGTCGAGTCTGGGTTAACAGAGGAGCCTGGCATGGAGATGGGAGACAAGAGTCAGAACCTTCAGAGCTAGAAAGAAGCCAAAGCGGGGAAGGGTATAGCTCAAGTGCGTGGGTGCATGCTTGGCATGCACGAGGTCCTGGGTTCAACCTCCAGTACCTCCACTAAAAACAAATAAATGAAATAAATTACCTCCCTCGCAAACAAAATAAAAAATTAATAAATTTTTAAGAAGAAAGAAGCTAAAGCCCTTCACGCCTACGGTGTGCTGACACAGCCCTGACTGGAACACATCCTCCCCTCTTTGATCACCTCCACTTCGGCCTCTTCCCTCAGTTCATTCTGCTGTCTTGGATTCGGGTCCATACCCTTTCCTGGCTGCTGCTTGCCATAGAAAAGCTGCAGGCCTGAGGAAAAAGGGGAAGAGAATTAAAAGCAGAGCACCAAAAGTGGTCTGAAGAAATTTTAAGGATTTATTCTCTATCCCCTGCCTTCCCCCAAACTTACTGGACAGATGTTTCTTGCCTCCACGGTGGGCAGTCAGCATGGCCAGGGTGTCCAGTACAGGTCGGTGGGGACAGATGGCACAAGCAAAGCTGGAGAGAAGGGAAGAAGATAACTGGTCCCTGGGGAGTGGAGTCTCTGCCTCCTTGTGGGTCCCCACCCCGTCCTAGCAGTCCTTTCCAAAGCCCAGCTCCCAAGTCTCCCAATCTCCACCACCCACATCCCTGTCGCTCACTCCCCGCCAAAAAATCCTAGGTACTCCCGCTCTCCTCCTTAATAGCAAAAGCTTATTAAGCCTCTAACCGCAGAACCCTCAAGCTTGATTCACTCCTCGCCCTCACCGTCCATCCCGTAGCATCAGCGCCTCATCCTCTGGGATATAACTGGCCAGCAGATCCCCGACTCTTCTTTTCTGCAGGGGATAGGGGAAGAAGTCCGGAACGGGATCAGCTGGATAGGAGACAGGGATGGAAGGGAAATGACAGGGACGAGGGCTCAAAGGGAATAAAAACATGGGAAGAGCAGAGATTTGGGGCGAAGAGGGGGTCACCACCCAGCTCTAGTCGCCTGTCTCCCTCCGGGAGCCCAGCTCCCAGCTGTTGCCACAGCAACAATACAGCGCCTTCACAGCCTTCAGAAGACAGCTGAAGCTGCTCCAGACGCTCTCCTCTCGCGCTTACTTTGAGCACATTAAGTTGACTCCAATCGTCCCCTTCCCTCTTGAAAGACATCACGTCTGTGAGCCCCAGAAATGACAAATTCTACCGCGTCGCCTTCACCACTCCTTTCAGGCAGGCCACCGTAGCTAGAGCGGGACCTCTCCTTTCCTTCCGGTCTCTTTCCGGTTGGCCTCCTTACTTCCGGGGATGCGCTTCCACGCATGCACCGCGCGATTCCGAAAGCCCGCCTCCAGCCTGTTGAGGGGACTGCATTTCCTATGGTGCCCTGCGACCCCGCCCGCGCGGCGCATTTTGGGAAATGAAGTCTTTTGTCAAAGAGCTTGCCGCCCGGCTGGATCCAGGCCTTGTATCTTGGCAGATCTGAGGCGTTTAGAGGGACAAGACCCTAGATGTGGAGCCCGAGTTTGAGCGTGTGACTGATTTGATGTGGAGCGGACCTTTGAGGATCGCTGAGGGGAAACTGTGCTACAGCCTCTCGCAATCATCACGCGCTTCGTCTGCGGCCACAGCCCACCTGGGATGGGCCTGATTTGTTCCTGACCCTAGCGGACCAACCCCGGGACGGGGCGGAGTTGGAGTGTCGGGGGACGGGGAGGTCAGGCTACCCGACCTGGGGGCAAACTGAGCGGAGTGTTGAGGACGGTGTCTAGAGTTCAAAGGTCAGAGGTCAATGCCGCTAGTTGCTGTCGGGGGTCGAAAGTCGGAGGGGTGCTAAGGAGGGACTCAGGTAGAGACTGAATAGTCAGGGTACAGACTTGTGGGAAAGGGACTTGGAGGGAGAAGAAGCAAGGGCTGAGAGGTCGGCTAGTGCCAGGAGAGGCGGGGAGACTTAGGAGAGAAGACAGAAGGGGAAAGGAATCCTCTAGCTATCCGTTTCTAGACCCCGGACCCGTCATTATCGATCACTTAGCCGGGCCTCCTGCAGTTGCAACCCTCAGTTGTCCGCAGGGTGAGGAGATGGCTTCTCCCTCTAGACAGGCCCCCGTCGGAGGGTCAGGACTGCTTCGGGGGAGCCGGGCTCGTTCTTATGGAAGCCTGGTGCAGTCTGCCTGCTCCCCAGTGAGGGAAAGACGACTGGAGCATCAGCTGGCGCCTGGAGACACCCTGGCTGGACTAGCACTCAAATACGGGGTGACGGTGAGTCTCGCAGGATTGGAACTTAGAAGAGATTTATTCCTCAGGGGAATGTAGCGGCCCTCTGGGCAACTTCCCCTGAAATTTTCCTAGTTGTATCTAAATTAACTAATTGTGATACATTGTGATAGAAGTCCGGTCCACCTTTATCTTTTTGTTTGTTTTCCCATCTCAGTGTTGCACTGTCTGGTTGGGACAGATTTTGTGTCACTATCCCAGCGGAGGGGAGCAGCTCCTCTTTATTACGCCAGTCACTGTACCAAAGACTTTACATCCATTAGCCCATTTGATCCTCACATCCCTATCAAGCATACAATCATTGTCCCCTTTTTAGAGATGAAGAAACTGAGACTTAGACTGGTTAACCAGTTTGACCAAGGTCAAATAACTAATAAGTGTTGGAGTGAAACAATTCAAACAGGTCTGTCTGATTCCAAAGCCCATACTATTAACCACATAGAAATTTTAATTGAGAGTGATTAAACATTTACAGGAAATAATGGAGAGCTGGTTTGGATCCCTGAGTTCCTTAAGTGCCTGTCTCTTCTTGTTCTTTTTCCCTCCTCAGTGCTCTGTCTTCTTTTCAGGAAAGTGGCCTCCTTGGTGCAAAACAGGTACTCTCTATGCCAAGCATCTCAGGTCATGCATAGGGTATATTTGGTAGGAGTAAAAATATATTGCTTTAGAGTTAATGAGGATTTCTTTTCCACATCCTGTTGAATTTAGCCAACATTTTTATGCTTGGTATGTTTAAAGCACTGTGATAACCATCTTAGGAGATAGAAACGTCTATGTATAGTTGCTGCCCTCTTGTAATGTACAGTCTAGTGAGAAGTACACAGGGACACAAATAATGATCGTAGGTGATAGAAGGTGGTGAGTTTGTAGAGGTGTTAACAAAGAGTGAGAAATCAGGAAAGAAGATTAATTTTTATTTGGAAGGGGACATTAGTGCAGATTTTAAGGGAGCCATCATGATGGGCCTTGAAAAACTTACAAGTTCCTTCCTCTATGCTCTTCTCTATAAACCTATGTGATCCAGTGGTTTACACCTTCTACATCTTTGTCTTTCCAATAGCCTATACTCTCTTTAAGGGACGGAACTATTTCCTTTCAATTTTATATCTCTAGAACCTGGCATAGTGCCCAGCACAAAGAGGCTCAATAGATGTTTTTTGAATGAATGAAAGTATGGCTAAGATTTCTACCCATGGAGACTGGGAGTATAGGAAAGTAAGCATTTGAAGCAGAGGGATTGCCTATCCAAAGGAAGTGGATATGAAAGTATTGAGCAGCCCTTTCATCCCAGCAGAGGCTCAGAGGCTGTGCAATGAAGGGACCTGTGCTGCTAGTGAATCAATAATTTTTTCTGAGGTTTCTTGCAGCCCTGTACCTTTCTGAGAACAGAAAAGCTCTGTGGCCTAGTGAAGAAGTGTTCTGGGCTCTGGCCTCATCCTGCTGCTTACTAGTTGAGTGACTGAATAGTCAATCACTTCCCCTGCCTGGGTCCTCAGTTTCCTCACCATTTGTAAAATGAGGAAGATGTATCAAATAAAAAACTTAGGTAAATAAATTACCTAAGTTATTACCTACCGATCATTTAAGGAACCCTTAGTATGTGCCAAGCTCTGTATATTATCTCATATTATCTCCTTAAACCTTTATGAGGTAAGTGTAACTATTTCCATTTAAAGATAAGGAATAATGAATTACTGTGTTGTACACCTGAAACTAATATAATATTGTAAGTCAATTTTACTTCGATGAAAACATTTTTTAAAGATAAGGAGGCTGAAGCTTAGGGAGATAACTTGCTATGACTATGTACAACTAGTCTAATTAGTAGAGCTAGAATTCAGACCAGGTTCTCTCATTCTCAAATCCTCACTTTGAATTGCTCTATTAAACTGGCTAGATTCTAATGGGCTTTCTATCTCTTGGTTTGATGGAAGTGGAACATTCTCTCCTTATATATACTTCTAGGAAATCATAAAAGCAATGGAAAGTTCACAGATTAATTCATATCATCTTGGAACTAGGAGGGACCTAGGATATTATCTAGGAAAAATAAAATTAATAGCATCAAAGCACTTGGCAAAGTAAAAGTACAAAACTACAAACCACTTTTAACTTTTTTTATTTTTCACATTTATCTGGTTTTATTTTTAAACTCTTTATAGCATAAAATTTTATTAGTCAAGTTTATTATAGTAGTCTTACCCCAGGGTGGAAACAGCTTTGATATTTGACAGATATAAGAATTATGATTTCTCAAACTGGTGCCAATATGGAATGGATTTTTAGTAAAACTGGCTGCCTGGCCTCTGATAATAAAATACTGATACAGTATATCTGTGGATTCTGGATTTTATTACCTAGTTTATTTACTCATAAAGCATTCATGAGCTTCTGCTGTGTGCCAAGCTTGTGCAATGCTGAGGAGTGTCTTAGGGATACAGAGACAGCAAGTCACCAACCCTGCCCTTAAAGGACTCACAGTTTGGGCAAGACAAATAGGCAAAAAGGTGACTAACAATATAATAGGGTACATATTATTACAACAATACTGACAGTATGCATTGGGAACCTTGAAGAAGATAACACAAAGGCAGTGATAGTTGAGGAGAAGCTTTCCAGGCAGAGAAGGGAATAATGGAGATGCAGTCCAGGCAGATAAAGACACAAAAGTGTGAAAGATCATGAAATGTTGGAAGAAAAGTGAAAAGTTTGGGATGGCAAAAATATATAAGTGGCAGAAGAAGGAAGATGTGAGTGGACATCCTAGGGGGGCTAGATTGAGAACACCCTTCAATGCTAATTTTATCTCGGAGTCAGTGGGGAGCTGTAGGAAGTTTATAAGCAGAGTAGGGGGTTTATCAGATTAATTTTTTTAGAAAGACAGATGTCAGCAAGGTGGAGGATAAGTAGAAATGGAGAGAAGGGCAGTTGAAGAATTGTTACAATACCCAGATGAGAAACATTAAGAGTCTGTTGTTCTAAATCGATGGCAGTAAATGTGAAGATGAGATTAGATGTGAGAGAGGGTTTTGCAGCATTTTTGTTTACCTGCTGGGTATGGGTGGTGAAGGTAAAGTGTGAGTTGAGGATGACACTGATATTTCTACCTTGGAAGGCAGGTAGATACAGATGGTGATGCCAGTCATTATGTTCAGTGATGAATAAATAGGTACTAAATAAATATTCGACCAGTGAAATTATTATAGTAAGAAAGGCATTTCCTGGAAGGAGTAAAAAGGCCCAGAATTCTAGGTCTAGCTCTGACAATAACTTGCTAGGCAAGTAACTTAACTTCTCTGAGCCTCAGTTCCATCATCTTTAACGGATGTTCTCAAAGTGAGGTCCAGGGACCCTTTGATCCACAAGGTCAAAACTATTTTCACAGCAATAATGTCTCTTCATTCTCACTCTCTCGAGTGCATTGTGCTTTCCAGAGGCTACATGACATGTGAAATTGCAGCAGATTGAATGTAGAGGCAGATATGAGAATCCTGTTGTCTTCTATTAAGTCAGACATTAAAGTGATGTGCAAAAATGTAAAACAATGCCTCTCTTCTTGCTACATTTTTGTTGTTTTTGTTTTGGAAAATAGAATTATTTTTCATTAAAATATTTTTATTGGTGGGGAGGGGATAGCTCAGTGGGAGAGTGCCTGCTTAGCATACGTGAGGTCCTAGGTTCAATCCCCAGTACCTCCATTAAATAAACAAATAAGTAAAAACCTAATCCCCTCCCCCCATTTAAAAAAAAGAATAAAAGCTGATATTCAAATTCATTTACTGAAAAACTTTTTTAAAAAATATTTTTGTTAACATGTAATGGTTTGTTTTTTTTAAAATAAGCGTTTTTAATTTTTTTATTTATAATACCCTTAAGTATTGATAGCTGTGATCAACATGAAGCTTTTTTCCTCAATAATTTTTAAAAATGTAAGAGTAGAGCTCAGTGGTAGAGCTCCTGCTTAGCATGCACAGGGTCCTTGGTTCAATCCCCAGTCCCTCCAGTAAATAAACAAATAAGTAAAAACCTAATCCCCTCCCCCCAAAAAGAAAAAAAATAAATAAAAATAAAGGGGCCCTAAGACCAAAACATATGAAAACTTCTGACCAATAAAATAGGGATACTATCAACCCGTTGTAGTTTTGGTTGTTATAAGATTGGAAGAGACTTTGTATGATCACTTTAATAGGCATGAGATGCTGTACAAATAATGAGCTGAATCAGTATTACTGTAATTAATTGTGGTAACTTTTTTTTAAAGATGGAACAGATTAAGCGTGCAAATCGCCTTTATACTAATGACTCCATCTTCCTGAAGAAAACCCTCTACATCCCCATCCTGACAGAGCCCAGAGACCTGTTCAATGGTTTGGATTCTGAGGAAGAGAAGGATGGAGAAGAGGTACAGCCAAGTAAGGATGAAGTTTGGCCACACTCAGCTGAGAGGAAGAAACAAGAGACAGGTTTGGGACATGCCAATGGTGAAGTCCTTCCCATGCCTGGCCAGGAGCCCCCGACTCCCATCCATGACCTCTCTGCCTCTGATTTCCTTAAGAAGCTTGATTCACAGATCAGCCTGTCAAAGAAGGCTGCTACCCAGAAGCTGAAAAAAGGGAAAAGTGGGTGAGTCTTGAATGATTCCTTTTAAATCCCTCCATAGACTTCTCTGTACTTCCAACCTTAGCTGACCAGACACGAAGTAGGTAAACACAGTGTCACTGGAAGCCTGGTGAAGCCTTTTCCTCCAGGTCACCCCAAGGCAATGAGCAGAGCCTATGGCTACTGCAGTGGGCAGAGGCACTGGGAAATGGCTCTGTGTTCTCACTGCACTGATGATCCACGAAAGGAGCATTAGGGTTGGTATTTATTGAGAGGGTATCGAGGCTCCATCTTAAAGCAACCAGCACATGTTTATTAGGAGAGGAGGACAGCTTCCTGTGTACCTGTTCACTCGGCCAGTCTCAGGCTCTTCCCCTGATCTGTCACTCTTTCCCCGCTTTTCTCACCTGCAGGGCACCTGGGGAGGATTCAGGTCTTCACCTGAGCTCTCCTCGGATGCAGCAACGAGCAGTCCTGGGTCCTGTGCCGCTGACCCGGACCTCTCGGACCCAGACACTTCGGGACCAGGAGGATGAAATCTTCAAACTCTGATGTCCCCAGAAATGATTGAGAGAAGCAAGATGTTGAAGGAGCAACTTGAGGGGGAGAGGAGCCTGAGGTGAGGCTCAAGAACATGGCTTCCCAGCCCAGCTCCCTTACTCCTGCCATCTTCCCAGCCTCCTTGTCCATCCAGAGTTACTTGGCCTGGAGCAGTTCTACTGGCAAGGGTAGGGGATGGGAATTAGACCCCTTCTCAGTTCTTGGGCTGAATCTAGCATTGGCCTTTAGATTCAAAAGGCTCTTTTAACATCCCTGCTGCCTTTCCCACCCGTTTCACCATCCCTTGGCCTTAGAGCAGGGAGGCAGGGACTCACCTGGCCCCCAACTTCCTCCCCATCTCCAACTGTGTTACCTAATTTATTTGGTGCTATTTTGAAGTAATATTTATTTGCTGTATCTTATTCTTTCCCACTCTTAGTTGAAAAATGGGATTTCTAGATCCTTGGGGTGAGGGGAACCCCAGAACAGTGAGTGAGCCAGTGACTGCTGGCTCCCGACCTTTCCCACCTTCCCCAACCGTGTTATTGAGAATGGGTGTCGGTGATCTAGCCCCAGTGCAGGGAATGGCAGATGGTGCAGGGCCTCTCCCCAGTCTCAAGACTTTGGGCTCAGTTGTAGTTAACCAGGTCACTATAACTTTTCCACAACTTTGCTTTGAGAGAAAAATGGCAATAAAGGGTCTGGAACACTCCATGTCCCCAGTTCACCCATCTAATCTGCTCCTCTGTTCAGCCTGTGCGAGGCTAAGGGACGGAGGAAGAATTGCCTTGGAGTTTAAAGAGCAGGACAGTTGTGGGAGTCTCTTTGTGATCCCCTGTCCCCACCAGAGCCTCGTGATCTATGCCTTGCTCCTCACTGCATATTTATTTGCAATTTGTAGCACTGATCTGCAGTACAGGATTTTTTGAGTTTCTTAAACAGAACAAGTAGGCAAGAGCACTCCAGTGATACTGGAAATATGCCTCAGTCTCCTGTATGGAAATGGTGAGAGGTGAGAAAGGCGGTGTTTATATACCTCTTTCCTCTGTGACGATCGTAAAATCTCAGAAGCTGGAGAGATTAAACATTGAGCTCTGTGCATGTTTTCATAGTTTTATTTCCTCTGTGAGCCTCTCCCCTGCCCTAGCCCCGTCTTCCCTGCACTCTGGAGCAGAGCCGCTGCCGCCGTCCAGGCTCTGCCTGCAGCTGAAGCTCTAGCGTGTCTCTGAGGGCCTCCTCCCCACTTCTGTCTTTAGTGTCCCCAGAGGAGTTAGGGTGGCTACGCCCCCCTCCCCTGGTTCCAAGGACAGGGGGCTTGCCTGTTTGGAACATCCCTTATGGGGAAAACAGAGATCCAGGTTTCACTTCATCTTTTTCAGGCAGCTTTGTTTCCTGTCTAGGGGCTGGACTGGGAGAGAGGCCTCAACCCTCAGCATGGCTTCTTCTCCACCCGCACTTTGGGGGCGGGGTGGACTCAGTCAAAAACACTCTTGGGAAGGACTGAAGCCTGGGGCTGAAAAGCATTAGTGCAGAGGAGCAGGGTTAGAAAGCCCATTGTCTGTGGTTCTCTCAGTCAGCCATTTTGCCAAGAAGGACCGCGCTGGGCCGCGGGCCCTCAGAGCTTCCCCTCGTCCAGCAGCTTCCTGAGCCCGTCGCAGAGCCGGCCGAGGTGCTGCGTGAAGTCAGGCCCGTAGAGGGCCGTGAGCAGCCCGGGGTCAGAGAAGTGGTCGAACACGTGGCGGATGCGGCCGTGAGACTTGGGCGTGAGGTGGGGCGCCACCAGGTCCAGCAGCATGTCCCGGCACTCGGCCAGCAGGCCAGCCAGCACGGCGGCCTCGAAGGTGAAGTCCACCTCGCCGAAGCTGAGCGCTGTCATGGCGCCCTGGCGCAGCTTCTGGCGGAAGCGGGTGGCCAGGGCCAGCTCCCCGGGGCCGAAGCAGCCGCTGCGGTGCAGCACGGCCACCTTGACGGCCACCTTGATCAGGTCCTTGATCACCCGCTGCGCCTGGGGCCGGCTGTGTGTGTACTCTTTGGACACACGGTAGAGCTCATCGAGCACCTGGCTGCTCGTCTCATCGATGAAGAGATGAGCCACAGACCGACCCGCCATCTTACTCAGTAGCTTCTTCTCGGCCTGCAGGACCAGACTCTTGGAACTGAAGGACTCCATGGCTCCTGGGAGGGGGTGGGGAGGTGAGGTATGGGGTCAGTCACTAGAAGAAAGGCCACAGGCTTCCTTAGAAAGAGAGAAATGGCTTTTCCCCTTTCTGTCTCTGGTTTCTGTCTCATCATCATCTTTGTCATCTTTTTCCCCCTGGGTCCCCTCAGCCCTCTGTGCCTTGTTCCCATTTTCCCCTTTAGTACTGTGGGAAATCTTGATCTCTAAAACAGCCTCGAGGAGCAGTCCTAGCTTTGGCTGGAGGACTGAAGGCGCACAGGAGGCTAGCCCACCACCAGTTAAGACCTAAGGGGAAGTAAGCTGTTGCTACTACTGCGGAGCAGACAAAGCTACCTGGCAGGTAGCTCTCACAGCTGCCATTTTTGGATGCTGACTGGGTACCATACATCTATGGGCTCTAGGTTTTACTGTCCTTGTTTTACAGCTGAGCAAACTGAGGCTTACATTAGATAATGTATCCAAGCTCGAGCACAACTGGTTTCCTAACTCCAGAAGCCGGTGTCAGCTGGTGTGCTGTACTGCCTTACACAGGTGAGAGATACAGCGGTCCCGGGAGTCCTGATAAAGATAATAACTAACATTTATTGAGAACCTACTATATGCCAGGCGCTCTATGTGAAATATCTTGGTCTTCCTAACTCTTTGTAAGGTAGGTATCCCCAATTTGCAGTGAGAAAAATGAAGCTAAGAGAAATTAAGCAACTTGACTAAAGTCACTAGCAAATGATAAAAGTGGGCTTTGAACCAAAGAATCAAAAGAAACCTCCTTCCCTGGAATGTTCCCGGTGAGGCTGAAGCGCAGTGAGGAACCCTGAGAGACAGGCCCTCAGGGCAGTCCTAGAGGACTCAGGGCCTCTGCTGCGACTGAGCTGAGGACCCCCGGCGGCCCGTCAGCTGCATGTGTCCAGGGCGTGCTCCCCATGGTCCTCGCCTTTGCCGGTTCTGCTTGTTTTGCTTCTTACTTCCCCCTCCCCTGCTCTGCAGGATGTGGCTGTGACCGCAGTGAGGAGCAGCCTCGCCCTCTCCCCCAACCAAAATGGGAGTCTGAAGAGGCAGGGGAGGTGGGTGGCCGGGGGGGTTCTACCCCGGCCGAATCAGTCCTCTGGGAACCTGGAACCTCGCTCTGCTCCGGGCTTTGGTGGGGGCTTTCAGAACCACGCTCCATGGCCGGAAGAGGAGATTGCTCCATGTGAGCCTGCCTTCCTCCTTGGCCTTCCTGTTACCCAGCTCTCACTGCCCCCGATGCCATCTCACATTTGCTCCACTGTCTTCTCCTTCTCTCCCTGTTTCAGTCTCCCTTTTTCTCTTGCCTGGCCTGCCCTGTGATCCTCTGGCCATGCTCTCCCTCTGTGCCGTGCTCTCCCTCTGGCCCTTGTGTCTATCTCCACGTCTCCGAAGGTTTTGCATCTCTCAGTAGCCTGTCACATACCCATATCCATTGTCATCCCTCAGCCCTGCCCCCACCCACCCTGAACCACGTCTTTCTTTCTGAGGCTGCCTTGCCCCAGGAAAAAAACTGAGCTGGACCTCCCCACTGGGGACTCAAGAATTCTATCAAATGAGAGTCTCACAATATGGAAAACTCAGGCTGACAGAGCTGGGACTCTTCTGCCACCATCACCCTTATAGCCTACCCTTCTATCATTGCCGGTCCCTCACCTGCTGTCCCCTGGGTGCCAGTCTTGCCTTGGATGTTCCGGGAGAGCTGATAGAATGGAGAAGCTCCTAAGTGAGAGGCCCTTTGGCCTAGCTCCACCTCCAAGCCCCGCCTCCCTGCTCTGTGCTCAACCTCCGGTTCATCACACTGTCACCCAGGTCTATGTCCCGAGAGTCTCCTAGAAATAAGACAGAGGTCCAAAGGAATACCACTCTGTAGGAAATAGGCTTGATCCTTTGAGGTGAGAAGGAGGGTTGCACATCCCTTGCTCCCAAATCATTTGTCTGCTTCTTTCTTTCCTTGTTGTCCAATTCCTTGAGACTTTGTTTCTCCTTGTATTTCTGTGGTAATGGGGAAAATGTTAAGTACAAATTGCCGGGGTGGGGATCAGTGGGGCAAGTTCTGAAGTTTGAACTGAACTTAGACTGGGGATACAAGAGGCAGGTTAGAGATGAGCAGGTCTGAGTGTGTCCCTGGAGTCTCCAGGGAAGGGTGATGCATGGGGCATTACTGCAAGAATGTGTTTCCAGTGCCTGCCCAGCTGAGGGTGTCTACACCCTTAATACTGGGGAGAAGAAGGTGCTGGGGTCAGGGCGGCCGAACCAGATATGACCAGCAGGTGTCAGCACATCACTGAACCATTAAACAAGCTTACTGTGCTTTGTAGCTGCTAACAGGATACAAAAATGAAGGTAAGTCACAGTTCTTGCATGAGGCAAAATTATTTACCATATCAACAATCTTGTAAGCCTGGTCAGGGAGAGAAATGGAAGCACACATAACTGTAATACACGCCAAATGATGGCTTTAGCTTTAATAGAAGTTTAAGGAATTATGAGAGTAAAAAGCAATTTAGATTCTTTCTGATAGGAGGGCTGAAGAAGTAGACTTAGAAGGATGGATTTAACTACTTAATAGGCAGAATGTGGAAGAAATGCTTCTCAGATAATGGGGATAAGCATGAGCCACCCAGCAAATAAAGATAATACAGGGCACATTCAGGAAGTGGTGATTTATTCTGTATGTCTGGAGCATAGGTTGTTTGAAAAAGAAGTGAAGGGGGAAAAAGACCAGATCATGGAAGGCTTTAAAGGAGTTGTTCAAGGCCTCAGGCTTTTGCTGTAGAGAGAAGGGAGACATCAAAGATTTTTGATCAGGGGAGTGAAATCATTAGCACAGTGGGAATGGGTTAGAGGCTCCAGAAAATTTTGAGCTGAGCGAAGGGCGTGCTTAGAAGGAAGTGATCAGTGGTATAGCTTGCTTAAGCACAGGATGAGAACCAATGAGAGACCTTGGGATCTGGTGATTTTATGAGAAGCTCTAGCAGGCAGGGGAGAATTGGAAAGTTACCTGGCTGTGAGAAGTTGAAGGGTAAGTTGAAGTTAAGAAGTTGAGGCAGCCAGCATGCCACTGACCCCGCTGGCTCTCCAGTGGCTCTCCTTGGAGACAGTGGTTGGGTCTTTGTTCGTTTCTTTCTCCTACCTCTCTCAGCCCAGGGTCCAGATCTGAGGGTCCTTGATACAGGTTGGATTGGGAAATGTGAACAACTCCTTTAAGGAGTGTGGTGGTAAAGGGATGAAGAGAAATGGAAAGATAGGTTAAGGGGATGGGGAGCTGGACTGAGAGAGGAACTATTTTTAGTTTGGAGTTTGAGGACATTTGTAGGCTGAGACAAAGGAGCCGGTGGAGAGGGAGGCTTAGAAAATGTAAAGGAGAGGAGGTAATGTTTATGGAGCAAGGTGTGGGGGCAGATGGAAAAGAATGAACTGTGAGTTCAGGGGAGGGAAGTGAGAGGAGAGAGCAGGCCGTGCCGTTTGTTGGGTGCACTCCGCTAGATCGTATATAAATATCTCATTTCATTCCCTGATACCTTTATGAATTACATGCACTGCATCCTTTTTGCTGATGAAAAACACTAAGGCTTAAAGAGATTAGATAACCTGACCCCAAATTAGAGAGCTAAGTAATGACAGACTGAGAACCTTGTGATTCCCAAGCCTCTGCTTTTTTTTGATAATGAACGTGGCAGTATTCTACTCCTGTACGCTCTGTCACTTTACTGATCATGCACCCGGGGACAGTAGTAGGTGGCACTGCCAAAATCACAGGAAAAGTACAAGTCCTTTTTAAAAGAAATGCATAATCTAATTGGAAGATAAGAAGAGTGAAAATACAAGTAGATGTAAATACACTAATACCTTCCGAATCCAGAATTCTGCCGCCAGCTCCTTGCCTGTTTACCTCTCCAGCTTCACCTTGTGCTCTGCTCTAGCCATCCTGTAATTCTCTCAGCTCCTCCAGTACTCAGCATGGTTGGCTTCTCTCTCTCCCTCTCCTTCTACCTCTTCCTGTGCTCTAGACTTTCCCGCTTCTCATCTCTCTTCCCGTGCATACCTCTTCCCTGCCCTGTTAATTCCTACCCATCCTTCAGGCCTCAGCTGGAAAGTCATATGAAGCCGTCATGACTGGGAAGCCATCATGACTCCCTAAACTACATTAGATCCTCTGTTAGGTAGTCCTGTAGAGCTGCAAACCTCCCCTATTATGACAGTCACTCTTCATTGTAATTTGTGACTTTATTAACTGCCTCTATACCAGACTGTAAACGCCATGAGGGCAGGGATTATACTTTAGTGCCTGGCATGACTGTGCTCAATAAATATTTGCTGGAAAAAAAAAATTCAAACACATCCAAGAACTAGCAGAGAAGGGGAAATGGTAGCAACGTAAGAGTTACATATTATGTTATTGGCTTCACTCATGTGGAAGTCTTTCTTTTATTTTCTTTTAATCTATACCCATTTCTAGTAATCTTCTCTGAGCCCACAGCATATAATCAGTAGCAAATCAAAAGAGGAAAGAGGAGCTTTCAGAAACAAGACCACCGGTGAGAATTAACACAGATAGCAAGAGGAGGCTAGGAAAACGGAAAAGCAGACAGTTGGAAATTGCAGCGTTGCTGGCCCTGTAGAGGATGAGCAAACGGTATCAACTACACATACTCTAGACCTTGGGGTCCTCACTGTTTTCCTGGACAAAAGTTCACAGTGCTTCCTCTGAGTAAGCAAAAATCTGGATAATGATGATATCTTAAATGTGTGAGGCACTTTGAGATTTACAAAACATTTCACTTACGTTATCTTACTTCATCCTGTGAGGCAGGCAGGCAGGTAAAGTGTCCACACAGAGATGACAGACTCAGCCTTAGAGATAAAGAGGTTTATCTTTGGAGGTCAGTTTATGTCTTAATGACTCCTAATTGTGGTCTTTCCACTATATAATCCACAGGAAATTAATATCTTTCTGAATAATCCCTATTTGAAACAGTTAAAATGAAAATGTTTTGCATTTAATTGGGTAAATTCAAAGTATCTGGAAAAATACTCAGAATGGAACGTTCCTATGTTTCTGCTCAGCTGAGGTTTTCCCGTAGTTGGGATCAGGACTCTCAAACCAGTTCAGGAAGAGAGAGTTGAGTGTGATTTGAAGCAGTCAAGCAACACTTCGGCCTGACATAGCTGAGGTAGTGCACACTTATTTCTTCCTCTACTTACTATATTCCAGGCATTACGACTAAGTACTAGAGATACAAAGATAAAAGACAAGCTTCCTGTCTTTAGAGTAAGTGGTAAATACCTATGAAAAATCCAAATGAAAGTATCCAATAAGCAATTATAAAAGCGAGTTTAAAGCTCAGGAGAAAGACCAAGGTTATAGATATTTATGGTGAGCAGCACATAACTAGTTACTGTAAATCTTGGTGTGGACGATCTTGGCCAGTGAGGGTGTCTAGAGCAAGAAGAGCTAGCTCAGGATATGACCCGAGGGAACACTGACATTTAAGGAGAGATCAGAGAAGGCTGAGAAAGAGTGGCCGCATTAAGAGAAGTGAAGCCATTTATTCACTTAAAAAATATGTATCTATTAAGTCCCTAGCCTTTGTCAAGAGAAAGAAGGACCCAGGAGCCAAAAGAGGAGAGCATTTCAAGAAAGGAAGGGTCAGCAGGGCCAAATGCAAAGGATAAAAGAGGGCAAAAGGATAAAGACTGGAGAGCTGTTCATTGGATGTGACAAGGAGGCCTTTAGTGGCCTTGCTGAGAACAATCTCAGTGGAGTGATGGGGGCCAGAACTAAAATGATTGAGAAGGTGGGGAATGGGTACAACAAGTATGGGTGGCTCTAGAAATTTAGCTGTGAAGGGAAGAGAGAAGGTGAGTGGTGGCTAAATACAGGCAAAGATCAAGGGAAATTTTAGAATTTTTTTTCTTTCAATCATGGGAGATTGTTGAGCATGTGTATATGCAGAGGGGGAAATGTCAGTAGAAAAGGAGCAGTTAGAAATGAAGGAAGGTGGGGAGGGCATAGCTCAGCGGTAGAGCATGTGCTTAGCATGCACAAGGTCCCAGGTTCAATCCCCAGTACCTCCATTAAAAAATAAATAAATCTAATTACCTCCCCCACAAGAAAAAAAGTTTTAAATGAAAAAAATTAAGGAAGGAGAAAATATTTGAAGACATATGGCATAAAACCCCTGAGTAGGAGATAGAGAGTCAGATTTATTCAACCAATGTGTTAATAGTTAATAGCTGCAATGTGATAAATGCAAAGGATACAGTGGTGAGCAAGATAGACATAGGCCTGAGTGCATGGAGCTACAGTAAAGCAGAAAGGTGTGCCTTCGACAGGCATACGACAAGCATCCTCATGAGCTGGGATGAGAGAGATGTGAGAATGCAGCTAAGTGCATCTCTAGAGGGCAAAAGGTTGGTGGAATTCCCACCTTTTAACCTCTGTTTTCTCTGAAGGTGGATGGGGTTCTGCTAAGATGAGCAAGGATACTGTGAGGAAAGGATCTTAAGAAGCAGGCATTTGGCATAGTTACTTGTAGGGATTGGGAGACGGTCATTTTCCAAGCTTGGAGATCCTGAATTTATTAAAGGCTCCAATCTGTGCAACTGTGATTTTTTTTCTCAGAA
This sequence comes from Camelus dromedarius, assembly GCF_036321535.1. NCBI lineage: Eukaryota > Metazoa > Chordata > Mammalia > Artiodactyla > Camelidae > Camelus > Camelus dromedarius. The sequence continues at coordinate 4,324,819 of NC_087458.1, read as the reverse complement.
GATCCTGGGGAATAGGAAGAGAATCATTTGGTTTGTCCTTTGAAATATCTCTCAGAGTCATCCATTTCTTTCCATACCCAATGCCAGCATCCTTGTCTGACAGGCTTTCTCCCCTCATCCTTAAACTGTCCTGTTTTCTTGCTAGAAGATCTCCTTGTCTTCTTGCTGAAATACAGCATTTGACAATAACACCTTTATCTAAGAACTTAGGATTGTGAACAGCCACACCAACACCAAGTTAACAGAATACATTTCTGACTCAAAAAACACAAAAAACAAAACTTGAAACGATATCCTGTTCGTATTCCTAGCAAATTATTTTAACCTACTCACTCGGTATCCCAGGCCTTCCATAATTTGCCTCCTTCTTCCCCTGCCCTCTGCTTCTAACTAGTATCTTTTACATATCACATGGGCCCTTTTTTATCTGTGTTTCAGGTTCCATGCTCACCAAGTAAAAGCTTTTGCTGAAGCTGAAGCTGTGTTCCTCTTTGGAACACTTTCTCCTTTCTTTTGCACCAAGCCAGCTCCCACCAAAGTTCTCCCAGCCTCCGTGATAAAATATATCCACATCTTTCCCTGCTGTCACCATGAAGAACATTTATTGTTCTTTCTTTCATTTAGGAATTATGTTCAATGTAGCTTGGAGGGTTTTTTTTTTTTTTTTTTGAGACTTGGTATTGCTTTTTAAGCATTTAGTAGTTGTAAGTCTTGTTCTAATTCAAACAGATGGTCATTTTCTTAAACACTGGGACTGCATCCCACAGTGGACTGTACTTGAAGTAAGTGCTTAATATTTATTGGACTGAATTTAGATTTTAGTCGGGCCCTAAAACTTTAAATGAGTTACACCTTCATCCCCAATTCACTAATCTGTTCAATGAGCACATGTGCTAGGAGCTGGGGAGATTTCAACCTCTAAATACCTGTATATTTTAAGGTGTCTTTCTCCTGAAACCTCTTTCCAACCTTTCAAAACAGTCCTGACTGGCCACTGAATTATCTTGGACCCAAGACTCCCAGCAATTAACCTTGTGTAAGTATTGCTCCATTGTTTCTGATTCTGTTTATCTCACTAGTTCACCTTCCGTCTCTGTCTCTGTGTTTGCATGTTTGTATCTCTTGCTTACTTACTGTGGGGCTTAGTCCAGCCAATGATGCTACCTACTCTGATCTCAGTCCAGGAAGAATTGTCCAAAAGTAGCAAACCTCTGCCCCTCCTTGCCTTCAGTCCAGAGACCAAGATGTGTGTGTCTGTAGGGGGGGTGCCCACTCAGATAAAACTATCCAAGAATGCCAATGTTTCCCATGCCACCCACTATCCTGGGAATTTTGAGAGCGCCTTTTGTCCTAGCCCCCACGCAGGGAAGAATCTTAGCAGGCAATACCAAGGTGGGAGCCAAGCAGTGCTATCTGAAGTAGCCTCATTCTTCCTCCTCACTGACATTCCTGGAATCAAAGGGTCGTTATGGAAGTGAGGATGGAGAAGGAACAGTTTTGCTATTTGAAGGGATGTCCAGGGTCCTCTGAGGAAAGATGGGACACCACTTTGTGTCAATGGGGTTGGAGCAGCTGGTTACTTTCCCTCTTTCAGGTTTCCGTGTTGCTCCTCTTTCTATGTGACTCTCTGAGTCACTTTGTCCTGATCTCCACATCTCTCTTTTGGCCTCAGCCCCACTCACCTGTCCTCTTCCGTCAGCCAACAGCCTAGCCTGACTGCTGGCCACCCTGGCTTCCTGGCTCCTTAGTTCCTGGCCTAGTGGTCTAAGCCCATCTTGCTTTGACAGTAGGGGTGGGAGGGGAGGAGATGTTGGGGATCAGGAAAACTTCCTGGTGACATCTTCCTTTCCTTTCCTAGGCCTCAAGCCTAGGAGCGGGCTAGGCCTCCCTTATCCAGGTCAGAATGAACCAGAGGAGGCACATGGGAAGAAATAAAGGGGTTGAGGTAAAAAGAGTAGAGGAGGAACAGAGGGTTGGAGGCAGAATAGGGGAGAGGTGTACCCAGGGAGCAGGGTAGCCAAAGCCACTGGGGAGGAGAAAGGAGGTCGTGCCGGCTCTGACAGCCCAGCCCAGCGTAGGTCCCCGGGTTTCCTGTCTATCTCTCCTCACAGCTGCTCTTCCTTCCTCTCTTGTTGTGAGATTTCTCCCCAGGGCCTCCCCACATTAAAGCGCGTGACCCCTCCTCTGTCCGGGTCTCAGCGACTGTCCACGGATCTCTCGCCAGGCTTTGGTCTCTTCAGCTCAGCCTCCCGGCCAGGCCCTCTCAGTGGGCGGTGCCCCCGGCGCCCCCCGCCAACCCCCCAGGAGTACTATTGGTGGAGAGCTGTCGAGAAGGCGGTGTTTAGCTGGCCTCCGAGAACCGGATTAGTTGTGGGGACCCCGAGGCGGGCCGGAGGCGGGTCCGTCTGGGATGCGGGCGGGGCGGCTGGGGCCCGGCCCAGAGCTTCGGGCGGTCGCATTGTTTTCCTCCGCGGAGACGCGGCGGGAGTGGGGTTTGCGACTGGGACCCAGGGCTCGCCCGACCCGACAGCGCCCGGGAGCCCAGATCCAAGCTCCATCCAATTCAGACGCTCCCCACACATCACCAGAGCCCTAGCCACCGATTGCGAACTCGGAGCGGTGCGCGGCCGCTGCCCGCCCGCTGCGCTCTCTATCCCGCTGACCCGGATCTCCGAGCAAGTACCCCGGAGCAGGGCTGGGGCTGCAGGGAGGCGGGGAGGATCGGGGAGCCGAAGGCTGGGAGCAAGCTTCCGAAGTGCCAGAGGGATCTGCGAGGGTGCCAGCGCGCTGTGTGCCTGGATGACGGAGAGGGTCAGCGGAGTTGGGGTGCGCGGGTGGAAGAACGGACCGTGCCCCGTCACGGCGCTGTTGGGCTCAGGGTCTGGGCGCCTCTTCCGAATGGCTTCTCCGAGTCCCATCCCTTGGATTGGGGAACGCGAAACGGGATTATTTGAGGCGCGCACCGTACAGAGGGTGGAAAACCTGGTCCCTTGCCTCCCCAGTAGGGAGATTAAGGCTTCGAGACCTGCGGAGAACCTGACCCTCTCGTTGCCTCTGCAGGGATGGGAAGGGGGACGCGTTGTTCCGGACTTTGGTGTCACGGATGCATCTCTGTCCTTGTGCAAGCGGGAGTCTGTGCACCTCCCAGGGGGTTGGCTTGGGCACAGAGTCGGGAGTGGGGCCCCTGAGAAACATCAGTCTTAGTGCCCATCTCCTCCTTTTCACTCCACTCGCCCTGGGGCTTTGTTAGACCGAGGTCTCTCAAGGAGGAAAGCCGAGCTGGCGACTGCATCTCGAGCCCACGGACCCCGCTCAGCGCTGGCCCCAGGCCCGCCTTCGTCGGTTCCAAGATTCTGGCCCTGCTTCCCTGGCCTCGGAGACCCGCCTCCGCTCCCCAGCCCCCGCTCCCATCCCCATTCGGTCTGCGCCTGCAGGCCCCTCCAGCCCCTCCTCCCGCTAACGTGGCTCTGGGACCCGGTCCCGGCCCAGACTCTGCTACCCGCCCCTCTCGGAGCCCCAGATCCAGTGAGGGGGAGAGACGTCGATCCCCTGGCCTCGGGCCCACCCCATGCAAGTCTCTAGACACCTGGATTATCCTCGTTGGGGGCTGGGTGGGAGGGAGGGTAGGTACCGAGCCTAGGGCTGAGAGCTAAGGGTGAGGGGAACTGTCTTGGAGAAGGGAACGCGCCTGTTACTCGAGGCTCCTTGGCGCGCCCCCCGCTCCTCCAGAGGAAGGTGGACTGGGGCGGGTGATCAGCCCGAGAGCTTCCTGCTATTGTCCCCAGCCCGATCTCCCCTTCTCCATCCCTTCCCCAGCCCCCGCTAGCATCTGGCTATGACCCCGGCCACTCCCCAGAGGTGGCTGCTGGGCCAGGAGGAGAGAGAAGGGCTGTTTCCTCTTCCCAGCAAGGGGAGAAGCCAGGAGGGGGAGAAGGAATCGCCAGGCCTCTCTTATTTGCTCCAAGTGGGGAGGGAGGGGGTGTGAAGCAGTTGGGATTGGTCCTGGCAGGGTAAGCCTTTGCCCAGGCCAGGGATTGGATGGGGGCCCGCTCAAATGCTGCTCCCCCAAATCAGCTATGGGAAGCCCTCTTAAAGATGTATCATAGTTAAGTCTAGGGGGCCAGTGTAATGGCCAACCAAGTGTTTTTAGAGGCTGGACTAATCCAATCTAAGGTTGGGGGTAGGGTGGAGAGATTGGGTGGGAAGGAGGTAGGGCCTGCTCTCTGGAAAGAAGGAAGGGGTTGGGGGTGCTAGCTATCAGAGAGCATTTTGCCTAGAAATGAAGAGCATGCAAATGAGATGCAAATTACCCTCTATTGTCCCCAGCCAGGGCGCTTTTGCTAAGAAGGCTGCTGGATTCTGAAGGTTTTAATGTGGGAGTGGTCGTCATGCCCCACAAACTCTCCCAGTCACCCCTTTTCCCAAGACTAGTCCTGCAGTTTCAGGAGTTTCTGTGCAGGGGCCAGCCCCAGCCCCTGCCCTCACGTCTCTGGGCATGAAGCGGCCAGCACCTCTGCAGTCAAGCTCAATGTCTATGGGTCCCCCACTTCCAGAGCAGCATCTCCCCTACCCTAGCCTCATTAGACTTCTCCTGAATGTTCACGTTTACTTTTAAGGGATGTGGAAAGGAGGTGTAATTCAGTCTCTTCCCTCCTGTCCCTTCTTCCATCAGGTCAGAGGTCTCCTATCCCCCACAAACCCTCACAGGAGTCACCACCACAGGTAAGAAAAGGGCAACACCTCCTGAGGGCAGGGGATGGAGGTAGGCCTGGGAGCAGGAAGAGGGTCCAGCCATTCTCCTCACTTGCCTGAGGCTGAAGTTGTTTCCTAGGTGAAGATACCAGTTGCCCAGGGCAACTTGGTGGGGGCAGAAGGGGGAGGATAGGAGACAAGCTGTGTCCTTTTCTCTTCCCCTGGGAGCATCAACATCCGGAAACATGGGAGCGGGTGGTGTGCTGAGGGAGGTTTGGCCTTTCAGCACCAGAGGGTCGTTAGCTAGCTGACTGCTCTGCCCCTGGGGAGGGGGTCATCATTAGGTGCTCCTACCCCTTCCCTTCCTCCAGCTCTCTTGGGACCCCATCTGACGTCAGCCTCCCCACCAGTGACACTGGATTGGGGATGGGGTACACTTGGGTCCTGGCTCCAAGGCAGAATTATTGGGGAGAAGGAATGGGCTGGGCCTGGAAGCCCAGAGTCTCTTTAGGGGACATGGCAAGACAGGCAACTAAGGATTGGTGAAGGATAGCTGGGTTCACAGAAAGGAAGGAGTCTCACCCTTCCTGATCTGATTTCCCCAGTGTACTCAGCCCCTCACTTAAACTGCAAGGGAAAGCAGGAAGCTGGTGTACCCCTCCCACTGTGGGTCCCAGCCAGGGTCAGTTTGGCTGGAGGAGGCTGATAGAGGCTGGTGAGTGGGAAGGAGGACTGTCTCACTGTCCCTTCCACCATATCCATCTTTTCCTGGACTTTGGGCTGCAATAGCCTGCCTGTCATTGAATTATTTATATTTTCATTCCAAGACAGTCCAAAGAGGGAAGGAAGGGAAAAGGGGCATGTTCAGCCCTATCTCTGCACCAGTATAGCTCCTTCCTTGCCTGGCCCCTCACAGAGGGGTGGGTTTGCTCTTCCCCCATCAAGTACATGCATTGGTTCTTCAGAATTAGGGAGGGAACAGGGGGCTAGAGAGGCTGGGAGGGGGCACAGTGGTCGGGCAGACAGCTGCAGCCAGAGCTAAATTTAGCCTCTGATCTGGCTTTGATGCAGATTCATTTTTGGCTAAGACAGCCCCCCTCCCCCACCCCCTCCCTACCCAGCTTCTCCCTAGCAATGGGGAGAGCCCCTGAAGCATGAGCTTAGACCAGTTCAGCCAACCCTAGGCTGCCTCCTCGACTCTGTTCTTCAACCCTAGACGGGATGATGGCTGCCTTACAGCTGCCTCTGCCAGGGCACAGCGACAAAATTGCCCCCAGGGTGCCATGGGGGTCTGTGAGGGAGGGCGAGGCAGACATGGTGCACTCTTCCTACCTCCAGTGCCAAGGAGTCACTATTTATAATTTTAAGGCTTCAGTGTCTAATTATAGCTAAGAAGAGGTTAGCAAGAGGGGGGCCAGGAGGTATCACCTACCGAATGTCCCCAGTCAGGAGACAAGAGGAAAGGCTGAGTGAGAAGGCTGGGAGGGGGAGCGGGTGTGTCCTGTCCTTACCTGGGGTCATGCTGGCAGGCCTTGCAACAGCCAGTTTAGGCCAGTTGGAGAGGGAAGGGCCTTAAGTGACAGTGACAGCTGGTTGGGACTGAGACAGTGCCAGAGAGAGGGTTCTTGCCCCTACTCCACAGGGTCTTCTGGGGATAGACCAGGGGAGGAGTCCACTTGCTTCAAGGGTGGAAGGAAACTGGCCCCTTACCCGACCCTCCTGTATTGTCTTTCAGGGCCAGCATATGGGTAAGGGGGCACCCCCTGGGGCCTGAGCTGCCCCGCACAGGATGCCCCGTGCCCCTCACTTCATGCCCTTGCTGCTACTGCTGCTGCTGCTCTCACTGCCCCACACCCAGGCTGCCTTTCCCCAGGACCCCCTCCCTCTGCTGACCTCTGACCTGCAAGGTGAGTGCCCCAGTACCACGCTCCCTCTGTGTGAGCTTGGCACTCAGTCCTAGCAATTAGATACTGGGACCCCTTGTGTGGAAGGCAAGGTGCAGGAAGGCTCTCAGTCTCAAGGAAGCTAAGAGCCTGACCAGAAAAGGGGAGCAGACAGGTGGAATGAGCTGGCACTTCAGATCAGTCACTTCTCATCTGTGGACCTACTTTCTTCACTCCAAGGCAGCACTGTTTGGTGGTAAAGAACACGGACTCTCAACCAGACCAAACTTTGGCAGGTTGGAATCCCTGCTAAGCTGCTCACTAGTTGTATGAACTTGTCAAGCTATTTAACCCTTCTTTGATTCAGTCTCCTCATCTGCCAAATGAAGATAATAATAGTATTCTACCTTATAGAATTATTTAGGGATTAAATGAGGTAATATAGGTAAGGTGCTGAGAACACTGTCTGGCACAAAGTAAATGCTTTATATGTGTTTGCTATTATTATTAGCTCCAAAATGAAGACTTGGAACTAATTCAGTGGTTCCTAACACCTGCTACCTCCCTTTCTACCATTTTACCAGTACTGTTAAGTCTGAGTCCCACTGTGAGGGAAACCATAAGCCAAATTTTTCTGAGATGGACCTTTATCTATTTGCAGGTTCCTGTTATATATGTAGGATTTAGAGTAATTTTAAGGATGAAGGAACTGCAGTTTGGTTACTGGGAGTAACTGTTGGGGGATGGATAAGATTAGCAAACACTTAGCATGTGCCAGACGCAGTTCTAAGCACCACACTCGTGTTAATCACCTCTCCCTGAACTCTGGGCTCCCTCTGAATGCTGATGACGGTGGGTTCCGTGATCAGGCCAGGCGGGTGCTGGCGTTGGTCAGAGGAGGCAGAAACCTTGGAGGGCTGAGGTGGCCTGTGAGGGGCCTTGAGGGGAGGGTGCAAACAGAGGGCTGGGAGAAATGGGGTGAGTAAATGCTCCAGGTGGGACAGTGTACAATGTGGGAGTGAAAGGGAATCCCTAGCCCTAAGGCAGCTCCATGAAGGGTCTGGGCTGGGCTCTGGAGTCAGACAGACCTGGATTCGAATTTGGGTGCCTGCCACTTCCAACTTAAATGAGCTATGTACATTTCTTAATGGCTTTAAGCTTCAGGTCCCTCATCTATAAAATGTTAGCCCCTACCTCATAGGGTTTTTGTAAGAAATCAAATGCATCTAAAGTGCTAACACAGTGCTTGGCAGAGGTTAAATACTCACAGTTAGCCAGTATTATTTTTTAGTAGCCTTATTAATAGCTTTATTAATACTTCACAACTCATCTCACATACCCACTATGTCCATGGCTGGGTTTCCTCTGGTTGGAGAGAGTGTTGAGGGATTCTGTGGTATCCTGGGTGGCCCTTGGCACCCACTTCTCTGTGCCTTCTAGGTATTTCCCCATTATCCTGGTTCCGGGGCCTGGAGGATGATGCTGTGGTTGCAGAACTTGGGCTGGACTTTCAGAGATTCTTGACCTTGAACCGGACCTTGCTAGTGGCTGCCCGGTAAACTGGCCGTGGCACCGTTGTGGGGTCGACATGCATGCTCCTGGGCAGACATGGGACTTGCATGGCCGCTGCAGCATCTTGCAGGGGACACATGCAGGTGTACAAGCCATGGGATATGGACATGCTTGGACCCAGAGCACAATTGCCAAGGCATGGAGTAAGGGGGAGGAGAGAGGGCAGGTCTGCACTGTTTGTCCCTGAGCAGCTGAACATGGGCAAGGCCGGGAGGGGGGTGCTCAGGAGCTCAGGTCAGGTGCGGTGGCTTGGCTCTTATCCCTCCTTACCTGTCCCTTCAGGGATCACGTTTTCTCCTTTGATCTTCAATTCCAAGAAGAAGAGGAGGGGCTAGTGCCCAACAAGGTGAGGGGCTGTGTGGAGGAGGTGAGGCATGATGAGGCTGGGAAGGTCTAACGGGGGTCAAGTGTAGCCATAATGTGAGGTGGGTCCAGGTGGCCCCATGATTTTCCCTCTTCTGCTTCTCCCTCCAGTATCTAACATGGAGGAGCCAAGACATGGAGAACTGTGCCGTGCGGGGGAAGCTGACGGTGAGGAGTGGGATGAGAATCTCACGGGAAGGAGATGGCCCTGCTTCCAGGCTCTCTCCAAGCAGCCTTCCACCCTTCCCAGTCCCCCGCCCCCCACTTCTCTCATCTCAGGTCACAGAGGAAAATGTACAGGAAAGGGAATTCATGATTTTTAGTTTCCTTTACACACCTCACAAAAGAAGTGAGGCTCCAAGAGGTCAAAGAACTTGCCCAAGGCCACAGGACTAGTGTATAGCTTAGCTGGGACTTTACCCCACATTACTCTGACGGCTCAAGGAGAATAGCCTTACTTCCTGTGACCCCCGCCCCACTCCCCAGGAGCCCTGTTACTGACCTAGAACTTTGGGTTCTCTAGGACGAGTGCTACAACTACATTCGTGTCCTTGTTCCCTGGGACTCCCAGACACTCCTTGCCTGTGGAACGAACTCCTTCAGCCCTATGTGCCGCAGCTATGGGGTACAAAAGCGAGGGTGGGGCATCAGGACCGGAGGGAGGAGAACCCAAGCTGGGTGATCAGTTTGGTGGGGATGGACCAGCAGGGCTGGGGGAACGGGGTGCCCAAAGTGCAGGAGTCCAGAAGGGGTGGGGGAAGGAGGTAAGGGGACATGAAGGAGTGGGCTATGGAGCCACACTCCCAAAGCCCCAAGAACCTGCTCCCTCTGCCTTCAGATAACTTCGCTGCAGCAGGAGGGTGAGGAGCTGAGTGGGCAGGCTCGATGCCCCTTTGATGCCACCCAGTCCAATGTGGCCGTCTTTGCAGGTGTGCACCTGGGCGTGTGAGAAGCAGGCATGTGGCTGGAGGGAACTCCCACCTTAGCCCCTCTCCCAGTTGGGTCTTTCCCATGCTCCTGAGTGGAGGGTTGAGGTAGGGGCCAGGGTCAGGCGGAGGTAGGGGTGTGGGAAACCCAAGAAGAGCCAAGATACGGATCCCTGAGGCCTCCCCTGACCCCATCCTACCCACCCCTCCAGAGGGCAGCCTGTACTCAGCCACAGCTGCGGATTTCCAGGCCAGTGATGCTGTGGTTTACAGAAGCCTTGGGCCTCAGCCCCCACTCCGCTCCGCCAAGTACGACTCCAAGTGGCTCCGAGGTCAGGGCGGGCCTAGGGGAGGGAGGCTGCTCTTGGGGAGGAGGTGCAGGGGGAGAACTGTGGCAGGGAGCAGGCAGAAGGTGGAAGGGTGTGCATGTGTGCAAGGGGGAGAGGCTGTGTGGGGCCAGGAGTTTCTGAGCAGGTAATACATACTCTTCTGTACGCTTCCTGTCACTCCCCCTCAGAGCCACACTTTGTCCATGCTTTGGAGCATGGAGAACATGTCTACTTCTTCTTCCGAGAGGTGTCTGTGGAGGACGCCCGCCTAGGGAGGGTAAGGAGCTGGGCATCGGGGGTGGGCAGCTAGAGGGCTCTGCCGGACTCTGAGGAGCCAGTCAGTCAGGGGACCGCTCCCGACCTTTATCTCCTGATTCTGAGCCCCAACCTGGAGAAGCCCCAGGCCTCTGCCCCCACATCCTGCTGTGCCCCTCATCTTTGACCCAGATTGGCCGACCACACCATACTGTTCCTTTGCTGGCCTCTAACATTTGTCTCTTGGTGCTCTAACTCACCGCACTGCTCTCAGCTGGCAGGCCCTGGGTTCCCTCTTGCCATCCTCCTCGTCCCTGACTCTCGTTCCCCAGGTGCAGTTCTCACGTGTGGCCCGTGTGTGTAAGCGTGACATGGGTGGCTCACCTCGGGCCTTGGACCGCCACTGGACATCCTTCCTGAAGCTGCGGCTCAACTGCTCTGTCCCTGGGGACTCTACCTTCTATTTTGACGTCTTACAGGCCTTGACTGGGCCTGTGAACTTGTATGGCCACTCTGCTGTCTTTGGGGTCTTTACCACCCAGACCAATAGGTTGGTACTAGACTAATGTGGCTCGATCTGTCCCCTGCCCCACCAGCATCCAAATTCCCCTCTTAAAGCCTGTTGATGAGGGTGGTGAGGAGAAGCTCCATTTAAAGCCAGTTTGCTGTTCAGCCTAGTTTGTTCTTTTTCTCCCAGCATGGCCCCAGGGGCTGCCCCACCCTCTCGGGCTCCCCCCTAATGTGGTGTATGAAGGGGAGCTGCCATGTCTCACTTGGGAGGAGCTGTGCTGTCCCTTCCAACACCTAGCCTACTTTCTCTTCTGGCTCCTTCAGCATCCCTGGCTCTGCGGTCTGTGCCTTCTACCTGGATGATATTGAGCGTGGGTTTGAGGGCAAGTTCAAGGAGCAGAGGAGTCTGGATGGGGCCTGGACCCCTGTGTCTGAGGACAGGGTCCCCTCCCCCAGGTACCCTGGATGGGGGTGGCTTTTGTAGGGGCAGAAGCAAGCAGTGCCTGCTCCCCAAATGGGATTAGGAAGAGAGGATCCAAGGCCTGGGGATGGGGCTGGTGGGACTAGAGACCTGCAGCAGGGAAGGGAAGCAGTACTGGGGGTGTATGCGTATAGGCAGAGCAAGGGTTACCAATCATGTCTGGGAGCAGTGGGCCAGCGGTGGTCACAAAGCCTAACTCAGCCCCAGCTCCCTGCTCTAAGGCTGCCTCTTCTTATGTGTCCACCAGGCCAGGATCCTGTGCAGGAGTAGGTGTAGCTGCCCTGTTCCCCTCTTCTCGAGACCTCCCTGATGATGTCCTGACCTTCATCAAGGCTCACCCACTCCTGGACCCTGCCGTGCCACCTGCCACCCATCAACCTCTGCTCACCCTCACCAGCAGGTATGGGGCTAAAAAACACTGACCACTGCCCTCCCCCACCCAGCCATTCTCTTTCTTTGACCCCACAAGGTAAATCATATTGGTAGGAGGAAGAACCCATGAAAGTGGAAGGGAGAGGGCTAAGAAGGAAACCCTGGGCTGGGGGAAGGGCCCAGAAGTGGCTACCCGGACACATGGGCTGTCCTTGAAACACCCAAGCTTCCATTGGTCAGGTTGTCCTGACCTGAGGCCTGTCCCTCCAGGGCCCTACTGACCCAAGTAGCTGTGGATGGCATGGCTGGTCCCTACAGTAATACTACAGTCCTGTTCCTCGGCTCCAATGATGGGACAGTGCTGAAGGTGCTGCCCCCAGGAGGGCAATCTGGGGGCCAGGAGCCCATTCTGTTGGAAGAGATTGATGCCTACAGCCCCTCCAGGTGAGCCCTTTGTCCAGCAGGCCCCCTGCAGAGCAGGGATGGGATGGGCTGTGAGGTGGTACTTCGGGATATGGAGGTGGGGTGGGAACTCCAACATTGGAAGTTGTGGGGAAGAAAGAGCGGCATGGCAAGAAGCCAGACAGTGTGTTGGGGCAGCGTGTCCATTCACGAACCCCAACCCTATGAGTTGTACTCAGTTGCTTGTACACCTCCCTACCTCTGTTTTTTAACTCACCCACGGAGAAAGAAGCCTCATCTGCCACATATCTGATTCCTTCTGGCCTCACCCTAGGTGCAGTGGGAAGCGGGCAGCCCAAACTGCAAGGCGGGTCATAGGGCTGGAGCTGGACACTGAAGGTCACAGGCTGTTTGTGGCTTTCTCTGGCTGCATCATCTACCTCCCTCTTAGTCGGTGTGCCAGGCATGGAGCCTGTCGGAGGTGAGAGGGACCTGAGCTCAGGCCCTGAAGGTGGGCTCCCTGGGCCAGCAGGCACAAAGGAGCAGAGGCATGGGGGTGACAGGGAGATGCAGGGGATGGCTGTGGGGGATGTCTCAAGCATTCTGCAGGTGGGCAGTAACCAGGGACTGGACTAGGGACTGGGTGAGAGTAGATGAGGCAGGGGAATGGAATGTGATTAGAGGGTCCCAGCCTCACATGACTCAGTTTTCTCTAGGAGCTGTCTGGCTTCTCAGGACCCATACTGTGGATGGGATAGCTCCAGAGGCTGTGTGGATATCAGGGGACCTGGTGGGTAAGTGAGGGGCCCCCAGATCTCCTGAGGAGAAAGTTCCCTGCTACTCAGAGAGGAAGCTGAGGGCCAGGGTAGGGGATGGGGGCAAGATGTATAACCGCTCTGAGCCACCACCATGTCCTCTTAGGACTGATGTGGATCCAGCTGGGAACCAGGAATCCATGGAGCATGATGACTGCCAAGGTAAACAGAAGGGCCAGGGGCAGCTGCAGCCATTGTTGAGCACTGCTCTGATGTGGGCTTTTGTCTTTCTCTCCTCCTGTGACACAGTTATGCCCATCAGTTCTGCATGAAGCTTCCCCCTGCTCTCCATCTTCACCCTCTCTCTCCCTTCTTCATAGATGGAGCTACTGGGAGTCAGTCTGGCACAGGGGATTCTGCTTATGGTGAGTTCTACGGTCCCAGCTCCACCTTTCCTCATTCAGCCCACACTCACCCAAGTCTGTGCCCCATGGCAGCAGCAAACCAGCACCCTGGACACTTAGAGAGTCTCAGAAAAGGGTTACATCCTCCAAATACCTAGCATGTAGCTCAGTGCTTGGCACATAATAAGGTGCTTAATAGACAGGTTTTGAACAAATAAATGAAATATCCTGCATGGGGAGCCCTTCCCCATTCCCAGAGGAAAGTGGGGGCTGCAGTTCTGGACTTTTGGGTTCCAAAGCGGGAGAGTGGGGGACCTGCTCAATGGGTGTCAGAGGTGGAGAGCAGAAACCTCTCTAGCTCTGACCTGGTCTCTGTCACCAGTGCTTCTGGGTCCTGGCCCTTCCCCTGAGACCCCCAGCCCCCCAAGTGATGCCCACCCCCGGCCCCAGTCTTCCACCCTTGGAGCTCACACTCAGGGTAAGGGGGCTGACTGGGAGGGACAGGAGTGAAGTGTGGGGCTGCTGATTCTTGAAGAATTCTAAGCCTCTCACTGACCGTTGTTTGGTGCTCACTAATAATGCCTGTTTTGAAGCCTCCTCTCCCTAGAGCCCCTTCTTCGGCACCGGCACAGTTTGCAGTTGTTCTTGGCATGGCTACAGGGGCCGGAGCTGGGACGGGGACTCCCCAGGCCCAAGCTCTAGCTTGTGTGTGAGGGGCAGTTCGATGGGCTGTGTGTGTTGAGAGGCCAGGGGGGAGGTGATTCCTCAAGAGGGTCAAGGCTGCGTTGGATTGAAGCTGAGCAGCAGCAGGAGAGCGTGACACTGCGGAGCTCGCCATCCCGCCCCGGCCTACCTTCGCTGAGCCCCCTCCTCCCTCTCGGTCGGCAGGCGTGCGCCGGGATCTGCCCCCAGCCTCAGCCTCCCGCTCCGTCCCCATCCCACTTCTTCTGGCCTGTGTGGCTGCAGCCTTCGCCTTGGGCGCCTCGGTCTCTGGCCTCCTGGTCTCCTGCGCTTGTCGCCGCGCCCACCGACGTCGGAGCAAAGACATCGAGACTCCGGGGCTCCCGCGCCCTCTCTCCCTTCGCAGCTTAGCCCGGCTGCACGGGGCGGGCCCGGAGCCGCCACCACCGTCCAAGGACGGAGACGGGGCGCAGACGCCCCAGCTCTACACCACCTTCCTGCCTCCTCCCGAGGCCGTGCCCTCGCCAGAGCTGGCCTGCCTGCCCACCCCGGAGTCCACGCCGGAGCTGCCGGTCAAGCACCTCCGCCACGCCGGGGGTCCCTGGGAGTGGAACCAGAATGGGAACAACGCCAAGGAGGACCGGCGCCGCGCCCGGGGCGGGAATGCTGCGGGCGGACCGGCGCCGCGCGTGCTGGTGAGGCCGCCGCCGCCCGGCTGTCCCGGGCAGGCCGTGGAGGTCACCACCCTGGAGGAACTGCTGCGCTACCTGCACGGCCCGCAGCCGCCCAGGAAGGAGGCCGAGTCCCCGGCCGCGGCCCCTTTCACCTCGCGGGCGCTCCCGCCCGAGCCTGCCCCCACCCCCACCCCCTTTGCGGGCTCCAGCCTGCTTCCGCGTGACTGTGCCCCGCCTCGGAGGCTGGACGTGCCCCCGGAGGGCAAGTGCCCGGCCCCCGCCGCCCGGCCTGCGCTCTCCGCCCCGGCTCCGCGGCTCGGGGTCGGCGGCAGCCGGAGGTTGCCCTTCTCCACGCACCGCGCCCCCCCCGCGCTGCTCACCCGAGTCCCCTCCGGAGGCCCCTCCAGGTACTCCGGGGGTGCCGGGAGACACCTCTTGTACCTGGGCCGGCCGGAGGGGTGCCGAGGCCGCGCCCTGAAGAGGGTGGACGTCGAGAAGTGCCAGGTGCCCTCTAAGCCTGCCCTCGTCGGACCCTCTTCCCAGCAGGCCGTCCCTAACGGCAGCCATTTTAACTTTTAAAGGGAGCTGCTCCAAGGCCTCAAGTGGGACCCCTGACGCCCACGCCCTCGAAGGCCTTGAGCGTGGGCATGTCTCCAAGGACAGGTCCCCTCCCTCTCTCCTTGTTCCACACCTCCAGCCTTCCTGGACTCTGAGAGTCTCCCAGGGTCTCTGCCCGCCTCGGACTTATTTATTGACTGCCGACTCTTTCCCCCTGTCCTCGAGAGAGGAGTGGGAGGTGAGAATCTCGCCCCCTCAGTGAGCCAGCTTTTCGGGGGGAACTGGCACACTCCCACTCCCCCCACCTCAGCCAAGCTGCCTTAACTCGCCCCTCCGGGCTTCCTCCACAGACTGGGCCCCGGGCGGGCCGCACGGCGGACTGACGGGGCTGGGCCACGCGCGTTGTGTACAGCGTCCTCCCGGGACGTGCCTCTCCTACCGTGTAGGAGCCTCCGCTTCCCAATACAGCTGTGTCCCCCAATCGCTGCCTGACTTTTCTCGCGGAGGGGGCGGGGCAGGGTGGGAATCAGTAGGCTGCTCTGAGCACCTTTGCCCCAGAATCTCTGCCTTCGTCTTGGCCTTGAGCTCTCTCCCCAGTAATTGGGATGGCTGCGGTCCCACCGGGGTTAATCAGGAAAGGTTTCCTGAAGGAGGCAAGCAAAGAAATGGTGCTTGGAGATGAACCAGGGCCCAGGAGACCCAGGGTAGAATTTAGGTGGGGTTAGGGAGGGCACTGGGAGCATGTTTCTGGGTCGAGGTAAGACGGCCTTTTTCGTAACCTGCTCTGTGGGGTAGGAGGAGGGTATTTTTGGAGAAATAAAATGAAGCTGCAGCGTAAGTGAATTAAGTTTCGCATCAGGAAACCTTGTTATAAAGAGAATTTAGCTGGAAGAGCCTGGGTCGCATGAGGGATCGGCTGCAAAAAAACCAGCAAAGGCTTCACTCCTCCTGGAGGCAGAGGTTTGCCCCATTAGTTCCCTAAGGAGCAGTTCCTCTTCGCAGAGCGAGAAGGGTATTGAGAAGCGTTCTCTCATTGCACGCATGCGTAGCCTCCTCCGGGACCGCGCTCAGCCCCACGCGCGGAGGATCAGCCAGCGTGTGTCCTGGTGGTCCTCTGGCCTGGGCTGGCTGCAGACACCTGTTTGTTACTCCCGAGGGCCAATGAGAGGGGAGAACAGGACGGCCTGTCCCACCCACTACCTTGAGCTGAGGACACTTAAGGCCTCGCGCAGGCGGTTGCATGTCTTTACGGATTTACAAGTTCCGTTTTTCACCCCCGTGAGGCCGGAGTGTCCGCCCGGTTGGAGCCCTAGGCTGCCCTCCCGCTGGCGTAGCCTGGAGGCCAGACAACGCCCTACAGCGAAGGAAGCCTCGCCAGCCCCTCTCTCCATTCTTTGCCTAAAAGCCTTCGGTGGGAATCCGCTGGGAACAATTTTGTGAAGTACCCTAAAATGGTTTATAGCGCCAACCTTTACTTCTTGTGATCCTGCCTAGCCAGAGCTCTAATCTAAGCCTCTGTTTCCTCATCTGAAAAATGGGGTTGAGAGGTTCAAGTACGATAATATATGTAAAAACGTTTTCCTAAGAAGAAAATACTGGTATCTTGTGAAACGGTGGTTCCTCCAAACTCACACTTAGGCTATTCCTATCTGTGATTTGCTGCTTCTCAGCAACCCGTTTCCCTTTGTATCCTTGTAACATTCATTTATAGATTTTACCCTCAAGGTTTTTAAATGCCTTCTGAACACTTATTACACCTGGGTTAACTTGTTCTGCCAAATTCTGTCCTCCAGCGTCTACCCTCTTTTTTGCTTGGAGCTTGTTTCACCAGATAGGCGAGGTCCTTTAGATCTCAGTTTTCCCCTCACTGAGTGCCTTACTTAAACCAAGATATTTTGAAATCATTGCTAATTTCTAGATAGTGGAGGAGAGCAAGGAAGGAGGTCAGAAGCTTTCCAATCACCTGACTTCATTAGCCTCTTCAAACCAAGCCCGGACAAAGAAACAATTTAAGGCTGCCGCCTTTCATAGACCTGAGTCTTGCCCTGAAGGTGGTCACAAAGAAAGGGGTAAATGATCCTGAAGTTTAAATATAGATCCAAAAGAGAAATATTAATGGAAATTTAACCTTGTGACTCTTGTGACTTATTGTGAAGGTTGATCATTAGTATTTATAACGTATGGCAACTTCTCTAGCCAGGAGTGCCTAAGCTGGGCTCTCAGAACCTCCTCAGGGCTAGTGAAAACAACCACGTTGCAGTGAGAGCAACAGCTCTTTGACTCTGCCCGTTAATGGTTTGTGGGTGTCCTTGGCAATTCAACTTACTTCTCTATGCCTCAATTTCTTTTGTACAGTATGGAAAGAACATTAAGTCAACAGGGGTTTATAAAGCACCATATATATAGGTTCAAATTAAGCGTTTTGTGGGAAACGGTTATTTGCCCAAAATAACATAGACTACCAAGAATATAATTCATTAATACTCATGAAATACCTCATCCTGACAGTAGTGAATAATAAATTAAGGAATGAATTGGAAGAAATTATTATCATTGACAACAGAGGGATAAACATGATCCCAATTAAGGAATCTGATAGTCTCTTAAAAATTAGGATACTGCTCAAACTTTGTCTTTAGACAAACCAGAATGTGCCAACAAGAGGATAAAGTCGTCATCCTGAGGGACTTCTAAGCTGATTTCTCAGAGGCATCTTGGGAGGTTATGGAGAAACCAGGGCCCCAGTAGGCAGAGTCCATCAGCTTGTATAAAGCTTTGGGGACCTGAAGCACAGAAGGTGCCACAGTCACAAAGCTTGAAAAGCTGTTCAGCATCTTGGGTTCTTTGGGAGCTAAGTCACAGGGG
Organism: Camelus dromedarius; assembly: GCF_036321535.1. NCBI lineage: Eukaryota > Metazoa > Chordata > Mammalia > Artiodactyla > Camelidae > Camelus > Camelus dromedarius. The sequence goes on along the minus strand of NC_087458.1, from coordinate 4,307,097 downwards.
CCTGAGCTATTACTGTCTCTCAGATTTATGTCTCCTTGATGCCACCACCCCACACTTGGGAAATCACATAGGTATGAGTCACCCTCTGTTACTTAATCCAGCAGTTGACCCTTCAGAACTGTTGACGCATAAGAATTTAAGGTTATATGTATGAGAGTATGGTTGAAGTCCATGGGTAAAATATGAATTCTATGAATCCAAAAGATCACTTACCTTTACCAGGTGTGTGTTAGGGTTCCACTAGGAAATAGTTGACATGTTCAAAATGAAGGGCTACTTTTTAAAAAGTGTTGGCAAGGGACAGGTCAGTAACTGGAGGCTAGCAACAGGCTTATGCCTGAAAGGACAAAAGGAGGTAGTGGTTACAGGGACTCAGAAGGCGAGATTGCATTGAGAGGAGCAGTGACCTTTAATCAAATGGTACAACTAGGCCCAGGTGACCCCAAGGGAGGGAACCTGGGAAATCAAAACACTGATTTCAGTCTTTTCTCTCCATCCAGTCTCCTGCTCAGAGCTCCCTGCTGACTGAATCCAACTGGAAGCCAAAGTGCAGGGAGCCTACTGATAATGCAGGTTAGCCTTCCAGCTCAGAGAATGAGCTACAGGAGGGAGAAGAGTAATCTGCAAGGAAAGACAGAAGATATCTAGCATATGTAGAGATAAAGATCCCATCCATTCCCCACAAGAGATTATCTTTGACTCTCCTTGCTTATGTTGGTGTCCAGTAACTTCACGGAGATGCCTCCTGAATTAGTTTTGGAGTAAAACTTACTTTGGGGATTTTGCAGGGAAGACTGCTTGGAAAAGTTACAGAAGTCCCCAGTTTCTTGACTGCAACTTGAAATGAATCAAGCTGTCCAAAGTCAAGTGAGATAGTATTGGTTTTTAAATTTTTTTCCTTTAGTTTTTTTATTGAGATGTAATTTACATACAGCACTGAATATAATTTCTTTTTTGGGGGGTGGGGGTAATTAGGTTTTTATTTATTTATTTAAATGGCAGTACTGGAGATTGAACCCAGGACCTTGTGCTTGCTAGGCAAGCACTCTACCACTGACCTATACCCTCCCCGTTAGTATTGTGATTAAAGGACAAACTACAGAGGAAAAAACACTAATAACTCTATGTAGAAACTGTAACTTCGGAAACAATAATTTTTAAAGCTAAGAGGCTTGGGGCAAAGTCACAGCCTGTTTTTTTGTTTTTTTTTTTCCTGTATCTATATACTGAAGATAACACACAACTTGCAAAACAGGTATGTTTTTGTGTATGCAGAGTACCTAGCTCACTGCCAGACATGCAGCAAAAGCTAAAAGCATGGAAGCTATTGTTATTATTTATGATCCTGGCCTCTCTCTCAAGCCTCATTTTACTTTATAATAAGAAGTTTCTAAACTTTAAGACTGGTTACAGGAGCAGAGCCCCACACATTAATCGGGGTCCCCTATAGTCTTAAGTAACTTTCTGTTACCTATGAGAATCTTGCACAAATCCTACCGAGGTGTAATTATCACTGATTTGCTCCCACTTCCACCTTCTCTTGTATTTTCTACCTACTGATCTTCTTGGAGTAGAGGGCTCACTTTTACAGAGAGAGAAAATCTTAAGAAAGTTGCCCTAAGTTCATATTTTTTCCCATCATTTCGGAATATTACCCTTCAGAGAAATCTAGGTTCCTCTCTCTCCAATACCCTTCCAGCCTTCCCATATGCCTAATGATTTCTCTCACTGGGATTTTAATTCAACAAAACTTTTGGTTCTTTGCTTCTCAAGGCTCTTCAAGTCCCTGCTCTTTTTCTCTCAGAAGAGCAAAGATCATATGTACACTTATGAGGTAACTGCCAGATGTACTTTATAATTAATATGTACACAATATTTGTTGATTATATGTATTTACCAAAAGCAATTATCCACATGCAGCCTAATACATGGCGGATGTTCAATTTCCTAAATATTGGCTTTGAGAGCTTGCCTGGAGATTCTAGTGTTGAACACTGAGGCTTGTATGTCCTTGACTTTGGTATTACCCTCCTTTAAGAAAAGCATGTTTATTGACAATGGAACAGCTTTTGAAAATACTATACACTAGATGGGGACACCCACCTAGCCAGCCAGAAGGGTCTGTTCAAGCCTGGCTATCAATGGAGGCTGCGCCACAAGCAGACTGCTACTTGTACATACTTGACATGTGCTGAATTGGACTGAGATAACAAGAAGCATCTTAGTAATTATGAGTAGCTGAGAAGCCAGCAGAGCAAATACACTATTTCCAAGCCTCCCTGACCTGATGCTCCCCCCACCCGTACCTGAGCATTGACTTTACTCCCACACAAGGCACAGAATCACTTCCTTCACCTACTGTTCTCCTCTCTTAGTCGTTTGCTTTTAGGGAAGGGAGTAGGGGGTGAAAGAAGGGAAGAAGATGTAAATTTAACAAGCCAGTCAAAAGTTCTCTCCATTCTTCCTTCAGTCCTTACTTCAACTTGCTGTCTGTTAAGAATACCAACTTGGGGGGGTGGGTGTAGCTCAGTGGAAGAGTGCCAAGGTCCTGGGTTCAGTCCCCAGTACCTCCTCCAAAAAACAAACAAACAAACAAACACACCTAATTGTCTCCTCCCTCAAAAAAACAAACAAACAAACAAAAAAAAAAACAGGTAAGGAAAAGGCAGAGGGTGTGAATGAGTTAGAAGAACTGCCCCCACCAAAACCCTCCAGCTGCCCCGCCCTCATTAGCTGGGCTGGTGGGGAGACTTGCTGTTGAGGTTTATCTGTGACCAGAGTAGGTTGCCCAGGAGGTGGAAAAAATTTCAGTGACACCTGAAATGGTAAGACTGACAATTTATTAAGAAACATCTTTTTATTTTAAATGATAGTACAAAACCTGTATATATAATATAGATCTGTATAGGTGTACATACATACAAATGCTCGCACACACGGACTTCCTCATCAGAATCAAACCCTATTTTATTAAAATCCTAAATAAAAGAGAAGTATACTTAAGTTTTCCTAAAACATACTGTACATAAAGCTGTCTGAAAACCTGAAAAACTGAAGATGTTTTGAGAAGAGTCTAGGCACCCCACCTACCCTCTCTCTGTTCCCACAAATGGCCTTGGCAGAAGGACAGTACACAGGGCAAAACCAGAGAAGGGAGCTGCTAGCATTAGTTTGTTGATAGAGCAAGATGCCTGAAAGCAAACTAGGAAGCACAGGATACAGGGTGTGACCTAGATTAATTCTCAGAAACAAACCACTTAAGAATAAACAGAAAATATATGGCAGCGAAGGAGGGGAGTGGAAATAGGAAAGACAAGGCCCATAGATATTAGAAATGACCTACTAATTAAGTTCTAATGCCTGGGAAAGACTCAATGAGATAAGAACAATGGGGTCACAGAAGCAGAAGTAGTTATAGGGGAAAGGGGAGGAGAGAGAGAGAGGGAATCACAATTTCCTGCCATTAACAAGCCAAATTGCTACTGTAGAGTCTAGAGTCTAGGGACATCACCCCACCCCCAAATCTTAGAGGGGCTTAAAAAAAAAAAGGCAGCACCAGAGGTTCAAAGCTACTCAATTCGAATTCACATCCTTCTTGCTCCTGGTCTCTTGTTAAATACATTGGCAAAGGAAACAGATTACAAACTCAGAAGGGGAAAATATCACATAAAATGGAAATAGATAAGAGCCTAGAGCAGCACATAGGTAGTTTTCATATGATTTCCATTCTAAAGCTCCCTTTCTGGCCATACAGAGATGTCTACACAAGGAGTGGAAAATAGGAGGCCATTCACCAATAAATTTGGACAAAAACTAATTCCCATTCAATGTTAAACTTCTGGGAAGAGTTCACTATACGCCTCAAATCTTCTAGCTCTGGAGGCCCATATTGTTGTTTGTTAGGGAAGAGCCATGCAAGCTTTTGCAAAATAATTTCTTAAAAGGATGAGATATCTAAACTGGGAAAGTAAATGTACAGAATGTCTGCTCCTGCCATGGACCTTTACCTAGGGTTTCTTTTCTGTTCAGGGGTGTAAGAAACTGTACAAAGGCCAGTCACAACAGCTGCCATAGGAGCAGAAAGGAGGCTCACTCTGTGGAAAGGCAGCTCTATCTCCACCCCTGACACTACCCTGAATCTTTCAATTTACATGATGTCATCACATGATATGTTAAAGAAATCTTTGCAAAGCTGGGTACTGGCTCTCCCGAGGGCCTCACTCCTCAGGTTTCTCATTAGTGCCTGTTGAGTATGCCTCTCAGAAAAGAGCCCAACTAATGCTTTTTCTTCCTCAGTCCCTTTAATGAATCTAAAGAAACCCTCTCTAATGTGTTTAATGAAATAAAAATATTTCCAGCTTTACCAGGTACTTTAGAGTTGAACCCCAAATAAACAAAGATAAAAGTGGAAAAATCCGTATGTATTTATAAACACACACACTAATAGACACACAGCAAAGGGGTGTAAAAATGCCCTCTTCACAAAATAAGTTAACTTCAACTGGAGAGCCCTCTGGTAAATTCATTTCTTTTAGCAATATAAAGAAAGAATGTACGCTGTAGATTTCTAACATTACTGAGCAGACACAAAAATTTTAATAATGCAATAGGAAGGCTGAAGGGGGAGAAGCAAAGCCAAAAATTATGAAACACAGATCTGACAGAGAAAAAGAACATCTTTTAAGGTGCTGAGTTCAAAACACAGAAAACCTAAAGCCAAGTTCTCCCATATTTCAATTAGGAGACCTCAACTCTGGCATTACAATGAAGAGATCCCACAGAGGTAGTGACAGGAAGGGAATGCACATTTATACATATGTAAGTAACTTCCCTGAAGCTAGGAACAAGAACAGAAATATTAAGATTTACTTCTTTCTCTTTTTTAGGGGAAAGCTTAAGATCAAAATGCAAATGCAGGATCTAAAATTCCTATATTAATACTGATATTATTAAAGCAGCTTTATTTTAAAATAGGCAACCATCCTAAGCTCCAGGTTTCTCCTGCTCAAGTACCACCTCTGAACCACTTGTCTGTTATTTGATTCTCTGTAATCCAACCTTGCTAATAAGCCAGTTGGAATCCCCTAACCCGGACGATCTAGCAACATTTTCCCAACTTCCATGTTGATTCAAAAAAATTGCAAAATCACAGAACAGTACTGCCATTAATGTCTTTAATATTTAACTTCTAACTACTTCAAGGGACCCCGACCTAACATTCTCTCTATGGCAATACAACTGGAGGTCAAATCCTACTTCCCTTCTCTGGGATGCGAAAAGGGCTATTCCAAGTAAACAAAAACAAATGCCTTTTTGCTACCGAGCCCTTTCCAGACACGTTCCTTCTTTCTCTCCCTATCCCAACCTCTCTTTTAACCCCCTATCTCAGAGACCCCATCATCAAAAGTAACTTGGGCTGTATTTTGGGGGTGAGAAAGAGAGTCTCTTACAGAAAAAGAATAAAGAAAACCTCTAAATAGTTCCAAAACAGTATGGACTCTGTATGCTCAGAAGGGAGTGTTGGATGGAAACCCCCTGCCACCAGTCAGAAGCTACCTCAGAGGGTGAGGTGGTTGGGCCTGGATATCTTCTGCAGAGTTAATCTCCACCCTCTTTACAGGACAGAAAAAAAGAAGGAATTAAAGTCAATATATACACCAAGAACACACAAAATACATCTAAAAAGACACCTGGTCCCTCTATAGTTAAGCTAAAGCTCTGAAATGGCACACAATAGCAGCTTATTGTCAGCACCTGATTCACAAAGGGACTCAGAAAAGGAAAAACACTGCGAACAGTAACAGGATGATTTAACAGCAGATACCACAATTTTACTCTCACTCTTACCTAGGCTGGCCCTCTGCACTTCTCCATCATCCCCTACAGCGCAGAGTAATCTGGGAAGTGCTCAGTACTTGAGAAAACCTAGCTAAGGTGGCCAGGAGCCAAGATTAATTTTAGAAACTGATATTTTTGCCTATAAGCCTCTAATAGCCAATTCTGTTTGTTAAATTTGGTTTGGGGAGTTCTGTTTTCAGTCTATTTTGGGCCCCAAATGATTCTGCACCTCTGGAAAACTGCAGCAAATTCCTTCACTAATCAAGGTAAACAGAACCATGTTAACTGTCAAGTTTTATTCCAAATTAAAAATGTATGTTTTCCCCATGATTGCTGATTAAGAAAAGAGTATTCTAAACAGTCATTCAAATGTTTACTTGGCACATCTCCCTCTGGTTGCTTCTAATTTACAACAAAGCAAGCAAACATGCAAGTCCAGGATGATGAGGACACAATTTCAAAGGCAATAACCTTTGTAATGTAACCTCTCCACAACCCTTCTCTCTCCATCCATATTCCCTTTCTTTAAAATAAAAAACTCTAAGCTGGCAAACAAAAAAGTCTCAGCAATGGAACACTTTCCCAAAGTGTCTAGGCAAAGGGAGCTGGCATAGTGGGAGAGAAGGGAGTAAGGTGATGAAGTGTCTGGCCAGAATCTTTGGTTCCTTGCTTTATGGCACTGATGTTACTCCCTTTGCCAACACACTGAGCACCTTTAAGGCACAAAAGCTCTGCACAAGACCTGACCTCAAGGAAACAGAGCAATTACTCATCCCAAATCAGATGGAAAAAAACTACACAGCATCCTCAGCATTCACCTCTCCTCTCCTTGCATATGAGAGGATACCATGTAAACTCCACAGAAAGGCACACTTAGAAAACTCAGATGTTTATAAAATAAAAAGTTGGTATTAAAGCCTGATACTACATAAATAAATGTTTGGAAGCAAGCTGTTCTAACAACAGACTACCCTCTTGATTGCGATTTTATAAAATCCAGCCAGCAAAGTTGGTATCTTGAGACCAGATTGCTTCCTAACCCCACAAGCCTCGTTCTGGCCACTCTCCAGCATTGTAGAAGCACAGCCTGCAGGATTTTGGATTTATATACACTTCTCCCACATCAAGTTTTCTTTCCTTTCCAGTTTTTAAAAATTCTATGTCTGTTTCTTTTAAACTGGCATCTGAGCTACGGACACACAATGGATGCAAATTCATTCAGACAATCACAAATTTCTTTTCAGTGAAATTAACCCAGAATAGTGGGGAGTGCCTGCCTTCTCCTTTGGAAGTGGAATATAGTTCTTTCTTTTCCCCAAAGCTTGCTTCTAATCTCTCCTCTCCATTAGTTTTCTTTCTTTCTTTTTTTTTTCAGTTAGATTTCTTCTTTAACGGGTACACATCATAAATCTAAGGCAACTTTTCAGGTCGCTTGATGGTGCAACCATTAAAGGCTCTGAGTGTGTCCGTATTAGGAATATTATTTTAAAATCTTTTGATAGAAAGTCAGTTTTTTAAAAAACAATCAATCCACAACGTCCAGCATTCTTTCAGCTCTATGCTTAAAGCAATGATGTGAGCTGAGAAACTTGGTCCTTTTCCTTTTGGTCACTCAGAAGATATGTTTCCTAAATTTGGCTTTGAATTTTCCAGTTGCATAGAGAGCCTTCCTGAGCCCAAGCATTGTACCCTGCGATAGTTTTCTTCTTTAGGACATTCTTAATTTTTATGAAATGTTTGTCCTTGTATTTTCTTTTAAAAAGAGGAAAAAGATGGCACAGTACAAGTTGTGGCCCTTGCACATTAAGATGAAACAGTTTCCATGGAAACTCCAGTATGAGGCTCTGGGGGCCCTCCCGCCCCAGTCACTTGTGCCTCTCTGTCCGCTGTCTCCCTCCCTGTGACTGCTACAGCGCCTGCTTCAGCCACCGCTTCAACCACGGTGCCATCAACTCCATTGGGCTGCTGTCGGGCCATGGCCTCCAGCTGGAGGCGGTACTGTTCTGCCTCCTGCTCTTTCTTTAGGAGCTGGTGTCGGTATTCCTGGGCTCTTCGGTTAGCCTCCTGGAGCTGCTGCTGAAGTAGCTCTCTCTCAGTGCCTTCCTGTAAAAGTCAACCACCACAGGTAAGAATTCCTGATCACAGATTACGCAGATAAAGAAGGGTTCGGACCTTGACAGTTCTGACTTTTGAGTCTTTGCCTTCTCTTCTCTCGACACTGCTAAAAACATTACCTTGCTTTCCTCCACCACGCTGTTTGTCATCTCTTCTACCCTTGGTTTCTTGGTCAGTGGCAATTTCTCTGTTTCTTCTGCCTCTTCTTCAATGACAGTCTCCTCTGCAACCTGACCAGCAGGTACAGTTAGAACTATAAGCCAAAGGACACCAATTGGAGGTGATGAATACACAGTAAAGCAAAGAATTTTTGCTTACTTTGAATTAGAAAATAAACTAAAATTTATTTTCTGATCTCTTACTGTTCATATCTCTTTGGATTTTAGAATCAATAGGTAAGGCATGGCTTTACGGAAACAGAAAGGGTTAGAGAGGCACTGAGAAGAGCTCAGAAAGGAAGGGTGAAAACTTGTGAGTTTGGAAGCCATGCAGTTAAGACCTAGGTCTAAGGCTTTTATATAAAGATGTCTGACTGTAGATCAGAAGCTGTGACCACTTAGCTTACAACTCTGCAGGAATAACTTGTCTAAAGTAGCCCTAATATCTTAAATAAGAAGTTTGAGAAACCTTTCATGAAAGCAGTTTGCCATTAACTGTATCTAATTTAATTATTTTTATTCTCATAGATAAGTGAGAAAGGGTTAACACACGTATGCACCTAACACACATGATGCACTACCCACCAATCAGAATGGCTAAAATTTTAAAAAAGTGGTAACACCAAAAGCTGGCAAGGATGTGGAGAAACTGGATTATTCATAAACTGCTGGTAGGAATGTAAAATGCGAACGTAGAAAATGCTTTGGCAGTTTCTTACAAAACTAAACCCACATTTTCCATATGACACAGCAATTGTACTTCTGGATAGCTATCTCAGAAAACTGAACATTCATGTTCCCATAAAACCTGGACATGATTGATCAAAACAGCTTTATTCATATATAGCCAAAACCTGGAAACAATGTCCTTCAGTGGGTAAATGATTAAACAAACTATGGTATATCTATACCATGGAATACTGCTCAGCAATAAAAGGAAATGAATTACTGACACAAACATCAATTTGGATGGTCCTTAAAGGGAATTATGCTGAGAGAAAACAGCCAGTCTCAAAAGACTATATACTGCATGATTCCATTTATATAACACTCTTGAAATGACAAAAGTATAGAGATAGAGAACAGATGAGTCAGTGGTTGCCAGTGGTTTGGAATGTGGTGGGAAGGAAAGTGGCTGAGGACACACAAGAGCAGCACAAGGGACCCTTGTGGTGGAGCTGTTTTGTGTCTTGACTGACAGCGCTCATACAAATCTACAAACTTACTAAACTGCACAGAACACAGACTCATAAATGAACACATATAAAATTGGAAAAAAAAATCTCAATAAGGCTGGTGGATTATATCAAGGTCAATTTCCTGTCTGTGATAACTATACTAGAGTTATGCAAAGTGTTACCTTGGGGGAAACTGGGTGATGGGCACATGGGATCTCTCTGTATTATTTCTTACAATTGTACAAGAATAAATCTGTGACTATCTCAAATTTAAAGTCTCAGCTTTCCTTCTTTGGGCCTGATTAAACACATTTGTAAGAAGTAGTCCAGTTTATCTAGGCAAAACCTCAAATTTTATTTTTTTCCTTAAAACAACTCCATTCCTATTTACTTAACTCTGTTATAAGCAGTCTCTCACTTACCCAATGAGCCCCCCAAAACTTTAAATGATAATCATGTTCACAAAAACATCAGTAGTATATTTCCAAATAAAACTAATAAGAACTTATGATATCAAAGCTTAGATTTAATTCCTATTCTTCCTTCCCATACTGCCAAAGATCCATCAATTCAAATAATTTGAAAATTATGAAATCCCCATAATTATTTAGGCCAAGTCAAAATTTTGGTAACACAAAAGGCAACTATACCTTGCAGATACTGATTGGTATATATAAAATAGATAAACAAGTTTATACTGTATAGTACAGGGAAATATATTCAATATCTTATAGTAGCTAATGGTGAAAAAAGAAAAATGAATATATGTATATTTATGTATGACTGAAGAATTGTGCTGTACACCAGAACTTGACACAACATTGTAAACTGACTATACCTCAATAAAAAAAACTTTTTTAATTAAAAAAAAAAGGCAACTATACCAACCCTCCTCTTTCAACCTCCAGTATTTTTGAGGAATAAAGTTGTAATGATTAGTTTCTTTGTTTTCAAAAAAAATTTACTTATGTATTTTCTGAGTAAGTAATACATTCACATGGTTCAAAAATTAAAGTTATAAAAGCAAATATATTGAAAAGCTTCTCATCCATCCCCAGCAACCCAGGTGCCCTGCCAGAAGGGAAAAATTGTATCAATGTTATTTCTGAATGTGCGTCCAGAGACAGTCTATGAATAGATTAGCAAATATACACATATTTCCCCCTTTTTAAAAATATAAATGTAGCATATTCTACACACCTCCTCAATCTTGCTCTTGTCACTTAATATGGAGGTCAGACCATAATAGTGTATAGGAAACTTTCTTATTTTTAATAGCTGCATAGTATTCTGTTGCAAGGGTGTACCATAGTTTATTTATCCAGTTCCTTAATGACTTCTACTGAGTTCTTTTTAATCTTTGATGATTACAAATAATACTGTAATGAATAATTTAGTATGTATATCATTTCTGTGTGCGAACATAAATTCATAGAAAAATAACTTTTTAGCCAAAAGGTATGTGCATCTTTAATACTGACAATTTGCTCTTCAGAGACTGCATTAATTTACATTCTCACCAGTGACTTGTAAGAGTGCCTGTTTCCCCATACCTTTGACAAAACAGTGTTTTCATGGTATCTCAGTGTAGTATTTATTATTTGTATTTCTCTTGCTATGAATGAAATAAGTTGAATGTATTTTCCTATTTTTAAAAGCCATCAGTATTTTCTTTTCTGTGAACTATTGGTTCACATTATTTGCTCTTTTTTCTACTAGTGTTATTGGTGTTACTCACAGATTTTATATACATTAGGGGAATCAGCCTTTGCCAGCTTGGTTTCTGTTTCTTTTTCAGAGCTTCTTTGCCCCATCTGGCATCTGGCATCTGGCATTCTCCCATTCCTATTACTTGCCCTAATGCCAAATTTTTAGAGGTGTGTTGGATGTCTAAAATATCTTTTAATAAACAAGTGTCTAAACAGGGTAACTCACCTTGCTGTCCATCTTGCATAGTTACAATAAATGGCTGACCAATGTTCCCAGTAGGGATTGCAGTTTGGATATTACCCAGAGGGACTCCATCGGTCACTATGGTGATGACCCTCTGGCCTCCACTCCCCACCACTTGCTGGATTGATGAGTCAACAGAATTTCCCTCCATGATTTCCTCAGAATTAGCTAGAGAAGACAGAAGTAAATATAAAATTTCACTTTAGAAACAGGAGTATAGTCATTTCAGCCTCCTTGAAATTGATACCAGGGCTAGGAAAACTTGAAAAAAAAATGTAGCTTTAATTGTTCACAAAAGCTCTTGTAAATAATGCTAAGTCAGAGGAAAAAATAAAACAGGGAATGCGTCAGAACAGTATTTACTAAAATTTCTTCATTGACATATTAGCTTTCACTAAAGATGGATTCTATGTACAAATACATTTTCAAAACACTGGTTTAAATATGCTTAAATTTTTGTGTTTGTTTGTTTTGTAGGAAGTATCAGAGACCCCAATAATCACAATGAACATTGTGATTCTCTAATAGGGAATAAGATATGCTGAATTTCCCCAACATATTTGATCTTGGAACTCCTTTTTCAGGAAGTATCTTCAAAGTCCAAATAAATCTGTGGAGCCTAGAAAAATAATTATAAATTAGAGAAGATCTATTTCTACAAGAAATAAAGGCATTTAAGAGTGAATTAATAAAATTATATGTCAAGAAGTCAAAGCACTGGAGTTTGATGGTCAACAACAGTAGGTGGCTTCTCCCACCTGACAGATCAACAGTAACAGGAACAGCAGCTAAGGCTGACTGCTCACTGTGCGCAGGCGCCTTTCTGAGAGCTGTGCGCACACTATATTGAAGACAGATTTTCAGTCTAGTTAGTCAATATCTCCAACAACTACCAGGGGGACCAGCCCCTGGCACTTTGGGATTTCTGTATCTAGAGTCCCTAGTAGAAACTGGCAACAAGTGAGGTAGGGACTATCCATATGAGGCACATTCAGGCAGTTTAATGGAAAAAGAGTACTCACACCTCTCAGAAACAAAGAACAGTCAGATTTACAGCTGAAAGGACCCTGATAGATAATCTAGTCCAACTACCACGCCAGAGACGAGGAGACTGAGACCTGGAGAAGTTAAGAGATTTACCCAACGTCAAAGAGCGAATCAAGAGTAACAAGCAGAAGTTTAATACATTGCTTTTCCCTCTGCCATGCTGCTCACTCACACACATCTGAGCAGAGATCTTTACGACTACCTCCAGTCGGAAAAACAGGATTGGAGGAATATTCTCACCGCTCAGGTATCAATGGCAGAAAGAAATCAACAATCTGCTTTCATTTCTGATGGAGCACACTGCCAGAGGGTTACAGAAAGATTCCTAGATGACTGTTTAGCCCTACCTATGACTATCTGCTCCTACCTATAAGAAGCCTCAAGCCAAAAAAAAAAGAAAAAAAAAAGCAGCAGCCTTAAGCCTTTTCCCTATAAGCCACTAGCTCTGGCTAAGTGACCTGAAACCTTTCTGATTTAAAATCAAAAGGGCACTATACAGAATATATCTGTGGAAAGCCACTGGAAATGCCAAAATAACATGTCCATTGAAAATAAAAGCAAGCCAACCTGAGCTACACAGGATATAACCAAACGAGAGTGACAGCAGCCCCACGTGTTTCGATGCTTTAACACAAGACATCTAGGCCTCTACTTTCAATTATTCTATGATAGCATCAGTCAAAACATAACACAGAGCATTTCCAAACCTCTGCTAATATAAGACTAAACATTTCAATCTGATGCAACTGGAGTCAAGGCAAACAAACTTGAAGCTGTAAAAATACAAAGGGATAACAGTCATTCTCTGACATTGTTCAGCTGGCTGATTACATCACTTGGGATTTTTTTTTTCTTTCTGAAGCTCAATGATTCTACAACCCTTTTTCCTAGCTGTCTCTAACCATAATTCTTTAACATTTCATGCAAATTAAATCTGCTGGAGATTTAAAAACAAACAAAGAAATAGTGATTCACCCAGCAGATATCCCTCACCTACCTGCGGCTCTGTGTGAGCTGGAGAGGGGGGCTGATGCGTCAGCTAGAGCTGCAAGGGTGGCCAGCACTGAGGCGGTAGAATTTGAGAAGAGTGCTGTTGAGGAGGCATAGGGAGCACCTATTTTGGTAAAAAAGGCAAATGAGGTCTGGAGGAGAGAATAAATGGAGATGAACTAAGAATGGCTTACTAAATCAAAACTGTAGCTTTTCACTCTGATGTCCTTAATCTTGCTCGCTAACATAAACTAATATAAACCAATTATCATGGTGCTAAAACTCTTCTAAGTTCTCCCTTTAAAAGGGTTTAAGGTAATATGCTTGGTATAGGGCCACTACATTCCCCTCACTTGATCGTTCTCTTGGCACTGCCTGTGCTGAGCAGACCAAGAGTGCCACCCACTCCCTAGGCTGGCGGTGCAGAGCTCTCCCCGGCAGCAGGCAGTAAGGCAGCAGGCAGGAAGCATACAAAGCACGTCATGCCAGCCAAGAGCCAAGCAGCGGCGCGGGAACAGGTTCCTCCCGGGCTTTACTCAGCCATGCTACCTCTGTGCGTCAGCTAGAGAGGTGAGAAGACCAGGACTGACCTCTAGTGCGAGGACATTAAAAACCTTAAGTTTCACATGCTGACTGTCAAAGGGTAGTACAATTAATCCTAAAAAAATAATTATCTACTTTAGTTATGTCATGATGTGCTTTAAAAAATCTTGTATTGTGATATCCTTGCAGCTAAGTTCCAACAGGGAAGTGCATTAGATCTGGCAACAGGCACACCTAACTTTATGAACAGAAAGTATTACTCAACAGTTCTGTGTAAATCAAACTTATAAAATGAATTGCACTTCTCTAAGTCTTTCACTATAATTTCAGAGATACTTATTGTGCCAGTTGTGAATTTACTGTCCTTGGCTCCAAATCTGCCCTTCTTTGCTTTGCCTTGCAGTACTAAAGCTGGACCCCATAACTATTTCTTGTCACCTGGCATGAGATTAAGTTCTGTCATATAGAAGTAGCTCCCCATACTGGCTATTCCTGTATTCTTTAGAGTTCTCCTCACCTCCTAGTTGTTAATCCACTGTTACTAACAATTCTTTATAAATTAAGTTTATAAGTTAATAAATTATATATTTAGAAGTTATATATGTATGATAAAATTATACAAGTCACCATGTAGTTCTGCCTCCTGACTGAAATGTGACTGATACACTTATCTTCTTTTTAAATGTATTCTTAATTTTTAACTTTTCCCACTACCTATGCTTAAAGATTCTTTCCAGTCTTTCTTCCATCAAAAAGTCAATTCTCTGTAAAATATTTAAAAACACTTAATGAACTTAAGTATTTAACACTCGTTATAATAAATCCTTCCACAGAGTAAGGAATCCTTTTCTGATATGATTAGCTAACCTAACTGATTTAAATTTAAATTTCAGAAGATTTTTCCCCCAAAATGTGGATTTTTTCATCATTGCAAACTATCCTAATCACAGCTTTTAGATGATGACTATGGGAATGGAGATGAGAGTGGAGACAGTAATGATATCCCTATTTTATTCTAATTCTTTCATAAAATACTCAGGGAGCCAAATGGTCTGAGTAGAACACAGTGCTTGACCTCTAGAAAAGAGTCTGTGTCTATCTAATGACTTTGTAAGAGCAAGAGTCAGTGATAGCTTATACCCTAATTTTCCTGTTTAGTTCATGCTTTTCTCATCACTCAGCCAAATGCTGACATAAGAATTCACAAATGAAATAAACAAGGAACAAGCAATTCCTAGATATGTCTCTTGTGGAGGTTGAAATATATGTGACAATAAGTCACTAGCAAAAAAAAACAAGGCTGTTATTATTTACCACAGTTAAAATACACACACACACACACACACACACACACACACACACACACACACGCTGTGACGATTAAAGTTCAAGTGGGACAAACATCAGTTAGGCCACCAAGCTAAAGGAGAACACCTAGCTAGAACTGCTCCATAAGAAAGGCATGTTACACCTTTTAGCATGATGATTCCAGCGTAAGGGTGCTCTCCCTTTGATTCAAACATAATGACTTACCCAGCTTCCCCTCAATAGCAAAATGAAGAAAGAACACTTATAAAAAATTAGGTTTAGTATTTTGACATACATAGCTGAAACTGAAAAGAGATGATGCAAATTACCTCTTTAGACTTACCCAGGGAAGTCTAGGAAAATAAACTACTTTGTTGTTAAATAATGTTAACTGTTTCGTTATCCTTTATATAAGATCCCACATCAAATAAAGTGATATGTGCATGGATGCTGTTATTTTTGGAAAGGAATGGCATTATTAGTGGCAACCCATTACCTACTCAGAATGTGGCTTACGTAAATAAACTCTTCAGACCAGGATTTAGGGGAGTGTGCTATGTCTGCTAGGTAATCTCTGCAAGTTAGTGAAAACTAGATGCAGAAAAATTAACTACTTTGCCCAAGGTCACGCAGCGAGTAAACACCGGAGCCCAGATTAGAACCTAATTCATTAGATTCCAATACAGTCTTTATGAACCTATACAGAGCAATTTATATTTGACGTTGGAGTGCATCTTATGATTCTACAGAAATAGGAAACTGATCTTCACAACTTTGTTTTACCCTGATTAATGTTTAAATTAGTCTGTGTTCCCAATCACTGCAGTTTCACTGATGATGATTGATATTTTTAATCAAAAATGGAAAATTAAAAGCAAACTTTGTAATCTGGTTTCTGATATCAAAAATAGCCACCAAAATGATAATCCTAGGATACTTTCAGTTAATTCTTAAAAATATTACTGGATGATGGGAAACAAGAGGCTGCCCCACCATTCAGGAAAAGAAAATCCTTTACCTCAGTTGAATAACACAGCCTGAATTTGTCTTATAATTTTTCTCCTTTCTTTTATCTGCACTGATTAAGCATCAGGTAGGCCAGTCCCCTAAAGGAGAATGGCTGGTAGAAATACTTCATGAGTAAGACGACATTGGAGAGATGGGCTCTAATTATGTGAGGGTTCAGCAGTTTCAATTTGTAGTTGTCAACACACAGAAGAGAGAAAGATGAAGAGGTTTGCCAAAAGCAGCATGACAAACGTGATATATAGGTCCATGGGAATCAAAGCTAAGAATCTCTACCCTGAATGTCTTCAACTTTGCTTATCATTCTAGATCAAAGTCTGGAGAGTTTCAATAGTTAAAGACTTAACTAGCTCTTTTCACATGTTCGTGAACATGTAATTTTATCGGCTTCTAAAAACTTTTGGATTGTAAAAGTACTTTTCTAATCAGTGTCACCTGAACCACAACAAATCCAAATGACTGTGACTGCTCTAATTATATGTACACGTATATGTAAGCTAATTTTAAAAAATCAGCTAAGAACTAAAGCACAGTGATTTTAAGTAATTGGTAGCCTATTAAATGAAGGTCACTACTGCCCCCTTGTGGGCATGACGGAGTCAACCTTCACTGAGAAGTTGTATTTTCACTTAACACTGATTATTGAAGCCCTCCTATAAAATGGGCACTGAAATACAAAATCTCAGTCTCATAACAACCTCATGATATATGTATTATTATGTCCCAATTTTAAATATAAGGAAAGAAGGCTTGAAGACGTAAGTAGTTTTCCCAAGGTCAAACATCTAGTCAATTAACACATCAGTGTTTGAAAGCAGTTCTGAATGCAAAATTCCACGCGTGTACAAGTGTGTATTTTATCACACTGCCTCTCAATAATGATACCTCATTTAAGATCTTCCTTTGATATTTTACAAACTTAACTATGAATACAGTTGCTTATTTTTAAACGAAAGTCAGGAACAGAAAAAGAAACCAAGAGTCAATTGGAAATTTTATTTAAGTGAGGACACAAGTTCCCTCACTGTAAAGCAAGTATCTGTAAAGAGATGTTGAAAATAAACTCAATTTGCTCTTTTTAGACAAATATTTTTGTTAAAAACATACAAGTCTCAAAAGCTCAATACCAAGTGCTGCTCTTTGCTATTTTATTGTTACACATGTTCTCAGAAACAAATCAAGCCTCTCCTATTGTAGTCACATAACCACAGGTACCTGTATCAGCACTCCAACAACCACGTAAGTTTATTCTGCTTTATGTTTTACTGCTTTAGGCTGCAAATGTTTAACTATTTTCCTTAGCACGACCATACTGAAGCACCCTTGTATTTTCATTTTGGGGTCAGATATAACCCTTCAACAGATTAATCTGTAGAATAATATTACTTTTAACACAGTAAGCACTTATGTATAACCCCAATGTATGATCTTCCCTTTCCCCAGAAAGAGTAAGTGCATTAGCTTTAAAATCTATTATAAATTTTCTATTTTGGGAATATTTTAATAAAGGTGTGGATATCAGAGAGGGTATCTATTCATCTCATAGGAAAACCTGGGATTCTGTTCATTTTAAGATTAAAATAAATGCCCCATTATCAGAATATTACCTGAGGTTGTTTTGGTGTTGGCTGAAGAAACAAGGCTTGCCAGGTTGACAACCTCTCCTGATGTGAAGATGAATGGGGTGGCCACAGTCACAGGGTTGGCTCTCTCGGGATTAGCATTCACCTGATTCTGCATTGCTTCCTACAAAACAGTGCAGAGTATCTCAAAATCAGAACACTTATTAGCCTTAGTTATACAGTTACTGAACAACTAATCCCCCACAATGCTCTATCAAGCAGAACTAGTTCTGGCATACAATGTCCCAGGGACCTCAGAGTTCTCATTAAGACTACTGTTTTTTTTTTTTTAGACCAGAGCAACAAAGATGTTAGGTTGCTTTCCCAAACTTATTTCTACTTTAGGAAAAAAAAAATGCATATTACTTGCAAAAACTTCTAGACAACTTACTTAACCTCTTTGAATCTTGTCTTTTAATTTGAAAAATGAAAGGGGTGACTTAAAAAGTAATTGCCAGCCCTAATATCCTATGATCAATTATCTACAAGACAGTGCGCTAGCTGGAGATCCCCGCAGATAATCTACAGAGAATAATATTCTCCAGAGTTTTGTCCAACTACTTATTCTATTCTGCCACTGAAGAAATTCCTAAGAGAATATATAACAAGCAAATAAATGTGTGCCAGATTTTAATGTCTAGTTCCATATGCTGCACTTCTGCTTCCAGGGATATCTGCACAATTTTGGTGTAAAGATGCTTATCTTTACTCTATTTTTTTACTTTCATAAGCAGTTTTCTACAAACATGATCACTACTAAAAAGAAGTCAAATTATGCAAGGACCCTAAACAAGGAATTGAAAGTTGAAGAGGATAACCAGTGTGTAGGGAACTGTCAGAAAATAAACAAACAAACAAACAAACCAACCAACCAACCACTGAAAATGCAGCAGAAATGGCTATTTTTTACATATAATTATCCCCTTGACTAAGAGCTTCAATTGAAACAAATCATCCATTCTCTGGTTACTGTTAAATTCCTTCCTGAATCTGCCCCTTCTATAGTCCATTATCATTTCCTTAATTCAGGCCCTCATTGGCTCTTGTCTGGCCTAATGCTGAAGAAACACATAGTGACTTTCATGAACTGTCTTCTCTCAAGTCTGCATATCACACCCCAAACAATCATTAAAAAAAACCTAATCACATCAATCCTCTATTTAAAAGCTTCTATTGGATCCCCCTTGCCCACAAAATCGTCCACACTCTTTGCACGCCACGTAACACCCCTATGCTCAGAACCCAGCCTAACGCTCAGCCTTCACTCCTGCCACTCCCAAACTCTGCTGCCCTTGCCCGATCTTTAGTCACAGAATTACTTACTCGTTCCTGAACATTCCATGTCCTTTCACACCTCTGTGTCTTTGATTTGCTTTTTCTAGCCTATGATATCATTTTCTCACATCTCTGCTTACTTCTCCTCCACAACTCAGTTCAGATTCTACATACACTTTAATCCCTACCTTAAGTATCATCAATACTCCCTCTCTGCAGTCCTGTAACACTTACTAGGTACCTGTTATCACCACAGTAGTGTAATACTTTATATCTTGTCTTTACTTTCATCATGGTGTAAACACTCCAAGGGCAATTAACCTTTGTATCCCTCATCCCGTTATTTCTTGATATACAAGTGCTGGCTTAAGAAATCCATGGATGAAATTATCACAGCTGATTTTTAATTCTGAGATGGCTTCCTTATGACTCAATATGCTTTGTAGCTATGTACTATCTCACATCAGTTGATGTATATTTATAAAACATAAAGAGGCTTTTAATACTGTCCCAAGTCAAGTTTAATTACAAAGGGAAATTTTCATGGAGGAAAAAAACATTCTAAAGCCAAATAATCTTATTTTTGTCCTGACCACAACATTGTTCTTCAATCACCATGAATAATTCAGGGTTTTACAGAATTTTTTAAAAAGATACTAATGTCACTGAGTCACAAGACTGAGACATACTGGAAGTACTACTTTGATGAGATAGGGAAGATTTCGTTTCGATTCAGCTCCTACAAAAAATCCTTAACTTCATCTGAAGTATACGCTAGTGGTATACAAATAACAAGACCTGAAGGATGACCAGAATCTCAGCATTGTTTTTCTCCAGGGCTATGTCAAAGGCAGACTTATCGAACTTGCTGAAGGCATGGACGTCAGCTCCGTATTTGATGAGCAGCTCTACAACCTCTCGATGGTGGTGCTCTGTGGCCCAATGCAAAGCCGTCATCTTCAGCATGTCCTTGGCATTCACATCTGCACCATTCTGTCACAGAAAAGTAATTTTTTTCAAATAGACACTGGTTACAGTAGCACAGGTACAACATCCCATCACCAAATATAGAGGATTTCTAGAGAGATTACTCATATTCAAATTTAGATCATGTTTAAAAAATACCAAAGGGAAAAACATTTCTCAGATTCTCTTGAATTCTGACAGACATCATGCCTTAAGTGAGTGGGTCCTTTAAGGACATCACTGGGAAATTACAACAGATGGGAGAGGAAGGGGAAAAGAACAGATTTTTGTTGCATTTATTAACAGAAAGCTGAGTGCCTGAAAAAACAGGCATAAAAGCAGAGAACACCTGCAGAAGAAAAATTAAGAAAAATGAATAAAGTCTGTTTAGCCTTTAACAGATTAGAAAACAAAATCCTCATAGCCATGATGACACTCGAAAGAGATGCAACTCAATGCTATAAACCGTTCTAGGGTTAATCTTTCCCAGCCTAGTTTCCTACCACCTGTTTAAGTAAGGAAACAGGGAGATGTATGTCTTTTTTATAATACAGACCCGCCACCACTATTCTTGCTTTACCCTAACAAGAAGTTCCACGATGTGTGCATGTCCATCAGCTGCAGCCATGTGCAAAGGGGTCCTGTCCACTTTGGTCCGGGCATCCCTGCTAACGCCTGCTCGAAGGAGCACCTCTGCTGTGGAATAATGACCATACTGGGCTGCAAGGTGGAGGGGTGATGTTCCAAGCTGTGGAAAAATAATACTCATTGAATATCAACTATGTGCAGGGTCCTAAATCATTACTGGAGGGGCAGAAATGAACAAGAGGTGAAGCTAGGGTCCTTTCTTGGAGAGAGAATCTGGTTGGGCAAATAGGCTGAAGAAATGGTTTAAATTAAAATCAACATACTAATGGGCAAATAAATATACCACCAATTAAATAAGTGCTAAGTATAATGGATTTAAGTCAGGTGGACTTACCAGGTAAAATTCCCTAAAGGACATGCTTTTAAATAGGACTTAGAAGAAGGTAAAACAAATGGATAGAAAAGAGCATTCTGAGTCAGGGGTAAGGGAAAGGATAGGCAGGTTCAAAATAATTCTTAGGAAAAGGGCAGAGTCTAGAAAGTTGCATGTGAAATCTGGGATGCAAATTTAATTGGTTGAAATAGACGTTTGTTACCACAGTGAAGTAAAGCAAAAAGACTGACAGACGAAGTACCCCAAAAAGTAACAATAAAAATAGCAATGGTGTGTCAATAGCAATAAGCAAGTCTGTATCATCTCAAAGTAAATCTTCTAAGAGTTATCTATCAGCATCCATTTTGGCCAGATATCTGTTCCTTTCTTTGTGTTATGCTCTTTATTTTAAGCTTATTTCGTTTATTCTTTGCTTTTCATATATTCAGTCTTTCTGCCTGACTGGATTTAATTCACACTGCTCTTTTCAGGTCTATTTATAGAAATGCTAATCTCATGGGTTTCCTTTCTTCCTTTCTGTGAAGTGCTAAGAACTGCTGGCCTCTGAAGTTATGAATTAATCACCCCAGAACAGAGGACACTGCTCATCGAATTGTTAAAATTAGGCAATACTTACAAAATCTATGAATACTAAGCAAGCCCATGTTATAACTGAGACCTGGATCTTGTGACTCTGCTCTCCAAGCTGGCTGGCTGAAGTCATGAAATTACACCTTCCTCTGTAATGTTTTTTAACAGTGGGAAAGGAAGCAAAACGGCGAAACTACTCCTTATTAACCAGGACATTGCAGAGGAAAGGAAATAAGGGGTTTACTAGCTGAGAAATGCACTCTTAGTATACTGATTTTGTTTAATTTCTAGCTAATTACAGAAGCCTACAACCCAATTACACTCCAGGGAGAAGTAAACCTTTAGAAAATACTCTGAAACAACATTATCGAAGACCACAAGTATATAATACCTTACAATTACCACCTATATATCCACAGGAGACTCTTTCAATTTGGAAAACTAGAAGAAAAAGAAAACCACATATTTGGATGAGTCAAAGAACATGAAACTCTTGTAGGGAGACTGAGGCAAAAACAGAATGAAGGAAAAGCAACACAGTCTGCTTAGCCTTTAAGAAAAAGTCTGGGGACACCACACACTGGGAGCCGTTCAGAGAGCTTACCCAGTCTGTGGTGAATGGGGCACCATTTGCCATCAGTGTTCTCACTTCATCATCTTGGCCTTTTCTTGCTGCTTCTAGCAACCTCTTCCCCAAGTCCACCAAAGACATCTTTATGCATAGGAACACAATTGTTCAGGAAGCTATAATTCAAACATAAGGAAAGTTGCCTGTAAAATGCTTTCAGAAGACCTCTTGTACGTGAACACATGTAACACACTTCCCAAGCCGACTCTCCGGTAAGGCACTTCTTTCCCACCGCATCTAACACAGATATTGGGGAAAGCTTCAGGCCCTAAACCACAGATCCCTCGCTTTCAATCTCCAGAAAAATACTTTGGAAATATGTGAAACACATTACCACCTTTCTAGCTTCAGGAAAAAATAAAACAGCATTTCATCCCTCTGAAACAACCATGGGTAGAAATAGCATGTTACACGAAAGAATGAATAGACAAACCAAGGAGAGTGAGACTCAGGTACAAGGCAGACATTTTTTCAAAATGAACAAAGAGAGTCTGCGACTTCAAGAAGACAAACAGCAGTATTTACTGCCAATTATCAATTTTAATTTCAGCTCTGAAGCAAAAAACAGTAATTTTGGGGAACCTATTATTCACCACCAAGAGTTAACAGCTCATTACAACTTTTCTGATAAAATTAGTGGTGATACTAATGAATGCGATTTTTTATACTGTATAATAAAATGCATCAATATTTGGATGATCTGCATTATTTGGTGAATCAATATTTTTCTTTTTTTGGATGAACCAATATTTTTCAAATAACCAACGCATGTTACAAAATCATGCACGGGTAAAAAGACTGATTAAAAATGAAAGCAGATCAATGGGTTTTAAAGTAATGGAATATAAAAATTCACTGACATGGTTTCAGATTCTTCACTGCAACTCACTTTTAAGAAATTGCCACTTGTCCAGTTTCTGTGTAACATCAAAGAATATTCACAATTACCTGAACAAGCTATTTAAAAACTAGTCCTTTCTCCAAGTACATATTGCAACAGATTGAATGCAGAAATAGATGTGAAAGTTAAGCCAGAAATTGAAGAGATTTGCAAAAATATAAAACAATGTCATTCTTCTATTTTTTTCTTGCTTGTGGGTTTTTTTGTTGTTGTTGTTATTCTTTTTTTCTTTTTTCTATTTCTTTAACTTGGAAGATATCTATTTTTCATAAAATTGTGCTATTTATGTTAACATGTAATGGATTCATTATTATATTTTAATTAACATTTGAAAGTTAATTTTTAAAACAGTAAATATCAATAGATATAACACATTGGAGTCCTCAATAATTTTTAAGAATATTAATGAGTCCTGAAACCAAAAAACTTGAGAATCATTGGGTTAGGCAAATCATTTAGCCACTATGCGATTTAATATTCCAATCTACATTATAGAACACTGTGTTCAAACATGGGAATCCGGGAGACCACCAGGGGAGTTTGTTCAAAATGCATATATGCTTGAGGCTCTAGTCCAGGTCCTCTGATTGACTGGAGCAGAGGATGAATTCTAACAGTGTGAAAGTTTATAACCTGTTCTAAGTGTCAGTTTTTACAACTTAAGAAAATGCTAGATTAAAAAAATGAAAGCATAACCTTCTTACAGAAAACTGATACTTTGCATTTTTCCATGGTTATCATTCTCTAAAAATATCAAAACTTCCTTTCAATTTAGTAATCTTATTAATAACAAGAACAAAATTTTAGGTGACTCATTAGCAGAAATGACTCCTTCACATTTTCTCAGATTATACTATATACAAAAGGTTATCATGAAGGCTTAAACAGCTCTACGATAACTGATCACAAAGAGAAAGAATGCCCTACACAGCGATGTTCATAAATGGCTGGCACGAAGCAGGAGTAAATTAACCTAAATTTCAGCTCTATTCTCTACCACAAAAGATACTCAGTGGTAGGCTGAGGTATCTGCTTAAGGAAAAATCTGGTTTGCTTCACATTCGCGGGAAGCTGACACTTCTGGAAAACAAGATCCTTTAGACTGATTTTATCCCATTGCAACTGGTGTCTTCAGCACCTGAACTCCTGCAAAATATTTCTGAGCCATCAATTTTTTTCACTGTAGTCTGCCTTCATATTTATGTTAATTTTATCACTTTTCTTCAACCATATTTGTGAGTATGTGTATCAGTACCTCTAAATGGCAACTGACTCAAATGTTTCATCTCCATTGTTTATATAGGCCATCAAGAGGCTTAGTTTTCACTATACAAAGATACTGTAGCTAAACTTTGGGATTAGAATGTAAATAATCTGTTATATTAATCACCTGATATTTAAAAAGTCTCTTAGAATGTGTTCCTCAAGGTTCTTTTCTCTCCCTATTCTCAGTTACTCTTTTCTTTCAATTTAACCTGAAGCATCTATCTAAAGTAAAATGTATTTTTAAAACAACAGCATTTTGGGGAGACTATGTGCCATTCTCCCACATACTATCCACATCCTGTACTGGCAGTACCTACCAGATAAGAAATGTAGCTTAAGAATGAGATAGTCTAGGCCCTTCTTATCTCCTTGATTACTAAAAACAAAAGGAAAACATTCTCTCTTACTGGATGTACCTCCACTTTTCCTATATACAAAGTTCAGAAACAAAATCTGATCTAACTTGCCTCCTAGGATTTTAGAGATGAATAACAAGGGCACCCATTTCCCCTCCCATACCAACATACGAGAATTTTCAGTAAGTGTGTTTTAATAATTGATGAAATGCTTGAGCTCTTAACAACAAAGTACTCTATCAGAGAGTAATTTCCTTTGTTGATATAAGAATTTGGGTGGAGCTGTTCAATCATTGTTACCAAAGCGTGTATGAACACAGATGCTTAAGAACATCTCTGTTGTACTACGGGTGGGTCAAATGGTACGATGAAAATATGGTCCCAGATGGCTAAAAATGTCAAATTGTTGAAGGTCAGTCATAGAATGTTCTTTTCCAAAGACGTTTTAAAAAGAGAGATGAGAGGGGAAAGTCCCTCTGGGAAAAGGGGGAGGAATGAGATGGTGTGTGCTGTCTCAAGGAAATCTGTGACAATTGGAGAAAGCTAACGGAAAGGAGAAACGGAATCGAAGAATCCATGATCTGACGACCTTTTTATTTCTTTTTCTATTGCACACGTCCCCACTGGGCCGCCAGCTGTACAAACAACAGTGCAAGAACTGGAGGCGGGGCCCTAACGGCTCTTGCTCAGATTACTGAGCTCACTAATAATCTTTAGGCTATTGCTGCGGGCAGAGAATTAGGGTCCTCGCTTTCTGCTCTATCACAAATCCTCCAGTCCCTCACAGCGACGTTCGGTCTTTCTGGACGAAGTCAATTTAGGGCGGGGAGCCCAGATCTCAGCCTAGCGGGCGGCCCCCGGCCCGGGCTCCGCGCTGCCCCCTCGTGGTCACCTCTGCGGCCTCGGCTTCCCACGGTCCAGCTCCCGAGCCCCAGGTCTTACACCCACCCCCTTCTTCACCTCCTTCCAGTCCCCTCCCCTTCCTCCCAGCAGCATCCCCTTCCTCTTCGTCCCCTTCCCCCAGCTGCCCCGGCTCGGATGAAGGGGCGCCGCTCCATCTGCACCCAGAAGTCCGGGGCTGGGCTGGGGAAGAGGTGCAACTTCTCACCGCAGTCTCCCTTCCAGCCCTGATGCCCCCCAGAGTCCACGCGTCTCTTCTTCCCCCTCACCTCCTCGTCCGGGACGCGGCCGACTGCGCTTTCACCGAGCCCGCCAGTTTGGTCCTGTTTCCTTCTCTAGTTAAGACTCCCTGTCACTGACGGTTACTTTTTGGCCTTTTCATATATGCATATTTTGGGGGCCTTTAACCCCCCCTCGTGGAGAAATGGAGGCAACAAAATGGCGGACCCGGAAGCGAAGACAGCGAATATAATTTCTGGCGGAGGAATCTATGAAGAGAAAATGATTAGAAAATCCACATTTCCATTAGAACAAAAGGGTTATACACTTCTCAGTCTCATCTCTCTCTTTCGAAGGCCCTCTGAGATGAAATAGTGTATCTCCCAGACATTTTAGGCAGGACTATTTAGCGAGGCGGAGGATTATCGATTACGTGTCTTACGTGTCGTGTAGTCCCGGTAGGGGACGGACCCGAAGGTTTGTTTTGGCGCCAAGAATCCGGAGGACTGCTGAGGAGAAATCGGATTCAGCAGAGGTCCTGCACCGTTTTGCTTGCTTCTGGGGGGCAAGCCTTAGGGTTGATGAGAAAACTTGTTTTCCAGTCCCCACCTCGGGTGAAGATATTTGCGACGTTCCTGGCTTTGCGTGTGAACTGAGCTCTGGTACCCGGAGGACCTATGTCTAGTTGCAGTGTGAATGTGCGGACCCCAGAGCCAAGCTGTCAGCGCGAGCAATGAAACAAACAAGGAAGTGATTTCCCTGTGGGGGCCTGAAAGAGCACGGAGTAGGAGTTTGCAAATCCATTTAGGCACTTTATTTACCAGTTGGTAACCATCACCACTATTCGCCATGAACTTTAGGACATGAACATGCTCTTTAGGTCAGCGAGAAGACCTTAAAAAAATCGAGAAGGACACGTTACTGCTCCATTCTTTATTTGATTTAGGCTTTTGTCGTTGATGGTGGGCCTTTCAACACCTACGGGGTGTTGAACAACACCCCCTTTTCTGGACTTCTCTAGATCCTGTTCATGTTCTTCAGGGGACTTAACAGCATACTGCCAAATTGGTATTTATGGCATCCGTTTTTAAGTTTGAGGGTCAAAATCTTGTCTCACTCTTGTTTACATCCACTTAGTTGTCTGGTTCAGTGTCTTTCATATAGTAGGATTTCATAAACTATTTGTCAATTAATCCAATTTTTTTTAATTTAATGAGGCGAGTTATAAACTAAGCAGATAACATACTTTAGTTAATTCGTTTATTTTCTTAGGCACCAAGGCTGAGATAATGAAGGGCAGATTTACTGCCATCTAGAACTATTACCTCAAATATGTTGGTAGTCAATGGGCAAGCACAAGTGGTTGGTTACAGCTTTCTCCCGAAATACTTTAATTTTAAGTTGATTTCACCCGTTTTTCCTGTTGCTTATCTGTTCAACCTGAAGTTCATCATTTTAATGTGTAAAGGCTACTCAAATCCTTCTTCCTCAAAACTGAGTATTAGAAAGATAAAATACATAAGCTGAAAGTGAAAGCAAGGCTAATTGTTGAAATGTACACTCCTCCCCTGTGAAGAGAAAACTAGAATCCAGGTCTGGGATTGAATGTCTTTATTAAAGAAGTGATTAAATGGCAGCACAAATCAGCAGCAGTAATTTTGGAAGGACTGGGGACAAGGTGTAGGGTCAGTGTGATTGTTCATTTCTCTGGTTTCAAGGTAGCTGAGGAAATGTGCCTGAGGCCCATTGATTAGTATTCTACACTGCAAATGCAGGAGGGCAAAACTAAAACACTACAACCAAATCCTATGCTTTTTAAAAACTGAATAAAACCTTACAAATTATCATAATAGTCAGCAAGACTGCATCTTAATATTTGAAATCCGAGTGATTTTCCTCTGCTAGAGTTTTCAACCCACAGAAGAAAATTTGTAAAGTGAGTAGGCTTGAAGAAGGAACACTTTTGTGAGAGAGGGTGCCTATTTCTGACATTCAATGCTTTCCTTTATTGTCATTTCCCATGATGTATTATTTCCTCTTGTTTTATACCTTGAACTACCCCTTTCTCTGAGAAAAAGTGTATTACAAGAAGTAGAATTAAAAAAATGAGTCTTATCACCTTAGCATTTTAGAAATCCTACAGTATCCCACAGTCTTGTAGCAGATAATCTCAAATTAAAAACTACAAGGTTTTCACCAACCCTTGAAGAAATATTTGTTCACAAGCCTGGAGCAAGAAATTAGGAAGGTTTGAGCAATCTCTGAAGCTGTTCAAAAAGAAGTAAAAAAAATCAGTCCTCCATTTTCACTACTATACTGCTCTCGGGTGCCCTCACCAGGCCTGTTTTCTGGAATTAACATCTGGAGGAGGGAAAGGAGGACTCCCTGTGATCCAATACTCCATTGCTTGAACCCTTTACTTTGTGGCTTGAGGGCTTCTGAGAGAAACTGATAGGAAAGAAAAAAAGATAGATAGGCTTTTGAGAGAAACTGATAGACAGATAATAAATAAATAAATAAATAAATAAATAAATAAATAAATAAATAAATAAATAAATAAATAAATAAGTTAGTAAGTAAATAAATAAATAAATAAATAAACCGACCAACCAACCAACCACAATTCTGGCAGATTCATCAGCACCACCTCAACACAATAGAGGGGAGAGAGCAAGATTAATAGGGGAAAAGTGTGGAAAGTAAGGGGCTTGAAAGGGCAGACAATGAGGGCAAGGTGGCGGGAGAGGTCTTGGGCTTAGAGCAAGTCCAATTCGAAGGAGTGGATGCTGGCAATGGGCGCTCTCCAAAAGTTGAAGGTGCTGTACTCAAGGAGGGCATCGCCGTCAGGGCTTTTCTCCTGTTCTGCTCCAGTTGCTTGCCCGGTCATTTTGCCAACGCTGCTGTCCTTGATCTTGTAGGTGGGTGTATCTGACAGACCCAGGCCTTCCAGCTCCGACAGATCCAGTTCTGGAATGGGCATCCTCCAGAAAAGAAAGGAGCTGTACTGGCTACTCACAGGGTCCCTCATAACTTCCTAAAAAGAAACCACTTGTCAGTCTTCATGCTATAGCCACCTGTTTGTGGCCCATGGCCTTTCCTTACTGAGAAATTTTATATCCCATTTGCCCCTGTACATAACCCAAATTCCCTAGGACAAGATTCAGGAACTCTTCCTCTATTACTGCTTTCAACCATTTGCTAACTCTTCCCCATCTTGGAATGACTTATTTACTGCCTGCTGCTTGGGTCTGGTTTTATGGCTTCCAGAATCTGGCTCCATTCTTCCTAGCAGTAGTACATCCTGTGCTACAGCTACGCTCATTCATGTCTTGCTTAACTCTCTCCACTCTCCATCTTAAAATAGTACCCAAGTTTCAAGACTCCATTCAAGTCCTTAGAGGGATCTTTCCCCTGAACTCATATGTCAAAGACTTGATTTCTTCCTGCCTTTAGATTAGTAGGTCATGGTACCGCTGCAAAGGGCTGCTATAACATTTCTGCTTACTGTTTTCCTCCCTGCTTTCTAAACCCACTATAAACTCCCCTCTTCCAGGAGGACATCCTTACTTACATCCTTACTCAGCTCCATCTACCCTATTTTTTCCAGCATCTCCCCCAACACCTGTATAATTTTACCTGACTGTATCAGTTTGGGGTTACAGATCACTATTATGTGTTTTGTATAGAGATAATCTTATCTTCTTCAAGGGGCTGAGAGTTTCCCCAAGAGTGAAAACCAGTCTGCATTGTACCTTCTTCACAAGTGCTAGGCTTTGCAAACCAAAGACATTCAAGGCTGCTGATTAATTTTCCCTCACTATTTAATACAATGAATACCTTGCCACTACCATTTATAAGCCCACAAATAAACCTTAACAGCCTATTTCTCTCTAGCCTACCTCTCCTTCAGAACAAAATCCAGGTGCTAAAAGAATTTTCCTATGCTATAGCAGGATCTCTTTTCTCTGATCTCAATGCTAGAATAACCTGATGATAGAGCAAATGGATTGGAAATTTCAGATAAGGAAAGTATAGATTGGAAGAAGAAAGTCTTTTAATAGAATTAGGTACTTTTCTATATTTTGATGAATACTTCTATCAACTTTGCTCGTCCCACCCACACCCTGATGTTAGACTATTCTACCTCCCTGCAGCCTCCATCCAGCTGCTTACTAGCCAAAAGAAGGGACAAGAAGCATTAGTTGAAATGTTCCCGAAGGAGCAGAAAGAACATTCCACTACCTCCAAAAATAGAACCCATCTCAAAAGGCTGTCCTCCAGCACACTCCAGTGGCTCTCACCAGGCCTTGAAGCTCCTAAACAGTGGCCTTAAAGAGGTTCCAAAATGCCCCTAAATAATGTGGCAGGAAGAGTAGACTTTAATCTAGAACACGGTCACGTGTGAGTGTAGGGGCTTTAGGAATGCTGAGTGGGTAGACTAGGATGTTTTTAATGTTAAAAGTGGATTCTGAGTTGCTTTCTTCTTAGGTTCAGGCTCCAAAATAAACCCTGGGAACTGACTCAGCAGAGAAGCTGCTTGGAAGGAGAGTGATTTGGGGACTGGAACAGGGTGGGGGAGCATGTTGGAAAGGTGAGGTCATCGTTCCGTGATCTTCAGCCCTGATCATCTCCACAGTAATTTGCAGAGGTATGTGCACAGAAAGCTACAAAAAATGTCCTTATCAACCAACCAAACAACTCTGGCTTAGGTCTGGGACTACTGAGATCCTAAGGAGCAAACCTTAGGAACCAACAGTGTTGTTGACGTCTTCTTAAGGGATTTTTTTTTAAAACTAATTGCCATTTTTGTCTACCTAGCTGGCTTCTTTTACATCCCCTCCCTTACCAATCCCCTCCAGAGTGAGCTTAATAAAATGCTGGGCATGTAATAGACTCTTTAAAAAATGGAATCATAGGGAGAAAAAAAAAATCATAGAATTTTAAAACTAGAAAACATCTTAGAAATTATCCAGCCAGTTTGGATAGTGTCTCCTAAGCCCCAGTTTGGTCCTTTTTTGATGTGTTGTATATAGATAGTTGCCTGCAGTTTTATATAATCTCATACCAATATTTTCAAAATTTGCAAGAATTCTTAGTTCCTGAAGAATAGATATTCAGTGGGTTAGGTGTTGATTGTTCCTGTGATTCTGATCTGAATAGTGAAATTGCAAAAGGCAGAAGAGAGCAGGCTGGGATTGAGCAAAGGAAAAATCTCTTTGACAAACTGACTCCTTTTCTTACATCCAGCTATGTATAAAAACTGCCCAAACAATTCTGAATATCTGACAGAACTTCTCTTGCAATTAAAAAAGCTAAAGGAAATTTTACAAAATATTAACTCAAAGACATGCACCGAATACCAAATGCATTTCAGAAAGGCACTCAATCAAGCATATATGTCATTTAATATCAAATTAAGGACGCTGACTATACAGAAAATTGAAGCTAAAAATACCCTTTACATTAGTAGTGAAAATTTTAAATTTAATATAGTATGGATTTAATTCCCAAGTACCCAAATTTTACACAAAGTCCCTTTTCAATTAGCTTTCTCTTCCCCAAATATTCTCTACCCGTACCTCATCTATCTTTATATCTCTCATTTACTTATCTTAAAGGACTCGGACAGTGACTTGTGCCACAATATATGCTCAATAAATGCTTCCCACTTTATTCACTTTAAATTATTCAGATATTTTAGGCAAAGGTAATTTCTTTATAAATATCATTGTCTATTCTTAGAGAGACACAATTAGCAAATACATAGTATCAGGTGGCTTTCTCTGAGCCACACAGACACACCCAAATACACTTTGTCCAGACCCTCTGTGGGAAATTCGGGGCCTACCCAACAGGGCCTTGCTGTGTCATGCTGCCATCGTAGAGGGGAAGGACAAGGGATGGTGGTGGAGGGGAATAGAACCTCTCGGGCTTCTCATTATATGTGTCTCATTCTGGGCTTGGATTTTCCTGTTAGCCATGTCCTTCCCCCACATATTACACTGAGCTGCAAATAAGCCTTTCTTTTCCAGAATCTGCCCCCATACCTAGCTCTTGTCGTCTGTACTGATTTCAATATGGAATCAGGCAGTTCTCCAGCACAGAGGCCCCTACCTTCATACCTCAAGCTGCCCCTTTTTTTGGAGCAAAGGTTTGACAATGGGAGGAGACTGTTCAAAGAAAGGTCAAGATTAATCTCAATATTATTGAATATCTCTCCCCCTAAACTCCTTCCTACAGAGACAAATAAGTTTGGAGTGAGGGTAGACACATCAATGGAACATGACAGAAAAAAAATGGAAATATAGGGAAGTAGAGGCTAGAGCGACCCAGTAGGACTATAGATTCATCAAAAATCTGGTAGAACATCAATAAAACATGTTAAAAAAAAAAAAACTGGTAGAACAAATTACGGCTTGAGAAGGAAGATATAGATAACTAGACTGAAGATAATAAAATACACAGGACAATAAATTATAGGCCAATTGATAACTGAAATAAAGGAGATAAATGCTGAAAAATGATAACTACATGTAAATTATTAGAAATTAACGTCTGTGTGAAGGATTGTAAGGCATGGATGGAGACCTTAGCAGAGATGTGAAACGCTGAACAAGTAACTACCCATTGTTCACAGCGCTGCCTTCTCTCCTCTTGAACTGTACCCCAACCTCACCCTCATTTGGGGTCTTCAGCCTCTTCTATCTTTGCAGCCCCCTGCCCCCCTCCCTCAGTTTAGTTTACCTGTTACCAGTGAATTACTAGCGTGTTCCAAAGATGCAGGGAGTACCTCAGGGCTCCGCTGTCTGCTCTGGGCTGGAGAAAAAGAGCGACTGGGGCTTTGACGGCTTTGTCTTCTCCCTCTCTCTTCAGTGACTGAGTCAGTCTGCTCAGCCTCCCCCTGCAATGCAGCCCCTCCTAAGAAGGGCGGAAGGACTCCCCGCCCCCTCCCTGCCTGACTCGGCTAATTCAAATGATAGGTTCCAGAACACTTCGGGCAGGGAGACAGGATTAAAGCATCTCCGTAGGCTTATTGGTCTGCACTATGATTCCCGAGCTCTTCCATCAGTACCATGCTGACTGAGGGTGCAAATGAACGAGCAGTTAATTGTCCTTTAATTTTAGGCTTTATGGGTTTATGGATTAAAAATCTTAACTGTAGACAGTGATGGAAGAGTGTTCCTTTATTCCCCAATTTAAGAATTTCAGGTTACGAAGTGGTTTTGAGAATCAGAAAAATTCTCCATCCCTCCGTTCAATCCTTACTCCTCCCAGTTCACCTCCCTACCCTCGCAATGGGTAAACCTAGTCCTTTTCCATTTGGGGTAGAGCACAAGAAGACTGGGGGCTGTGTGTGCTTCTCCGAATCTTTGAACTTGGTTGGGGCCGGGGGTTTGGGGGCTCCGCTTCCTTTGCCCCGCAACGCCTGGCGCGCCAGGGGAGCGCGCGATTCGGGGTGGGGGGCGGCTAGCTGGGGTGCCTGGCCCTCCACGGGGACCCACTCTCCCGGGTCCTCCCAGCAGGGGCTGCGGCCTCGGGGGGCCCCTCCCACGTCCCTCCGGCGCGCAGCGCCGCCTCCGGCCGCAGGCGAGCGGTGCGTCGGGCTCCCAGCCGGACGGCTTTCGTAAGCGCGTCGCGGCCGTTTCCGCCCTCGGCCAGCCCCACCTCTGCCGGCGCGCCCTCGGCTTCCCCACCGCGCCGAGGAGCGAGCCCGGGAGCCCCACTCTGGCGGGCGCCGGGCAGGAGCCCCCCCACACCAGCTGTCGCCGGACGCCTTGATGTCGGAGCAGAGCAGGTGACGCCTTGGAGTCGGTCCCTCGGCCCGTGCGCCCCGCCTGCCCAGCCAGGCGGAGACGCACCGGATGCTGGGGGTGGGGAGGGAGGGTGTCCAGGGCTGTCGAGATGCTGGGCCGGTGGCAAAGGGGTGCGCTCCGTGAGTAATCATGCCCCTCCGCTCCCGGGCGTGCGAGGGTGAGGCCGCCGAAGAGTAGAAGGGAAAGAGGGTCTGGAGTGTTGGGGGAAGCTGGGAGGGGGAGAAGGTCCCTTTTGAGACTCACCGACCTCGGTGGGGCGTGTGCCAACAAACTGAAGCAGAGCTGGTCCGGGAAGGTCTAAATCAGAGCCAGGCAGCCACGGAAGACAGTGACAAAGTCCGAAAGATTTACAGAGAAGTCTCAATCCCAGTTCAACCTTGGGAAGGGCAGAGAGTTTCTGGGTAGATTTGGGGGGTGGGCAGAAATGGAGTCTATGTGACTGAATATACTGGGGAGGGAGAGGTTAGGCCTAGCTCTGTTTCCTCTTAAGCCTCTACAAGACCTTTCCTGGGGAAGGGCACGTTGGTCCTGGGGCAAATGCCTGTCACTTGACTGAAACGTGGGGTCCACCCCCACTTCTCTAGAGCCCGAGCCCCGCAGCAGCCCTCCACGTCTGGAGGTCTCCACCGGGGACCAGCTGCAGCCCTGGGCGCATAGCCAGGATTGCCCACTCCATTCTCTCAATTCTCTTTCTCTCCAGCTGCTTCTTGTGAAGGCTTGTCAGGCAGCGGGTTGGAGGCCTTGGGGCTGGAGGCAGCGGGACCGGGAGAACCGGTTTGGGGCTCGAACAGGACCAGGGAACTGCCTCTGTACATCCTTCCTCCCTGGAACCTTTCTCCCGGCCGTTCTCCTGCTCACTCCCCAGTAGTTTTAAAGCTCTTAAGCCCCATTATGACCTTGGTGTCTCTCCCAGCTCTGTATTTCACCCTTCCTTTTTGGGACTCGGGCCCAGTTCTCAGCACTACTTGGCTGTCAGGATATGGCCTTATAGCGTCTAATCCTGATCCCTCCTGCTGTTTACCCTGCCCCTTCCCCTTCACTGAGGGGTGGGTAGTGGGTTCAGGACTTCGTTTTTCCTCAACCCACTTTTCTCTAGATATTTTAAAGGAGAGTGGCAGCCAATCACCCTTACTTCCTTTCCGGGCCTTGTTCCCCTCCTCCCTCACCACCACCACCTTCACCCTGCCCAGTCTTCTCCTCATGCTGACCCCACCCCCAAGTTTCAGAGACCCTTATGTCCTGTGTCCTGGGGAATGGAATTTCCTGGTCACTTCTCATCATCATTGGTCATTTCATGCCAAGTCTCCCCCCCACACACTTTCCCTCCACCCAGCTCTGGCCAGGTCCCTGGAAAAGGAACAGAAACGTCCTTGTTCCCTCCACTGCCCCTTTCCCTCTCTCCCTTCTCGCTCTCTTCTCTCCTCTCCCCTCCCACCATCCGCTTCTGTCCACTCAGCTTTGAGCAAGGGGGGTGTTGAGGGAGAATCCAGTCTCAGAACAGCCTGTCTGGTAGTGTTGGGGGGTTTCCTCTGATTCTTCATTGTTTTCTTCAACCTTCCCACCCCACTAACCCTTACCACCCAATATCACCACCAGCACGACAAACCCTGTGACCGGCTGACTTCCCCACTGACCACAGCTCCCCTCTCTGGACAGCTGTGTTCTGACTTCCGCCCTGTCTCATTACTCCTCCCCTCCAGTGGTGGGAAGGGAAGTAAGAGAAAGCCCAGGCTCCTGCGTCTTTCCCCCGCTGTATCTCAGTGTTTGTGTGATCTCATCTCAAGGCTGATTTTAAAAAAGCCTTCTCAGTTCTTAGATCAGTGTGGGGTGTCAGAGCATCAGGATTCCAGTCCTGGAGGGAGGGGAGATTCCTGTTCAGGCTAAAGTGTAATGTTCGTGAAACTGCCCTGTTTGGAATCTTTGAGGTTGCCTATTTTATGGGACTGGGGGAGTGCGGTGACAACTGAGGAAACCCATCTGTGCCCTGTGCTGGCTGGCAGTAATGAAAAGGCGAGGAAGTTCTTCCTTGGACACTAATGCTATTGGAAAATTCCTCGTGTCTGGTTGGCTGCTGAAGCTTGGGGTTGGAAATGGTGAGGGAAGAGACGACAGGTTACAGCATGAGGGGAGGAGGAAGAGAGGGAGGACCAGGCCCTGTGGGGTGTGAGGCAGAGCAGAGCGGCACGATAGGACATGTGAAGAGGTGGGGAGGCCGGGAAAAGATTCCTCATGGGACAGAAGATACTGGCACATGTACCTACAGCCTGCTCACAGATGATCTATGCAGGACGCACACGCAGGGATGTGGCTATGCCACGTATGTGCAGACAGGTGCACACACAAGAGTGCATTGATACAGAACACAGATAAACTGTGTATACAGCCCTCAGGAGGGATCTCAAGCTTAAATAATAAAGGAACTGTTAAATGGCTTCTGGGAGGAGTTGGATCTTGGTTGAGGGAAATGAGGAGGAACAAGGGCAGGGAAGAGAGAGGGAAGCATTCCTCACTGCAGAGTCTTGAGTTCCGACCTGCTGCAGTCAGTCACCTAGAACCTAGGTAGTCAAGGCCTCTCTTGGTCTTAAAAAAAATCTAGGTGTTCAGGGTAAAGTAAGGAAAAAGGGAGGGTCAGGGGTGGAGTTCTTGTTTGTGAGACCGAAAAACCACCATTTCCTCTTCAGAGTCATTTAAATGTCCCTCCCCTTCTGCCCTGAACCCAGGGAGAAGGGAGGTGGAGCTGGTAGCACCCCGACACTTTGCTCATTTCTGCCGGTATCCTCTGGTCCCTTCCCATCCTCGCTCCAGCCCCAGCCCCGCTCAGCTCCAGTTGGTACCAGCAGCTGCTGCTTCTTAACCCCTTGGTGACCTTCTGGTTCTCTTCCTTTGTCTGAGAGTCAGGCTTTGAGGTGCTTATGTTCAGAGCAGGTTAGTGCTGGGTGTAGGACTAGGGCTTTTAAGGGAGAGCAGGAAGGTGTGGGCTCATCAGATGGCTTCTCAGGAGATGGGCAGGGGGTTCTTACTAACCTTTCTTCTCTCTTTACTTTCTGCTCATCCAGGGTTCCAAGTCTGTGGAAGACATAACCTTGTGCCTGCCTGCCCACCCTACTCTCAGGATCTGAGACACTGACCTTCACTGCTCAGCTCAGGGCTCCAAGGACTACTTTCTCCAGACCTGTCCAGCTGAGGCAACCCAGGGTGCTGTTAGAGCTGAGGGGAGTGAGGAGTGGGCGGTCACAGCACCAGAGCAGGAGCCCTCCAGGGCCTCAGGCAGAGGAGTGAAACTGGAACCATCAGGGAACATGAGTGAATTTTGGCACAAACTGGGCTGCTGTGTGGTAGAGAAACCCCAGCCGGTAAGTGTCCCCAACCCCACCCCAAACACACAGAAACCAGGTACCAGACACTGTGAAGTAGACATGCCATCTAGGATCTGCCGTCCACAAAGCACGTTTCTTGCCTCCCTGTCTGTCAGGATGGCTTCTGTGGCCAGGCAGGTGTGTACATAGGATAAAGGGGACTGGGTGATGGAAGAAGTAAATGGTCCTAGCTGTCACCTCCTGTTCTTGTCCATTCTGAGTTGGGCAGGAGTTGTAGGTAGAGCTTAATACCTGCCAGTTTTTCCCATTGTTTCCTTATCAGCCAGAGGTGACTTTGACATGTCCTTTCTTGGTCCAGTCTTCCCTGTACAGGCCACTGCCCTTACCGCCCTGCCCTTTCTGCATTTATGTTGTTCCGCTTTGTCCTTCATACCCTAGTGATTTCCCTATTACAATGCCCTGTCCCCTTTCCCACCAGGCCCTTAGCTCTTCCCTTAGTGGTTTTCAAGACTCTTTTCCCTGTGACTGGAGGAAGGGATTTCAGACATAACTCCATCTTCTCCAAGCAGAAGAAGAAGAGGAGACGGATTGACCGGACCATGATTGGGGAACCAATGAATTTTGTCCACCTGACTCACATTGGCTCTGGGGAGATGGGGGCCGGAGATGGACTTGCCATGGTAACAAGGGAATGGGGAGAGGTTGATATGGGATTATGGCCTTGAACTATGCCCCTTTTTGAAAGTTCAAGCTGGAGGCATAGCAAAATACTCTACGGGAAGCAAGAATCTAGGAGTCTAGTCCCGGTCGCAGGCTGCATAAATCTGAGGCCTGGCGTTTCAGATCTCTGATCTAGGCTCCTCTGTCTTTATGCTTAGCAGATTGCTCTTCACTGGGATGGGAGATACACGGTCTTAAGATTTACTTGGGGGGCTTTTTCCAAAAACCCTAACCTTCCTTTCTATTAATTAAAAACTGCTATCTCAGCACCACAGTAAATTGTATTGTGTTCGGGAGTGTTGGGACAGGAAAAGGTCTGAGCACCTTTGTCCTTTGATGTCTCGTATGCATTTCTGCCCTCAAAACAAGGGAAATGGGCTTGGAGCTAGTGAAGGAGTCTTCACCAATTATGAAACTCAGATAAATATGAGAGAGTCCTTTGTGAGGAAATCTTATTAGTAAAAAACCCTTTTTATCTCATCCTCATGAGGGTCAGTGTGAAGGGAGGCACTGAGACTTCCCTTGGAGGAATGGAGGTTAGTTTTTACCATTTCAGATTGATTTTGTGGTCAAGGAGCTGGAGGCACGCCTCCTCTTTGCTGGAGGGCGCAGGGAGGTCTCTTACTGTGCCGTATGGAGACTTGGGAGAGGGTCTCACATGTGCCTTTTCACAGACAGGTGCCGTTCAGGAGCAGATGAGATCCAAGGGAAACCGAGACAGGCCGTGGAGCAATTCTAGGGGCTTGTAGCTCCAGCAGGAACGGTGAGTGATTAGAGAAACCCATCTTACGCCTCTAGCCTCCTGCCAGCACATTGTGATTCCCTGCCTCAGAACCCTGATCCCCTGCAAGAATGGGAAGTGAACGGAGGGAAAAAGAATTAGAATAGAAGAGGCAAGAATGTAGGGTCCATATAACAGCGAGAAAAGAACTGAACAAAATAAACTATGCGTCCAGTATTTAATTTTGATATTAAATAATTGAACCCCAGATATTTAAGCTCAAAAGAAGACTGTCTTGATAGAGCCCCTATATTTTATTGGATGAATTTATATTCTATAAAATGGAATGAAATTGAGAAGGTCTATGATTTTGCTGCGACTAAATTTGGTGAAACAAAAAGTTATAAGGACAACTTAGTTGACGAGTTTCTTAAAATAAATCTGTCAAGTTAATTTTGACTGAGGGGGGAAAAGGATGGTATCTTTGAACATGAACATATTTAAGATAAAATTTATAAATAAAATTCTAAATTGAAAATATATTCAATTTAATAAAGTTATTACCAATTTACTAGGCTTTTTAGCAGTTTACTTAATTAAAAATTGTCTGCCTACAGAGAAGAGTTAATTGGAACTGTCATGTATTTCAAATTGTTAATCATAAAAATACATCTTTAAACACAGGTAACTATTTTGTAAGCCATCAATATAATAAAACTTGTTGGTCAATCAGTTAAAAAAAAAAAAGAATGTAGGATCCAGAAGGGCAAAGAGAAAGGGATGTGCAGGCAGAAATAGAAATAGAAAAAAGAGCATAATGTAGAAATAGTTAAGAGTCTGAACCAGGTGGTGCCTTCTGCCTGAGGCTGGAGGTTTTCTTCGAGGCTAATCTTTCTTGTTTTTCTTTTTTTTAAAATCAGGTTCTACTGTGTGTCCAGCCTCCACCCTGTCCAGCCCAGAAGAGATGCTGCCCCCACCAGATGCCCTCCTAGAATCAGTGACCCCAGGGCCCCTCTTTTCCCTGACTAATAGTGCCTCACAAGGCGTGGGGGCTGGACTCCCTCCCCTCCCTCTGGCCGTAGCCCCTCCTGGAGATGGGGTCAAGGCAGCAGGACTGACCAGGTGACTACTGGTTGGCCAGAGGAGCTCAGCTGGGGCCTCGACACTCTCAGATCTGAGATAGGAGTTTTCTGGGAACCTGGAATGGGTTCCTTTCTCCTGAATGATGGTCTAGGTGCCATATGTTTTTAAACTCTTAACCTGAAACTCCTTAAATGTGGTGGGTGAGTGAGATTATGGAAGCTGAAGCCGGCTTTGCTGAGAAGCTCCCTCCCTCCCTGCCCTTTCCTCCTGGAATGAACTGAAGCAGACGTCAGCCAGGGGCTGGGCGGGTGACCACTAGCTAGTCTACTCTCTCTCTCTAGATCTCTGACTTACAGTCCCTCAGTAGCTCTCTGCCAATACAGGGTCTTTTTCTAGGTAGGCCTCTAACCCTGTTTCTGTAGCATAGCTAGCTCCCTAAGAGCTTTCCTTTTTTTTACAAAAAAATACTTTTTTAAATTCGACTTCTCTTAATTACCCCCATCCTGCTACTACCTCTTCCTTAATCCTGTCCCTGTTAGGAACCTTACTGTTTCCCACTGGATAAGAGTTAAGCTAAGAGGTGGATCTTAACCTGAAGACATTCCATGTAAGTTTTGGGGATCTGGCCTACCCTCTGCCAACCTCCTTGCTGGCCTAAGTGAGAGCAGGAAGAGGGATCTGGAGAGAAACCCAGAACGCAGCCAAACTAGGAGGTATGTCTCAGGGTGTACTATTGATCACTGAGGATGGGAGGGCTGGTGAGATAAACGGGTTGACAACAATCATTGAGTGAGCTTAAGATCCTTACAGCATGGGAGCAGAAAGACCTCTAGAGCAAGGTTGCTTAACCTAGGCACTTTTGACATTTTGGGCTGGATAATTCTTGGTAGTGAGGGACTATGCTGTGCATTATAGGATGTTTAGCAGCATCCCTGGCCCACCCTAGTTATAACAACCAAAAATGTCCCCAGACATGGCCAAATGTCTCCAAGGCGGCAAAATCACCCCCAGGGGAGAGCCACTGCTCTAGAGTCAAGGTATGTTTCTCTTGAGTGATTTCCACTTACTCATCCTAAGCCTGAGCCACGGATGAACTAGGGTTCCTTGTAAAGTAGGCTCAGGGGGCCGCACATAATCTCCAAACTTCTTTATTCCGTGTGCTGCCTGTGCTTGCGTGGGTTCATGTCTCTACGATGGACATGTACTGTGCTCCATTCTTAATGCTCTCTGGAGGAGGGGTTCCTGCAGGGTGGAGGCCTGGACAGGATATCGTGGGATTATGGAACAGAAGGAGAGAAAAGCAGTAGAGTTGCAGATACCCCAGCTTATCCTCCCCAAATTTTAAGCTCTGTATCTGTGCCGTAGTCCTAGAATCAGACACAAATAAGACTCAGGGAGTTTTGTCTGAAGACCAGGTCCCACTCTCCACCTGGCTGAGGAGTCTGCTTTAGGTGGGAAAATAATGTAGGAGCAGGGTCATTAGGCACTTTCAGTTTTCTCAGGTGTTTTTTGTTCTGACCCCTTCCTTGCAGGGTGACTGAGGGGCAGAACAGGACAGATGAGCTTCTGCCTGCTCCATGAGAAGGTGGTCTCATTAGCTTGGTAACAGGAAGCATCCTGTCTGATGGTAGTGGGGGTCAGGAATGTGGGAATTAGGATCCACTCTGCTGATTCCACTATCCATCCAGTTCACCCCCTCCTGTAGTGACTGAGGCGCTCATCTTTTGGAACCTCCGTGTATTTCCTGCAGGTTTTTAGTGTCTAAGCTTGGTCATAGAAATACATTCCCAATTTATTCAGTTCCAGTCTAGCTAATTGCTCTGAAGGTAGCTCACCTTGTTGCCCTAAATTCTCTCAAAAGCCTGAGGGTTACACTAGATCTAAAGGGTTAACAGGATAGGGTAGACAGGTGGGGGCCTCCTGGAATCTGGTCATCCTGATCTTGAGCCTTATTCTGATGCCTGCTCTTTGGACACAATCTTCTTTTCTTTGGTGCTCTCTCACCTTCAGCTGCCTTCTCTAATGTGTATGCTGCCATCACTTTAACAGTATTTAGAGTGATGGGAATGGGTTTGAGAGTCATAATTTATATTAAAAATTGTTGGACTTTTAAATACATTTTCAAATAAAAAATGTTTAAGCAAAACAGTTGCAGAGTAATCACTATAGGTGTGTTGTTGGGTTAAAGGATAGACGTGGTTAATGAAGGCAACTCCCAGGAAGTGGCTGTCAGGGAATTTTGTGCCGACATTGCCCTTTCTGAGGAGAGAAGGCTAAGTGTTGTGAAGGCAGGAAGCCCACCATTATCTTCCAAGGGCTTAGCTCGTCATTCCTGTTCCTTTTTCTTGGCATTCATCTGAGATTTTTCAGGTCTTTAAAAGAAGTAATTGTTTAAAGACAACTTTGGAGATGAGCAAGATGAGCAGCATCAACATTTTTATCCTGTGGGACAGGGTAGGGACCAAGCCAGAGGCTGCTAGCTACACAGTTCAGTTTTTAAGAGTCCAGAGATTTATGGTCTCTCTCTCTCTCAGATACCACTGTAAAAAGACACAAAAAGACCAAACAGTGTTTTTGGGTTTTTTTTTCCTAGTTTTGTTTTTCTGTACTAAAAATATCCAGTGGGTGCTGGGATTGAAAGGGGAGGAGAGGTAGAGATGCTGACACCTCCTCTTGTGGATGAAGTGGCCATTACCTCTGATTTCTGTTTATCTGAGTAAGGAAACAAAATAGAGAAAAGGGAAAATATTATAACCACATCTATATTCTTTTCCCTTCCTTGCTTCTTCATTTCTTTCTCCCCACAAACTCAACACTCATTCCCTCAACACTACTGCCCACTATTTATGCTGCTTTTTTATATTGAATAATGGTATCGGACACACAAGGAGAAGGACAGAAACAAACTGCTGAAATGACCAAGTAGACATGTTACTGTCCTTCCCCTCTCCCCAGGGCCCTGTCATCCTGAGACCTTGAGGATATTTTATCAGATCAGTTAGAAACTTTGGTAGCTCTTTTGGTAAAGTAGAGGACTATCCTTCCTTGAGACTTCTTAGGTTTCTGGGAATAACCCCAGAAGGACAGTTCTAAGGGACGGCGGTGGTGAAGAGCATGGGGACTACTGAAAAACAGACTTGGCTTAAATCTTGCTGTGACTCTGTCACTTACTAGCTTTGTAAACCCAATTCATCTCTAAAGTGGGAATAATTCTACCATAGGGTTGTTGTGAGAATTGAGCCAGGTAAAGTGCACATGCTAAGACCTCAGATATTGGCGGCTGTAACTGTTA
This sequence comes from Camelus dromedarius, assembly GCF_036321535.1. Classification (NCBI taxonomy): domain Eukaryota; kingdom Metazoa; phylum Chordata; class Mammalia; order Artiodactyla; family Camelidae; genus Camelus; species Camelus dromedarius. Next base: position 4,264,309 of record NC_087458.1, on the reverse strand, counting down.
AGTTGTATTAGTAAGCTGAAAGCTATTAATATCTTCCATATCCATTACTTATCTGTGCATCAAGAATTCTTTATATACCTACAGTCTTAACAATTTGGTCAGTAATCATCTGATGACCAACAATACATGTTGCCTAACAGGCTAACAGCAGTTACTTAAAAAATAATAGGTGGAATCAGTGGCTAATGATGTGAATAACCAATGCATATTATGAATCAAGAACCAAACAGGTAAGTAATAGTTCATGCAGACACACTGGCTGGCTTAGCAGCAGGGTTTTGGGTATCAGGACTTTTCAGATCCATTAACAAAGATCCTGGCTCAACACCAAACACTTACTGGTTGCATCTCTGTGAACACTGAAGAGAGGCTGTTCCAAATATCCTCCAGCCCAATCCTGACCCGTTTCCAAAAAGCAAGGGCTGAGCTGTACCTGGGGCTGGGGCTGGGGATGAAGGGGGTGGGTCTGAGCCTGGTGACCAGGGGAGGAATGGGGGTGGTGGTGGTGGTGGTGGTGGCCTTAGTGGTGGTCTGAGTGGTGCAGCTGGTGTCAGGACAGAGACCTGCGTCCAGGGGGCACTCCTCCCGTTGCCGGTTGCAGGGGCATATGTGGTAGGTGCAAGGTCGGTGCTCAGTGTGGAGTTGGCTCAGGGCCCCAACGCGGAGGCGCCCGGAAAGGCCGTGCAGCTTCCCGCCCCGGCTCCGGCTCATGGTGCCTGACTTGCAGTGGCAGTGCCACGGGCCCCAGGGCCCCAGCACCAGCTGCAGATCCTCGGGAGCTGGCATGGCTGTGGGCGAGGGCGGTGGCCACGGGTTCGAGGAGGACCTTGCTGTTGACCATTGGCTCCGGGTGCTGTCGGAGAACGGCTGATCCGCAGCGGTCTTCCCGGTGGAGGGCGGCTGGCTTGAACTCATTGTGTTTTCAGAATCATGGCCATTCGCTGCAAACCCTCGGGTGGGAATCGTACTGGAAGTCTCCGAGCCAGTGTCATTCTTTCTGGTGTAAATTACTACTCCTTCTTCCAAAGACCCATCCTCCTCCTCCGCCAAACGCGACCGGCTACCTGTGGACACCGTGGAGGCCAAGAGCTCGGCAGCAGCCGGGCCTGCCATGCGGTCGGCCGCGGCCACAATGTCATCCTCATCCTCCATTGTTACCCTTATTTTCTGGGTAACACGGCTCCGGGCAGTGGTCCGGTAGCTGTGGGTCATAGGGCCCCCGAAGCGGAAAGTGTCCCGCTGCGTCGCGGTGGCGGTGGCGGTGGCGGTCGAAGTCAGGCCTTGGGCCCCCGCCGCCCGGGACCCCAGACTCAGCAGCAGGGCCCAGAGCAGTGCGCCGGCGGCGGGGACCATGGGGCTGGACGGTGTGGGGTTGGGAGGGAGGCCAGCGAGGAAGGCCGGGGCTCCCACCTTCTCTCCCTCCCTTCCGCTCTCGACCCTCGGGGTCGTTAGAACCGAGGCCCGCGGGGGAGGGGCGGGGGCTCCGCCGCGCGCCCCTCCCCTCCCCCAGACCCCCTCCCCCATGCCCTCTCCCCGCAGGCCCAGGCGCTCAGCTAAAAATCCCAGGGAACCTGTAGCGTGAACCCTGTGCCAGAACGGACAGATTGTGATGTAAGGGGCTGGGGAAAGAGGAGTTCACTTCCTCGGAGCAGAGCTTAAACCTCTCATCACAGTTTATTAACCGCTACAGATCTGAATTTATTAAAGAGGACAAAAGTACAGGTTTGAGAACAACCTTTCCCCAGGCTCACAGGCCAGTGTCACAGGCAACAGACGTGACTACTGAAGGAGAGAGGGTAACCTTGTTGTTGACTGTTCCTTTAGCATTTGGGGCACTGACTGTGGACTCCCAGTAGGCAGGCTGGCTGTGGTCAGTCAAGCCCTGCCCTCCCCATTCATCCCTCACCTTCACAGACTGCTAGAACACCCCAGGGGGAAAGGATCTCAGCCCCGAAGGATCTCAGACTCAGGGAGATGAATTTGCCCAAGGTTCTACAGCTAAAGCAGCACCGCTTTGCACTTTCCTATACAAAATGGCACCACAGGCACCCCTCCAACTGAAAGGAAAGTCACCCACCAGATCAGGTTCTGGACCTCAGAGCCTACTCTGAAGGCACCGTCACGGAATGAATGACGTCTCACTGAGGTGTGAAGACCCAGCGATACTGGGGTTGAGGATAAGATGTTTACAAGACAGCTCAGATGTTTCAGGGGTTAGGGTGTAGGCAGATCAATTATCTTTGCTTGGTTATGAGGTCCTTTTACTCCAGTCCTATGCTAGATCCCGCCTGAGCCATAGAGATCCTGGTCCAGCCTAGGAGAAAGAGAGGAAAAGAAAGTGGTTCAGGAGCAGGACCTGGGTCTTGCTCAGGGGTTTAGGGAGAGAAGCCAGGTGAACTGGAACAACTAGAAGATTGGATGCTTGGGTTGGGTCGGTCATCATATAGCACCTTGCTCCCTAGCACCCTCCCCTCATTGGATATTCTCTCCTATTTGCTGCCAACGTATTCTTCCTTAATTTCTAGGGCTAGTCTGAATCGCCTCTAAATTCTGTGCTGTGATTACTCTTTTATTCGTTGATCACTTATGTGAATAATTTTTTCATTTGTTCTTGCTAGATACAGTAGCGTCTTTAATTTCCTCTCTGGGTGTGTGGAGTTTTCCCGGATACACTGAAGTATCTGAAAGCAGGGCCTCAGTCTTTTAGTTCCTTTGTATCTCTCCCAAGACATTAAGAAAGTGGGAAGTGGCTTTACACATCCCATCCCAAACTTTTATCCTTAAGCTCAGGACTCACTGTCTGACAGCTTCCGGGATGTGGATCTGATCCATGGAGATGAGTTGGGTCAGCTCTCCCAGGCTGCTCAGAAAACGAATCTTTCGTGTAAACTTAGAACTGAAAAGAGAGGATCAACCAAGTGTGTTTTATACCGGGAAGAGGGCTCCTGGAGACCCTTACAAAGGGAAACATAATAGGTGGAGAGTGGCTAAGGGTAGAAAGAGTCAGGGTGGGGCAAGAACGTCTTAATCTTTTTTTTAATTAAAAAATTTTTGAATTAAATAAAAATTTTATTTTAAGGAGCTTCTTAATCTTGATTGTGAAGACAGGGAGACGGGGAAGGGGGTCTTTGTCCCCAAAGCTAGTACCTGATGAAGGGCCGAAGCAGCGCCAGGAATGCCTTCACATACCACGTCGCATGGACAACCAGCAGGGCGCGCAGGTTCTTCCGGAGCCTGCGGAAGAATATGAGACCGTCCCACTCTCCTTCCACCTTCACACCTGAAGATCAGGTGGAGCTGTCTTCTGTTCTTCTCTCACTTCTCCAACCTCCAGACTTCCTTTCGCAGCTGGGTCTCATCTCCCTTCCTTTAACTGCAGTCTCAGCTCCATTGATCTTGTTTAGCCTCCTCATTTTTAGGAAATTCTCTCAGAATCCCTTAGCCTGGTCTCCTCTACCCACTTCCTTCTGTGTCCTACCTTTGCACAGCTCCTTCTGTACACTCCTCCATCACTCCATGACCAGGACGATTTATAAAACTCCAGGTAAAGAAGACCAGTGAGAAGGAAAAAAAGAAAAGGAACGAGAAAAGTGTGCAAATGGCAATGGCAGATGGAGGGAAGAAAGAAAAAAAATAAAGGAACATCGGGGGGAAAAAAAACACATGGGTCAGGGATGAAGGCAGACAAGAAAAGAAGAAAAGAAAGCAATGGAGATGTGGAAAGTGAAATAAATGGCAAGACTGTGAGAAAAGGAAGGGGGGCCTTCCACATGCCGGGCAATGTGCCACGTTGATTTACCTGATTTTCACAAATACCCGGTGGCAAAAGGTATTCTCATCGCCATTTTACACAGAAGGAAACTGAGTCCCAGGAAGGTTAAGTGACTTGTCATACAGCTAGTAGATGACAAAGGCAAGATCTGAAACTAGATTTCCACGACTCCAAGTAAGGACAGAAGACAGGAAAGGTTTGAAGAGGGGTGTAGAGGGACAGAGAAAAGCGGAAGAGACTGAAGGAAGAAGAAAGCGTGGAAAGCTAGAAAAGAAAAGGATAAGACAGAGAGCTGCAGCCCTTTTGTCCTAGAGGCTCACCGCCGGTCCAGAGTACGGTAACACTGGCGTATCCAGCTCAGAGGTGGAACCTGGGCCCTACTTGTGCCTCCGCTCAGGTGAACCAGCAGATAATTTTCAGCTACCAGCAGCTCCAGAGTCCCCACCATATACCTGAGGAGATGAAGGTGTCAGGCAAGGTATGTGTTTTGAATCTATAATCAGTTACTGATCATAGGAAGGGTTCTTTTCAACTTTTCCCTCCCTCGACATCCACCCTGGAGCCCTTCAGGCCTCCCACCTCACCTAAACAAGTGTTCCATGACGTAGGTGTAGTTGGGGATGCTGCTTCTGGGCAGATAACAGGAAGCGAAGACGATGACCGCATTGAGGCCATCACCGTGGTAGCCTGGGGATGTGAAGGGGAGAACTCATTCAGTCAACAAGTAAGTATTGACGGACAGTACATCTGTTTAGGGTGAAAGACTCTGAGGGTCTCTGAAAGTTGCAAGAAGTCATTCTGAACCCAATAACTGAGTTTCCAGCTTAGCATTTCATTCAAGAAGTCACAGTTCTCACCCCTCCACTTAGGCTAGCCAGTACCTCCATGAGACAGCACTTTCTTATAGGGCTCAATGGCAGTCATGTCCACTCGCTGCTCCTGCTGTCCTGTTCGGAACACCCTCCAGTGATGACCATCTTCTCCAGCCACATCCCACATGCAACCCCGGCCCAGCCTCTCAGCTGCCTCGCTAGCCCCTAGACCCTCTGCCCGGGGCAGCTCATCTGAAAAAGAGGGATGGGGGAGGATCAACAAGACAGAATATACAATGGCCTTGAGGCCACTGCACTATGGCAGGTTGATAGCCCTTGTCATTACTCTTGATTCTTTCTTTCTTCTCATGCTTTTCCTTCCTTGGGTGAGTTCATCTGTTCCCCTGTCTTCAAGTACTGCCCGTAAGGTGATGATTCCTCTCGAACCCAGGCCTCTCTCCTAACACCAGACCCACATCCCTAAATGGCTAGAGTGGACATCTCTATTTTGTGTTTCTCTATTATCTCCAAGCCACCAGACTCCAAGT